>NC_089516.1:39766798-40078496 GCF_036850995.1 Saccopteryx leptura
AAGAAAACATGTGAGGTTATTTGTCATTCAATTATGTTGCATACCCATCACCCAAAGTCAGATTGTCCTCCGTCACCCTCTATCTAGTTTTTTGTGCCATTCCTTCCCCCTCCCTTTCCTATTCCCTCCCGCGGCCCTCCCTCCCACCCCAGTAACACCACACTCTTGTCCATGTCTCTTAGTTCGTTTTTATGTCCACCAATGTATGGAATCATGTAGTTCTTGGTTTTTTCTGATTTACTTATTTCACTCCATATAATGTTAATAAGATCACCAACATTTTGTTGACAAATGATCCAATGTCATCATTTCCTTATGGTCTGAGTATAGTCCATAGTGTATATGTGCCACATCTTCTTTATCAGTTCTTCTACTGAAAGGCTTTTTGGTTGTTTCCATGTCTTGGCCACTGTGAACAATGCTGCAGTGAACATGGGGCTACATGTGTCTTTACGTATCAATGTTTCTGAGTTTTTGGGGGTATATACCCAGTAGAGAGATTCCTGGGTCATAAGGTAGTTCTATTTTCAGTTTTTTAGAGGAACCACCATACTTTCGCTCCCATATGGTTGTACTACTTTACAGTCCCACCCAACAGTGGAATGAGGGTTTCCATTTTCTCCGCAGCCTCTCCAACATTTGCTATTACCTGTTCTGTTTGTTAATAGCTAATCTAACAGGTGTGAGGTGGTATCTCATTGTAGTTTTGATTTGCATTTCTCTAATATCTAGTGAAATGAGCATTTTTCCATTTATCTGTTGGCCATTTGTATTTCTTCCTGGAGAAGTGTCTGTTCATGTCTCTTCCCATTTTTTTTTATTGGATTGTTTGTTTGTTTGTTGTTGAGTTTTATGAGTTCTTTGTATATTTTGGATATTAAGCCCTTATCTGAGCTGTTTGGAAAATAAATTTCCCATTTAGTTGGCTGTCTGTTTTTTTTGTTATCAGTTTCTCCTTGCAGAGCAAAAACTTTTTAGTCTGATGTAGTCCATTCATTTTTCTTTGCCTTCACTTCTCTTGCCTTTGGAGTCAAATTCATAAAATGCTCTTTAAAATCCAGGTCCATGAGTTTAGTAACCTATGTCTTCCTCTATGTAACTTTATTGTTCAGGTCTTATATTTAGGTCTTTGATCCATTTTGAATTAATTTTAGTTCAAGGAGACAAGCTGTAGTTGAGTTTCACTCTTTTGCATGTGGCTTTCCAGTTTTCCCAGCACCATTTGTTGAAGAGGCTTTCTTTTCCCCATTGTGTGTTGTTGGCCCCTTTATCAAAAATTGTTTGACCATATATATGTGGTTTTATTTCTGGACTTTTTTTTTTTTTTTCTTTTTAAAATTTTTTTTTTATAATAGATTTTATTTATTCATTATAGAGAGGGGAGAGAGAGAGAGGAGAAGAAGAGAGAGAGAGAGAGAGAAAGGGGGGAGGAGCAGAAAGCATCAACTCCATATGTGCCTTGACCAGGCCAGCCCAGGGTTTTTGAACCGGCAAACCTCAGCGTTTCCAGGTTGACACTTTATCCACTGTGCCACCACAGGCCCAGGCAATTTCGGACTTTCTATTTCTGTTCCATTGGTCTGAGTGTCTATTTTTCTGCCAATACCCATGTTGTTTTGATTGTTGTGGCCCTATAATATAGCTTGAACTCAGGTATTGTAATCGCCACCCCCCAGCTTTATTCTTTTTTCTTAGGATTGCTTTGGCTATTCGGGGTTTTTTATAGTTCTATATAAATCTGATGATTTTTTTTGTTTCCATTTCTTTAAAAAACGTCATAGGAATTTTGATGGGAATTGCAATTAAATTTATAATTGCTTTTGGGTAATATAGGCCATTTTGATTATATTTATTCTTCCTAACCAAGAACAAGGTATATTCTTCCATTCTCAGTATATCTTTTTCGATTTCCTTAACAATGGTTTATAGTGTTCATTATATAAGTCCTTTACATTCTTTGTTATGTATATTCCTTAGTATTTTATTTTTTTTTGTTGCAATTGTGAAAGGGGGATTATTCTTTTGAGTTCGTTCTCAGTTTGTTTCATGTTGGCATTAGAAAGGCTATTGACTTCTGTATGTTAATTTTGTATCCCTGCGACCATTACTGTATTGGCTTATTGTTTCCTAGTAGTCCTTTTTGTGGATTCTTTGGGGGTTTTCGATGTTTTAAGGATCAACTATCATCTGCAAAAAGTGATACCTTTACTTCTTCTTTTCCGATATGGATGCCTTTTATTTCTTTGTCTTGTCTGATTGCTGTGGCTAGACCTCTAGTACCACATTAAATAAGAGTGGAGAGAGTGGACAACCCTGTCTTGTTCATGATTTAAGGGGGAAACCTTCAGTTTTGTGCCATTTAATATGATGTTAGCTGATGGTTTATCATATATGGCCTTTATCATGTTGAGATACTTTCTTTCTATACCCATTTTGTTGAGAGTCTTAAAATAAAATTGTGTTGTATTTTATCTAAAGCCTTTTCTGCATCTATTGATAAGATCATGTGGTTTTTGTTCTTTGTTTTGTTGATATGGTGTATTATGTTAACTGTTTTTACGTATGTTGAACCATCCTTGAGATTCTGGGATGAATCCCACTTGATCATGATGTATTATTTTTTTAATATGTTGTGTATTCGATTTGCTAGTATTTTGTTTAATATTTTAGCATCTATATTCATTAGAGATATTGGTCTGTAGTTTTCTTTTTTTGTGCCATCTTGCTTGGTTTTGGTATGAGGGTTATTTTGGCCTCATAAATGTGTTTTGAAGTATTGCTTTCTTCTTCAATTTTTTGGAGACCTTTCAGTAGAATAGGAACCAAGTCTTCTTTGATGTTTGATAAAAATTTGCTGCTATAGCCATCAGGGCCAGGACTTTTATTTTCGGGGAGGTTTTTAATGGTTTTTTCTATTTCTTCTCTACTAATAGGTCTGTTTTTGGCTTTCTGCCCCCTTTCCCCCCCCCCTTCGTGACTCAGTCCTAGGAAGGTTGTGTTGTTCTAGGAATTTATCCATTTCTTCTAGGTTGTTGATTTAGTGGCATAAAGTTTTTCATAGTATTCTACAATAATTCTTTGTATATCTACGGTGTCCCGTGGTGATTTCTCCTCTTTCATTTGGATTTTGTTTATATGAGTTCTTTCTCTTTTTTCCTGGGTAAGTCTTTTGGATTTTCTTTATATGAGTCCCCTTTCTTTTTTCCTTGATGAATCTTGCCAAGGGTTTTGTCAAATTTGTTGATCTTTTCAAGAGAACCAGCTCCTCGTTTTATTAATGTTTTCTATAGGTCTTCTGTCTCTATTTTATTATTTCTGCTCCTGATTTTTATTATTTCTTTTCTTTGGCTGTGTTTGTGGGTTGTCTTTGTTCTTCTTTTTCTAGTTTCCTTAATGTGTGAAGTTTAGTGGTTACAACATGGGCTCTTCTACTTGTTTGTTCATCATACGCCCTGAAGTGATATGAACTTCCCTCTTATTACTGCTTTTACTGAATCCCAGAGATTCTGATATGTTGTATTGTTATTTTCATTTGTCTGTCTATATCTTTTGATCTTTGCGCTTATTTCTTCTTTGACCCATTCATTTTTTAGAAGTATGTTGTTTAGTTTCCACTATTTTTGTGGGTTTCTTGCACTCTTTTTTGAAGGTTGAATTCTAGTTTCAAGGTTTATGATCAGAAAATATGCTTGATACAATTTCAGTTTTTCTGAATTTTCTGATGTTATTTTTTGTGGCCCACATTATGGTCAATTCTTGAGAATGTTCCAATGTACACTAGAGGAAAATGTATAACTCTGCTTGCATTTGGAATGACAGTAGTCCTGTGATGTCTATTCATATCCAGGCTGCTCTAGTGTTTCTATTTAAGGCTAATATATCTTTATTGATTCTCCTCGTTTGCGAATGACTGATCTAGACCCATCAGTGGTGTATTGAGGTCTACAAGTATGATTGTATTTTTAGTTGAGTCTTTTTTTTTTAAGGTCAATAAGTAGCTCTCTTATATATTATTGGTGCTCCTTGGTTTTGGTGCAAATACTAATAAGGAAGTGTATGTCTTCTTTTATTTTAATTTTATTTATTCATTTTAGAAGGAGAGAAGAGGAGAGAGGAGAGAGAGGAGAGAGCCAGAAGAGAGAGAAGGGGGGAGGAGCAGGAAGCATCACACTCCCATATGTGCCTTGACCAGGCATAGCCCAGGGTTTCCCGAAACCGGCAACCTCAGCATTTCCAGGTCGACACTGTATCCACTGCGCCACCACTGGTCAGGCTGTTATGGTCTTCTATGATCAGCGTCCTGCAAAATCATTATGATAATGACCATTTTTTGTCTCCTGAGTACTTTTCTGTCTTGTAGTCAACGATTATTGGATATGAGTATTGCTACAACTGCTTTTTTTTTGGAATCTTATTTGCTTGAGTATTGTTTTCCAGCCCTTTCACTTTGAATTTATTTTTATCCTTGTTACTTAGATGTGTTTCTTGTAGAGAAAGCATACAGTTGGATATTCATTTTTTAATCCATTCTGCTACTACTGTGTCTTTTTATTGGTGAGGTTTAATCCATTTACATTTAGGTAATTATTGGACCACATTGTGGGTTCCCTATTTCCTTTTTATAAATTGCTTTATGTTAGTTTTGTATCTTGTTTGATTCTTCTCTTTTGTTTTTCTAACATTTGTTTTTGGTTGTTTGTATTCCATACTTCTTTCCTCTGTTGCTACCTTTTTTAATTCATGTGCTTCTGTGGTGGTTTTTTCAAGGGTGGTTACCATTAAGTAGTGAAAAGGGTACCTATAATATTCATTTTAGTACCCTATCTTATGAGTGTTTCTGCACTTCATCATTCTTTGCTACTGTTACTCTCTGTCTTCTCCCCCTTTTTTTACTTTTGTTGTCACAGTTTAAATTTGGTTTTCTTGTGTTCTTGGTGGAGATTTTACTTGTGCTTTTGTTTTGTTTTTTCTTTTTGAATCTGGTTGGAAAACCTCCTTTAATATTTCCTGGCATGGAGGTTTTCTGATGATAAATTCCCTCATATTTTCTGTATTTGTGAATGTTTTTATTTCTCCTTATTTGAAGCATAGCTTGGATGGGTATAGTATTCTTGGCCTAAAGTTTCTCTCTTTCAGGGCTTTAAATATTGGGGTCCACTCTCTTGTAGCTTGTAGAGTTTCTGCTGAGAAATCTGATGATAATCTAATAGGCCTTCCTTTATATGTTGTATTCTTCTTTTTCCTGGCTTCCTTGAGAAATTTTTTTTTGTTGTTGGTTTGTGCCATTTTCATTATGATGTGCCTTGGAGTAGGTTTGTTGTGGTTAAGAAAACTTGGTGTTCTGTTTGCTTCTTGAATTTGAGGCTTTAGCTCTTTCCACAGGCTTGGGAAGTTCTCGTATATTATTTGTTTGAATATATTCTCCATTAAATTTTCTCTCTCTTCTCCTTCTGATATACCTATTATTCTTATGTTATTCTTTTTGATGGAGTCAGACAATTCCTATAGGGCTTTCTCATTTTTTTTAATTTTTGGGTCTCTCTCTTCTTCTCTCTGTTCTGTCTCAAGTTGCTTGTCTTCTATGTCACTAATCGTACCTTCTATCTGGCCTGTTCTATTAGCTAAGCTTGTTACTTCGTTTTTCAGCTCGTGAATTGAGTTTTTCATCTCTGTTTGATTTTTTTCTATAAATAAATTTTTATTTTAATGGGGTGACATCAATAAATCAGGGTACATACATTCAAAGAAAACATTTCCAGGTTATCTTGTCATTTAGTTCTGTTGCATACCCATCACCCGAAGAGAAATCGTCTTCCGCCACCCTCCATCCAGTTCTCTCCGTACCCCTCCCACTCCCCCTCTCCCTCTTCCCTCCCCAACAACCCCCATAACCACCACACTCCTGTCCATGCCTCTTAGTCTCGCTTTTATGTCCCATCAATGTATGGAATCCTGCAGCTCCTGTTTTTTTCTGATTTGCTTATTTCACCCCACACAATGCTACCAAGACTCCACCATTCCGCTGTGAGTGATCCGATGTCATCATTTCTCTTAGCTTAATAGTATACCATGGTGTATATGTGCCCCATCTTCTTAATCCAGTCCTCTATTTTTTTTACAGTGATTAAAAGCCTTTAAGCAAACTCTTGGCCAATACAGCAAGAATCCATAAAAGAGTAGTGTCCTTAACATGTTCACCAAGTCCAAGTTGGCCCCATCACCATGCCAAATCCCTGAAAAATGCAACCCAACCACAGTTAAGTCTGTTAGGAGCTGTCACAAGGATCAGGAGTCCAGGAAAGTTCCCAACAGAAAAAGTCCGCATGGCACTGGAATTGTTGTCACCATTCTATACTTTGCAGCTTATGTCCAAGTCCCAATGACCGCTGCTTCTAGCTGGTAATGCTTCAGGTAGACTGGAAAAAGCCATTTGCAGCATGCATGGATATGGAACTTCTGTTCTCCTCTGCCTGGAGAGTTGAGACCAGGTTCTTTTTCCCTGGAGCTCTGTGACTGTAGCATGGTAAAGAGAACCTTGGGATACACTCAGCTGGGTGGCAAATGTAGATTCATAATACAAGTTGGCAAAAGGAGGAAAGAGAGCTCTAAATTAAGAGTAGGTCCCAGCCTGAAATATGAGTGGGGCATTGAGGTAGGAGGGATAAAGGAAACACTATATATTGAGCAAAGCAGCAGAAAATAGGACTATCAACACCCACAACAGAGATCTTTGAGGGAAGAATAAAAAACCTGACTATTCAGGCAAAACATAGTTAAGTGGCTCTTGTGCAAATGAGATCAGTTTACCTGCTTCTTGGAAGAAATACCCTAGGCTCGTCCACAGAATCGTAGATGGGGCCGACAGCCCTGGGCACATTCAGCCTTCAATGGCAAACCCCAGCTTTCTGGGCAAGGTTAGGTCATAGGTGGCTGGAGCAGGGCTGGAAGAGACTGAACCCTCCCTTAGAGGAGCGAGGGGGAAGCCCACCTTCCAGTGTCCCTGTTTCCTCACAGCAGAGGCGCGTAAGCCTGGCAGGCTTTAGCTCAATGACTTTCCTTTCCACTATTGAAGCAGGACCCAGATGGCATCCTATGAGATCCCTTTGGGGCGTTGGAACCTTTAAGGGTGTATCCTAAAAGCTGGTAGTTCTTCTGATCTCTATTGGGCTTTTTCTGCCTCAAGGTATCTTAAAAGCCATTCTCAGAAGATCTCGCTGAGGGGTTTGAGGATCCCCATCCGCCTATATAAATCTTTTCCATATATCTGGAGCTATTTGAAAAAGACAAAACAGTGTTATTAGCTAGATCTCATAAAGAAGGTAGTAGTTTGCAGGCAAAAAAGATTTGGTGTCTCCTGTTCATCAACATTCAAAAGAAATGTAAATTTTTTTTTTAAGTAAAAAGCATGATATGGTAGACCCGTCGGAGTCATTGGCCTGGTGTGCAGGATTCCTGGGTTCGATTCCTGGCCAGAGCATACAGAAGAAGCACCCATCTACCTCTCCACCCCTCTCCCTCTCCTTCCTCTTCGTCTCTCTCCTCCTGCCCGCAGCCAAGGCTCCACCAGAGCTAAGCCACCCCAGGCACTAAGGATGGCCCCATGGCCTCCGCCCCAGTCGCAAGAATGGCTCCGGTTGTAACAGAGCAACACCCCAGATGGGCAGAGCATTTCCCCCTGGTAGGCATTCCAGGTGGATCCCAGTCAGGCACATGCAGGAGTCTGGCTGACTGCCGCCCCATCTCCATCCTCAGAAAAATACAAAAAATAAATAAATAAAAGAAAAAATACTAAAAAAAGGGGGGGCATTCCCTTGTGCTAAAGCTCCAGGGAGCATGGATTTAGCTTGAGTATGTCCTATGAACATGGAGCTCTATGTTGACATATAAGTCTTTGAAGAAGGAGGAACTGCTGAAATAGTTTATCAGCATTTGTCCCTAAGACAGCAATCTTTATAGTGGGAACACCATACGTAAATATTTGCTGTCTGTATATAGATTAAAGGGGGAATATGGCAAATGCTGAAAAGCCATGATCATTGTGCCCCTGCCTCCCCCAACACCCTCCCTCTCCTCCCCCACCCTGTAACCCCAACACTGTTGTTCCTGTCTCTGAGTCTCATCTTTATGTCCCACCTATGTATGGAATCATAGAGTTCTTAGTTTTTTCTGATTTACTTCTTTCACTCAGTATAATGTTATCAAGGCCCATCCATGTTGTTGTAAAAGATCCTATGTCATCATTTCTTATGGCTGAGTAGTATTCCATAGTGTATATATATATATACCAAAGCTTTTTAATCCACTCGTCCTCTGATGGACACTTGGGTTGTTTCCAGATCTTTGCTATTGTGAACAATGCTGCCATAAACATGGGGGTGCATTTCTTCTTTTCAAACAGTGCTATGGTGTTCTTGGGGTATATTCCTAACAGTGGTATAGCTGGGTCAAAAGGCAGTTCGATTTTTAATTTCTTGAGGAATCTCCATACTGTTTTCCACAGTGGCTGCACCAGTCTGCATTCCCACCAGCAGTGCAGGAGGGTTCCCTTTTCTCCACATCCTCGCCAGCACTTATTTGCGTTGTTTTGTTGATGAGCGCCATTCTGACTGGTGTGAGGTGATATCTCATTGTGGTTTTAATTTGCATTTCTCTAATCATTAGTGGTGTTGAACATTTTTTCATATGCCTGTTGGCCATCTGTGTGTCCTCTTTGGAGAAGTGTCTATTCATTTCTTTTGCCCATTTTTGGATTGGATTGTTTGTCTTCCTGGTATTAAGTTTTACAAGTTCTTTATAAATTTTGGTTATTAACCCTTTATCAGACGCTATGTCACATATATTCTCCCATTGTGTAATTTGTCTTTTTATTCTGTTCTTATTGTCTTTAGCTGTGCAGAAGCTTTTTAGTTTGATAAAGTCCCATTTGTTTATCCTGTTTTTTATTTCACTTGCCTGTGGAGACAAATCAGCAAATATATTGCTGCGACAGATGTCAGAGAGCTTACTACCTATGTTTTCTTCTAAGATGCTTATGGTTTCACAGCTTACATTCAAGTCTTTAATCCATTTTGAGTTTATTTTTGTGATTGGTGTAAGTTGGTGGTCTAGTTTCATTTTTTTGCAGGTAGCTGTCCAGTTTTTCCAACACCATTTGTTGAAGAGGCTGTCTTTACTCCATTGTATTGTCTTACCTCCTTTGTCAAATATCAGTTGTCCATAGAGCTGTGGGTTTATTTCTGGGTTCTCTGTTCTGTTCCATTGATCTATGTGCCTGTTCTTATGCCAGTACCATGCTATTTTGAGTACAATGGCCTTATAATATAACTTGATATCTGGAAGTGTAATACCTCCCGTTTTTTTCTTCCTTTTCAAGATTGCTGAGGCTATTCGTGTTCTTTTTTGGTTCCATATAAATTTTTGGAATATGTGTTCTATGTCTTTGAAGTAAGTCATTGATATTTTAATTGGTATTGCATTGAATTTATAAATTGCTTTGGGTAATATAGACATTTTAATAATGTTTATTCTTCCTAACCATGAGCACAGTATATGCTTCCACTTATTAGTATCTTCCCTGATTTCTTTTATCAATGTTTTATAATTTTCCAAGTACAAGTCTTTAATCTCCTTGGTTAGATTTATTCCTAGGTACTTTATTTTTTTGGTTGCAATGGTAAAGGGGATTGATTCCTTGATTTCTCTTTCTGACAGTTCATTATTAGTGTATAAAAATGCCTCTGATTTCTGAGTATTGATTTTATATCCTGCCACCTTGCCAAATTTATTTACCAGGTCTAGTAGTTTTTTGACTGAGACTTTAGGGTTTTCTATATACAATATCATGTCATCTGCAAATAATGATAGTTTTACTTCTTCTTTTCCAATTTGGATGCTTTTTATTTCTTTTTCTTGTCTGATTGCTGTGGCTAGGACTTCCAGAACTATGTTGAATAAGAGTGGTGAGAGGGGGCACCCTGCCTTGTTCCTGATCTTAAGGGGATTGCTTTTAATTTTTGCCCATTGAGTATGATGTTGGCTGTGGGTTTGTCATAGATGGCCTTTATCATGTTGAGGTATGTTCCCTGTATTCCCACTTTGCTGAGAGTTGTGATCATGAATGGGTGCTGGACTTTATCACATGCTTTTTCTGCAGCTATTGAAATTATCATGTGGTTTTTCTCCTTTCTTTTGTTTATGTGATGAATCACATTGATTGATTTGCGAATATTGTACCAGTCTTGCCTCCCAAGAATAAATCCCACTTGATCATGGTGTATGATTTTTTCCATATATTGCTGGATCTTGTTTGCTAATATTTTGTTGAGGATTTTTGCATCTAAGTTCATCAGGGATATTGGCCTATAATTTTCTTTTTTTGTGTTGTCTTTGCCTGGTTTTGGAATCAGAATTATGCTTGCCTCATAAAAGGAGTTTGGAAGTCTTCCGTCCTCTTGAATTTTTTGAAATAGCTTGAGAAGGATAGGAGTTAGTTTTCCTTTGAATGTTTGGTAGAATTCACTTGTGAAGCCATCAGGCCCAGGACTTTTCTTTTTTGGGAGTTTTTTAATAGCTGTTGCAATCTCATTTGTTGTAATTGGTCTGTTTAGGTTTTCTGATTCTTCCAGATTGATTTTTAAAAGATTATATGATTCAAGGAATTTCTCCATTTCATCTAGGTTGTCTAGTTTTCTGGTGTACAGTTCTTCATAGTATTTTCTTACAATATTTTGTATTTCTGTTGTGTCAGTTGTTATTTCTCCACTCTCGTTTCTAATTTTATTTATTTGAGTCCTCTCTCTTTTTTTCTTGGTGAGTCTCGTTAAAGGTTCATCGATCTTGTTTACCTTTTCAAAGAACCAGCTCCTGATTTCATTGATCCTCTGTATTGTTTCTTTAGCCTCTATGTCATTTATTTCTGCTCTGATCTTTATTATTTCCTTCCTTCTACTAGCTCTGGGCTTTACTTGCTGTTCTTTTTCTAGTTCTTTTAGATGCAGGGTTAAGTTGTTTATTTGAGCTCTTTCTAGCTTCTTGAGGTATGCCTGTAATGCTATAAACTTCCCTCTCAGGACGGCTTTTGCTGCGTCCCATAAATTTTGAGTTGATATATGCTCATTATCATTTGTTTCTAGGAATTTTTAAATTTCTTCTTTGATCTCAATGTTAACCCATTCATTGTTTAATAACGTGCTATTTAGTTTCCAAGTATTTGAATGTTTTTCAATTTTTCTATTGTGGTTGATTTCTAGTTTAATGCCATTGTGATCAGAGAAAGTGCTTGATATGATTTCAATCTTCTTAAATTTGTTGAGCCCGCCTTTGTGCCCTAACATGTGGTCTATTCTAGAGAATGTACCATGAGCACTTGAAAAGAATGTATATTCTGCTGTTTTAGGGTGAAAGGTTCTGAAGATATCTATTAAATTAAGTTGATCTAATATGTCCTTTAAGTCTGCTGTTTCTTTGTTAATTTTCTTTCTTGAGGATCTATCTAATGATGTTAATGGGGTATTGAAATCCCCTACTATTATACTATTGCTGTTGATCTCACCCTTTAAGTCCATCAAAGTCTGCTTTATATATTTAGGTGCTCCTATATTAGGTGCATAGATATTTATAATGGTTATATCTTCCTTTTGGATTGCTCCCTTTATCATTATGTAGTGACCTTCTTTATCTCTAACTATGGTCTTTGTTTTAAAGTCCATTTTGTCTGATATAAGTATTGCTACTCCAGCTTTTTTTTTTCATTTCCATTTGCATGAAATATTTTTTCCATCCTTTTATCTTCAGTCTGTGTGCATCTTTTGATTTAAGGTGTGTCTCTTGTAGACAGCATATGTATGGGTCCTGTTTTCTTATCCACACAGCTACCCTATGTCTCTTGATCGGATCATTTAATCCATTAACATTTAAGGTTATTACTGATATGTAATTGTTTATTGCCATTTTTTTTCTTTAAAACTGTATTTCTCTTTTGCTATATTCTTTTTTTCCTTTGATCTGTTTACAACAGGTCCCTTAGCATTTCTTGCAGCCTTCGTTTGGTTGCAGTGAAATCCTTGAGGTTTTTTTTTTGTCTGTAAAGCTTTTTATTTCTCCTTCAATTTTAAATGATAGCCTTGCTGGATAAAGTAGTCTTGGTTGTAGGTTCTTGTTCTGCATTACTTTGAATATTTCTTGCCATTCCCTTCTGGCCTCATGTGTTTCTGTTGAGAAGTCAGAAGTCATCCTTATGGGGGCTCTTTTGTAGGTGATAGTCTTTTTTTCTCTAGCAGCTTTTAATATTTTCTCTTTATCATTTAGCTTTGGTATTTTAATTATGATGTGTCTTGGTGTTGGTTTCTTTGGGTTTCTCCTTAATGGAGTTCTCTATGCTTCCTGAACATGTGAAAGGTTTTCCTGCCTTAATTGGGGGAAGTTTTCCACTATAATATGTTTGAACAAAGTCTCTATCCCTTGTTCTTTCTCTTCTTTTTCAGGAACCCCTATGATGCGGATGTTATTTCTCTTCATGTTGTCACAGAGCTCTCTTAGAGTTTCCTCAGACTTTTTGAGTCTCTTTTCTTTTTTCTGCTCTGCTTCCGTGCCTTTATTTATTGTGTCCTCTAACTCACTGATTTGATTCTCTGCTTCATCCATCCTGCTTTTAATTCCTTCCATTGTATTCTTTATTTCAGATATTGTATTTGTCATTTCTGACTGATTCTTTTTTATTATTTCAATGTCCTTTTTTATATTTGTTATCTCTTTATTTAGGTTTTTGTAATGGCCATCGATGGCTGTTCTAATATCTTTGAGCATCCTAACAATCGTTATTTTAAACTCTGCATCAGGTAATTTGGTTATATCTGATTCACTTAGGTCCCTTTCTGGGGATTTCTCTTGGTTTATTTGTGTTGTATTTCTCTGCCTCCACATTTTCTCTTCACGGGAGTGGCTGTGATCACGTACTTGGGTGCACAAGGGTTGGTGGCCTTGGCCTTTGCCCTTCCCCCGTGTCTGACGTTATTCTCGGTCCTGAGGGCACTGGCGAGCACCTTTGGACCTGTTTCCGAGCTTTCACCCTGCCCTTGCAGGAGGATTCCACTCAAGGAACAGCTGCTAGCATTGGCTCTACCGCCGGGCAGGGCTGCGTGCCCAAGCTCAGCTCCGTAGTGGAACTCCTCCTCTTCTGGGCTTTTGGCTCCACCCCCGTGGGAAGAGCCGGCTACCAAGTCAGACCGCAAGCCTGGGTTGCACGGGTGGGGCAGGGCTGTGCTCCTCTCTGCCCTTGCTCTGGGGCTGGTCTCCACCCTTTCCGGGGTTCCCGCCCTTCTCCCGGAAGCTGGATTACAGGCTGCCAGCAGCTGAGCCTGACCGCCTTTGCACGCCCCCTTCTCCCCAGCTGGGCAAGATTGAGCTCACACCTGAGCCCAGTGGTGGCCAGCCGGCTTCTGCTCCTGCCAGCAGAACCGCGCTTTTGTCTCCAGCTGCTGCTCGCTCTCCGGTGCGCCCTCAGCAGTGTGGGTGGGGGCGTTGCAGCTCAGACCCTAAGACTCACTACTGTAGACCTGAAAGGTCCCTCCTTCTATGCAACTCTGCTCTGAATGCCACGGGCGAGCTTGTTTGGCTGCTCTCCTGCTTCCCTTTGCTGGTATTGCTGTTTCTGGGGGAAATATTCACCCCAGCTTTGGGGAGTGACTCGTCCCAGGGGTTAGGGTGGCTATCTCCCAAAATGTTTCTCCCTATGCCTCCTAGATTACACTCTCTTCCTGTTACTGTGGTCCTCTCCTCTCTCCCCCCATCCCCAGGAGCCCCAGGTGATTATTTTTGAGAGAGAGATGTTCTGCACGGTCCCTTTAAGAAGAATCCTGGGTCTGAGAAATCAGACTATCTCACAAACAGTATCCTGACTTGTTTCCAGCTAAATACTGTCCCTACGCCTCTTCTGGGCTCTGGGGCTGCAGGCTGGGGCCTTGTTCCTGGGGCTCAGGACCCTTTCCCTCTGCTAAACTCACTTCCCGCCCCACAAGTCTCTCCCTGCTGCCGTTCGCTCCGAGGAGCTGGGCAGCCCTCTCCACATTTCCGCTTTTCCTCCAGTCTCGGTGTGGCTTCTTCAGTGTTCCTTGGTTGAAGAGTCCTCTTAGTTTAGTCCAAAGTTGGTTTTTCCAGATGATAGTTCATAAAATTAGTTTGTAATCCACTTTGGTTCTGGGAGGTGGATGCTGGTACGTCCACCTACTTCAGCACCATCTTGTCTCTCTGATTTGTTTTTATAGTTTCAATTTCCTTGGCAATATATTCTTTGTGTTTGTTGAGTTTTTTTCTGAGCTCCCTAAATTGCCTTTCTGTGTTTTCTTGTATATCTCTGAGTATTTTTAGGATTTCTATTTTAAATTCTCTGTCATTTAGCTCCAAGGTTTCCAATATATTAAATTTTTTCTCCATAAATTTTTTTCACATCTATCTGTGCTACTTCTCTATCTTTTGTAGCCATAATATTTGATTTCCTTTTTCTTAATGGTATCTGAGGGTGGTCTTGTTGATAGCACTAATGAGAATTAATAAAGAATAAAAAGTAAATTTAAAAAAGTAAAAAAGTTTAAAAAATGGAAAAAATATTTGGGAAAAAAACACACGAAAAAACCAATAATAATTTATTATTCCCCCCCCCATTTTCTTTCTTCTCTTGACCTCTTCTCCCCTCCTCCTTAGGAAAATATGGTGATGAACTGTGAATTATATTATGCTAAATGGAACAAAAACTGCATATAACGAAGGGCCTTAGTTGGGGGGAAGTGTTCAAGGGGCAAAAAAGGAAGTAGGGACCCACAAAAATCAAAAAAGGAAAAAATTTAGGTCAAGTATAAAGTAATTTTCTTGTAAGTGGTGGTTGATTAAAAGATATAATGAGAGGGATAAGAGAGATACAGGAAAAAGGAAAAAAAAAACTATTGTATTAAGTGGAGCAAAAACTAAATAGAATGGAGATCCTGAGTTGGGAGGAATGTTAATGAGTTAAAAAGCGAAGTAAAAAGCACCCAAAATGCCACACACAAAAAAACTTGAGTCCCAAATTAAATAATTTGTTTTTGACTGAGGATTGAATGAGAGGAAAAGTAAAAGGAGAAAAGAAGAAACTAATAGAGAGGAAGAAATAAGAAAAAGGGGAAAAGGAAAGAATGAAAAAAGAAAAAAAGAAAAATGAGAGAAAGAGAGAGTTAAGGGTTTTGGAGTGTAACCCTCATGGAGAGTAAGGAAGAAGAAAAGAAATAAAATGTAACACTTATGGGTAGTGTAGTTCAAGAAGAGGAAAGAAAAAGATGGGCAGAGAATAAAAGGACCAAGGTGGAGGAAATATAAATAATAATAATAAAGGCAAGAAGATGAAAGAAACAAAAAAATAGTGGAACAAGTTATAAAGTCTGTGGATTTTTCTTGATTTTGAGAGGTTAACTTCTTCCTTTTTCTTTCCTCTCCCTCTTCCTGGTTGGTGACTCTGTACCCCAGGCTCTGCCTCTGTGGCATGCTTAGGTAGGGATTTGCAGTTGATGAGACTCTATGGTGATGTCATATATTAGGTTTCAGTCTCACTGGTATTCAAGCTTGTTAGCGTTTGCCAACTCCGACAATGAGAGAGTCCGTTTTTCCCAGAGCCTCTCTCCGAGTCTCTCCTTCCAGAATTAGCAGCCTGATGATCCAGCTATGAGGCTGCCGCTGCCTTCGCCTTCAATGTGTGCAACTCCTGGATGCTCCAAGGATAGATTTTTCTGTCTCTGGTTGATGAATTTGTTGAAATTTTGGGGAGATTTGTCAGCTGCGCTCCTCACAGCGCTATTTCTCTGACGTCAGATTTCACATTTCTATCGTCTTTTGTTGGTTTCCTGTGACCAGTCAAAAGTGCACCATGACTTTACGGACACACTGTATTTATTAATATTTATCTTTTTGTTGATATTATCATTTTGTATAGAATTATTTTTCTGATTTTATTTAGTTGTCTATTAATGTTCTTTTAATTTGTTGAGCATCTTTGAAAGATGAAATCCCCATTAAAATCCCAATGTCATTTTTTACAGAAATAGAACAAAAAAATCACCAGGTTTGTATGGAACCATAAACAACCCCGAATAGGCAATGAAATCCTGGGAAAAAACAATGAAGGCAGAGGTATCACATTACCTGACTTCAAATTATACTATAAAGCCATGATAATCAAAACAGCATGGTATTGGCAGAAAAACAGACATACAGACCAATGGAATAGAAACAAGATCCCAGAAATAGAACCACATATATATGGACAAATCATCTTTGACAAAAGGGCAAAAATACACAATGGATAAAAGAAAGCCTCTTCAATAAATGGAGCTGGAAAGAAAAACTGAACAGCCTCATTCAAAAGAATGAAACTTGACTAGTTTGTCCCCCTGCACAAAAATTAATTCAAAATGGATAAAATACCTAAATATAAGATCTGAAACAATAAATTACATAGAAAACATAGGTACTAAACTCATAGAGAACAATTTATGAACTTGACTCCTGCTTCTGGGCTTTTGCTTCAGTAAGCTGTGATTTTCTTTACCTGTCAGGTTGTCTCTTCAATTAGTGGGGCAGTAGATTGCCCTATATACTAATGGTCCCCAACCCCTGCGTCGTGGACCGGTACCGGTCCATGGGCCATTTGGTACCGGTCCACAGAGAAAGAATAAATAACTTACATTATTTCCTTTTTATTTATATTTAAGTCTGAATGATGTTTTACTTTTTAAAAATGACCAGATTCCCTCTGTTACATCTGTCTAAGACTCACTATTGATGCTTATCATGGTCATGTGATACATTTATCCATCCCACCCTAAAGGCCGGTCCATGAAAATATTTTCTGATATTAAACTGGTCCGTGGCCCAAAAAAGGTTGGGGACCACTGCTATATACCACAGTTTTCTGCTGGATCTAAAAACTATTGATTTTCAGTTTATTCACTTTCTTTCTTGTTGTGTTTATAGAGAGATGATTTTCAAGCTCTTTACATGTTGTACCAGAAACTAGAAGTACTTGATGTCTTTTGTTCGATTCTGATTTCTGAGACATTTCATTTTTATCTTCTATTAAACTTTTTGTTTAAAAAATTGTTTAAAAATTTTAAGCACTCTTCTTTTTTCTCCAAAGGTGGCTTTTCATAGCATTGTTTTCTTCTTTTATTTGTGGATGGAATATCTTGTATATAGGCTTGATAAAACTGAAATGAAGTTCAGGGCATGCTATAAGAAAATCACCAGGCCAGAAAGGAAAATTGAAAATTGACATCAGCTATTACTTTTCAAAGTGAATGTCAAGAATAATGGCATCATGAGAGATACTCCAGATCTCTCTCCTTGAAATTTCAACAATTTGAACAACTATAACACAGCGAAGAAATGAAAGAAAAATATATCAAATACCATGGGTACACAAGACAGAGATGTTATTTATTTACTCATTTTTTTTGTATTTTTCTGAAGTTGGAAATGGAAAGGCAGTCAGACAGACTCCTGCATGCGCCCGACCGGGATCCACCTGGCATGCCCACCAGGGGGTGATGCTCTGCCCATCTGGGGCATCGCTCTATTGCAACCAGAGCCATTCTAGCACTTGAGGCAGAGGCCACAGAGCCATCCTCAGCACCTGGGCCAACTTTGCTCCAATGGAGCCCCGCTGCAGGAGGAGAAGAGAGAGGAAGGAGAGGGGGAGGGGTGAAGAAGCAAATGGGCGCCCCTCCTGTGTGCCCTGGCCAGGAATCGAACCCAGGACTCCTGCACACCAGGCCAACACTCTACCACTGAGCCAACCAGCCAGGGCCAGAGATGTAATTTAAAAAGAAAATATAAAATCTCTAGAGAAAAATCCCAATCACATGAAAGCCTTGCAGTTAAATGATAAAGAATCAAAAATTGAAGTTCTAAAAATGCTCAACAAAATGTGAGAAGATACCAATAGGCAACTTTAATAAGCTCAGAAAACAAATTAATAAACAAAATGAATACCTCACAGATCAGATTGAAACTTTAAAAACAGAGATGAAGAACTCAATACATGAATTGAAGACCGAGGAAACAAGTCTAGCTAATAGAATAAGGCAGACAGGGGAAAGAATCAGTGACATTGAAGACAGGCAACTAGAGATGCTACAGAGATAAGAAGAGAGAGACTCATGAATAAAAAAACTGAGATGGCTCTACAAGAATTGTCTGACTCCATCAGAAAGAGCAATATAAGAATAATGGGTATATCAGAGGAAGAAGAGAAGGAGAAAGAAATGGAGAGCCTATTCCAAAAAATAATTGATGAGAATTTTCCAAGACTATGGGAAGAATTAGACCCTTGAATCCAAGAAGCAAACAAAATGCCAAGTTACCGCAAACACAAATGGACCTATTCCATGGCACATCATAATAAAATTGTCAAAAATCAATGATAAAGAAAGAATCCTCAAGGCAGCAAGGGAAAAGAAGAGCATAATATACAAAGGAAAGCCCATTAAGTTATCATTAGACTTCTCAGCAGAAACTTTACAAGCCAGAAGTGAGTGCACACAAATATTCAAAGTACTAAAAGAGAGAAATTACCAGCCAAGAATACTATATTCATCAAAGTTATCCTTCAAATATAAAGGAGAAATAAAAACTTTTACAGACATACAGAAGCTGAGGGAATTTATCACCAGAAAACTCCCACTGCAGGAAATACCCAAGGGGGTTATTCGACCAGACACAGAGAACAAAACAAATTAAAACTACAAGTAAAAACTCCAACAAGGTCACAATAAAAAGAAAGATAATCTGTAACAACAATAACATAAAAGAGGAGAGAATACAGATCTGTAGTAACAAAAGAAGATAAAATGCAGAAGCACTCATATGACAAAGGACTCTTGTACATGTGAACATTTTTTTTCTAAACCTAAAAGCCCATGAAAAAGCCGCTACTGAAAGACGAAACTTAAAAAAAGAAGAAAGAGGGGAAAGAAGTATGTAATACCACCAAACAAAAACAACTGACAGAAATAAAAAAGAGAAGAACCAAACAATGCACAGAGCTACCAGAAAACAAAAAATTAAGTTACTATAGGAAATCTTCAAGTATCAAGAATTTACCTAAATTTAAATGGATTGAATTCACCAATAAAGAGGCACAAAATAGATTGGATCAAAAAGCAAAACCCAACCATATGCTGCCGTTAAGAGACACATCTAAGCTATGAGGACAAAAGTAGATTTACAGTGAAAGGTTGGAAAATGATTCTTTAAGCAAATAATATACATAGAAAACCAGGTGTTTTCATACTAATATCTGACAATGCTGAATTCAAGACAACAAAAGTAACCAGAGACAAAGATAAATATTTCATAATGATAAAGGGAACATTGTATTAAGAATACATTACACTTCTTAATATATGTGCATTGAACCAAGGAGCACCAAAATATATAAAATATCTACTAACTGATCTAAAAATAAAAGCAGACAAAACATGATCATACTTGGAGATTTCAACACACCATTGATGTCTTTAGCTAGATCACCCAAACAGAAAATCAATAAAGAAATATTGACCTTAAATGACACTCTGGACCAAATAGACATAATAGACATTTATAGGACACTTATTCCAAAACATCAGATTATTCATTGTTCTCTGGTGTACATGGAGAATTAGAGCCTTGAATCCAAGAAGCAAACAAAATGCCAAGTTACCGCAAACACAAACAGACCTACTCCAGGGCACATCATAATAAAATTGTCAAAAATAAATGACAAAGAAAGAATCCTCAAGGCAGCAAGGGAAAAGAAGAACATAACATACAAAGGAAAGCCCACTAAGTTATCATCAGACTTCTCAGCAGAAACTTTACAAGCCAGAAGTGAGTGCACACAAATATTCAAACATTCTCAAGGGTAGACCATATGTTGAACCACAAAACTAACATCAACAAATTCAGGAAGACTGAAATTATACAAAGCATATTTTCTGATCATAAGGCTTTGAAATTAGAATTCAACTATAAAAAGGAAGTAAAGAAACACACAAAAATGTGGAGATTAAGGAACATACTTCTAAAAAATGACTGGGTCAAAGAAAAAATAAAAGCAGAAGTCAAAAGATATATACCAAAGACAAATGAAAATGACAACACAACATATCAAAATTTCTGGGATGCAGCAAAAGCAGTAATAAGAGAAGCATTTATATCATTACAGGCTTATATCAAGAAACAGGATAGATCTCAAGTAAACAACCTAAGATCACACCTTAAGGAACTAGAAAGAAAGGAACAAAGGCAATTCAAAATCAATAGAAGAAAGGAAATAGTAAAAAAAATAGCAGAACTAAATGAAATAGAGAACAAAAAAGGTATAGAAAAAATAATATAATGAAGAGCTGGTTCTTTGAAAAACTCAATAAAATTGAAAAACCACTGGCTAGACTTACTAAGAAAAAAAAAGAAAGGACTCATATAAACAAAATCTGAAATAAAAGAGGAGAAATTACCACAGACATCATGGATATAAAAAAGATCATCGTAGAATATTATGAAAGGCTATGTGCCACCAAATACAACAACCTAGAAGAAATGGATGAATTCCTAGAACTATATAATCTTCCTCAAATGAGCCACAAAGAAGTGGAAAACCTAAATAGACCCATGAGCAGAGAGGAAATAGAAAGAACTATCAAAAACCTCCCCCAAAACAAAAGTTCGGGACCACAAGGTTACACTAGTGAATTCTACCAAACATTCAAAGAAGATTTGGTACCTAGCCTTCTCAAAGTTTTCCAAAAATTAGAAGAAGCAATACTCTCCAACACATTTTATGAGGCCAACATAATCCTCATATGAAAACCTGGCAAGAACAACACAAAAAAAGAAAACTACAGACAAACAAATATCTCTAATGAATACAGATACAAAAATTCTAAACAAAATACTAGCAAATCAAATACAACAACACATTAAAAAAATACTACATTATGATCAAGTGGGATTCATTCCAGGAGCACAAGGGTGGTTCAACATTTGGAAATCAATCAAGGTAATACACCACATCAACAAAACAAAGAACAAAAACAATATGGTTCTATCAATAAATGCAGAAAAGGCATTTGATAAAATAAATCACTTTATATTTAAAACATTCAATAAAATTGTGTATAGAAGGAAAGTACCTCAACATAATAAAGGCCATATATGACAAACCATCAAATAATATCACACTACATGGTGAAGAAATGAAGGCTTTTCTTCTAAAATCAGGAACAAGGTTGTCCACTATCTCCACTCTTATTCAACATAGTTCTGGATGTTTTAGCCAGAGCAATGAGGCAAGAGAAAGAAATAAAAGGTATTTATATCAAGAAAGAAGAAGTAACCATCACTTTTTGCAGATGACATGATTCTGTACATAGAGAACCCCAACGACTCTACGAAAAAATGATTTATTAAAAACAATAAACCAATACAGTTAAGTTGCAAAATACAAAATCATATACAAAAGTCTACTGTTTTTTTATATGCCAACTATGAAACATTGGAAATGAACTAAAAAAAAATAATTCCTTTTACAATTGCAACAAAAAAATAAAGTACCTAGGAATAAACTTAACAAAGAATATGAAAGATCTATATACTGAAAACTACAAAGCATTACTGAAAGAAATTGGAAAAGGCACAATGAAATGAAAAAAAAATTCCATGTTCTTGGTTTGGAAGAATCAACATAGCTCAAATGGCCACATTACCCAAAGCAATATACAAATTTAATGCAATTCCTATCTAAATACCAAAGTCATTCTTTGAAGAGACAGAACAAAAAATCACCAAGTTTGTATGGAACCATACAAAACCCTGAATTGCCAAAGCAATTCTGAGCAAAAAGAATGTGTCACACTCTCTGACTTCAAATAATACTATAGAGCCACAATAAGCAAAACAGCATGGTATTGGCAGAAAAACAGATATACAACAGATATACAGACTAATGGAACAAAATTGAGACCACAGAAATAAAACTATTATACACACACACACACACACACACACACACACAACTCCTCTTTCACAAAGGAGCTAAGAACACACAATGGAGAAAAGAAAGCCTCTTTAATAAATGGTTCTGGAAAAATTAGAAAACCACATGCAAAAGAATGAAACTTGGCTACAGTTTGTTCCCATGCACAAAAATTAATTCAAAATGGATAAAAGACCTAAATATAAGACCTGAAACTATAAACTACATATAAAAAAACATAGGCAGTAAGCTCATGAACCTTGGCCGTTGAAAACAATTTATGAATTTTACCCCAAAGGCAAGGGAAGTAAAGGTAAAAGTAAATAAATGGGACTATATAAAACTAAGAAGCTTCTGAACAGCAAAAGAAACTGACAACAAAACAAATAGGCAGCCAACTAAATGGGAGACAATATTTGCAAACAACAGCTTTGATAAGGGGTTAATGTCCAAAATATATAAAGAACTAACAAAGCTCAGCAACAAACAAGCAAACAACCCAATTAAAAAATGTGGAGAGGACCTGAACAGACACTTCTCCCAACAGGACATTTAAATGGCCAACAGGTATATGAAAAGATGCTCATCTTCATTAGTATTTGAGAAATGCAACTGAAAACAACAAGTGTTGGAGAGGCTGTGGAGAAAAAAGAACCCTCATTCACTGATGGTGGAAATGCAAATTATTCAACAGTACAACCATTATGGAAGAAGCTATGTTGTTTCCTCAAAAAATTAAGAATAGAAGTATCACAGGACCCAGCAATCCCTCTACTGGGTATCTACCCAAAATACTCAAAAACATTGTTATGTAAATACACATGCACCCCCATGTTCATCACAGCATTATTCACAGTGGCCAAGACATGGAAACAACCAAAGTGTCCCTCGATAGAGGATTGAATAAAGAAGATGTGATACATATATACAATGGAATACTACTCAGCCATAAGAAAGAATGACATAGTACATTTATGACAGCATGGATAGACCTTGAGAACATTATACTGAGTGAAATAAGTAAATTAGAAAAACCTAAGAATTTTATGCTTTTACAGATAGGAGGGATATAAAACTGAGACTTATGGACATAGATAAAAGTGAAGTGGTTATCACAGGTAAGGGAACATGGGGAAGGGGGAATGGGACTTGAGTGAATAGAGAGGGGGTAGGCATGGGGGGGAAGGGTATAAAGAGAGACAAGTACAAGGTAATGGAAAATGATTTGACTTTGAGTGATGGGTATACAACATAATCAACAGTTCAAATGCTATAGAAAAGTTTACTTGAAACCTATGTACTCTTATTGATCAATGTCACCCTGTTAAGTTAATTTTCTGAATAAAAGTTAAAAATTTAAAAAAATATCAAGCTACTCCTCTGAAAAGGGTTGCTTATTCTCTGTTCCTCTCCTTAGCCCTCTACCCTGATACCATGTGTGGGAAAGATGATTACCCACCAACTATATAGTCTTTTTCTTTTGCTTACCAATCTTCGGCTGTTTCTCTTGGCACTCGCCACTCCCAATCCCCTTCTCCCTGTCCGTCTCCCACCCAGAAGCTGAAGAGCCAGATGCGCTCTTAGCCTTCCTTGCAGCTAGAGATGGCTATGTGTCCCAGTTGTGGCCGTGAGGTGTTTTCTGGGGACCTTCTGAAAAGGATGTGCCTTTCCTGAGACACACATGGCTGACTTTGTCCCCTTCCTTCTTCTTTCTGCCTTGAATATAGTCATGCTGCCTGGAGCTGTGATAACAGTCTTGTGACCTAGAGAGGATGAGAATGATAATGAAGACTCCACACATTAAGGAAGAAAAAGTTAGGAAGAGCTTGGTTTCTTAATGGCATCACTGAGGAACTGAACACATGCCACACTTTTCTTAATGATAAATTAACTTTTTGAGAGAGAGAGAGAAAGAGAGAAAGAGAAAAAGATAGAGAAGAAGGAAGGAAGGAAGGAAGGAAGGAAGGAAGGAAGGAAGGAAGGAAGGAAGGAAGGAAGGAAGGGAGGGAGGGAGGGAGGGAGGGAGGGAGGGAGGAAGGAAGGAAGGAAGGAAGGAAGGAAGGGAAAAGTCATGTGTTTCAGCCACTATCCACTGGGTTTTATGTTACTTGTAGCTGAAAAAAATATAAACTGATGAACAACCATGTTTCCACATAATATGCTTATGCTACTATTTCTTAACTTAGCACTTTGAGACATTATCTCTTAACATCTTGTTATGGTCGGAGATGATTTGACATTTTTCTATCCCCTGTCCACACAACCTGTTGTCCGTTCCGTCATTCTTCCACTATGTTTATATCATAATTCCTAGTAAATCAGTAGTTACTACAGAGCCAAGAAATGTACTATAATAATCATTTTCTGTGTTTTTAAAATTTTCCTAGTTTTAATAATTGCTTGGTTTTTCCCCTTGAAATGTGCCCAGCCTTAATGTTTTCCATTTGCTTTATCAGCTTGTTCATAAAACAGTTTGCATATATTTTCACAAATATTCAAACCTCTCAGCTCATTGATTAAAGAAGAAAACAGTAAAAAGTTGATTGGTTGGGAACCTGTGTAAGGGGTAGGGGTTTGTCAAGTTCACTACTAGCCTCCCCTTTCAGGTGACTGGGTGTGGATCTGCACATTCTCTGGGGGACCCCTGAGTCCAGAAAGTGAAGGCTTTTCTCTGAGACTGTTTGATTCCTTTGGGAAACGCTCTGTATTTTGCTCAAGGGTAGATGCTTGGCTCTTGTGATTTCTACACATAAGTACAGAGGGTGGGATGGTCAAGTGTTCTGACATGTGCTTTCAATTCTCCCCCTGTTGGGTCTCCACATCTCACTCTCACTGTCAGGATACCTTTTCTGCGCCAGAGCCTCACCAGGATTTTGCAAGACAAACCAACGTTCTTCACGCAGATCCGCTCCCACATCTGGACTTTGCCTCTAACTTCCCAGCCCTGATTTCTCAGTTACCATCCCTCCAGTCCCTTTCTGCTTGCCAGGGAGTTGTTGAAGTCTCTTCCTCATTTATGGGATCTCCTCCAGTTTTTCTGGAGATGGAAATGTATATACTGATTCCTTTACTCTTATATTATGGAGTGTCAGGAATTAGAGAAAACAGATGTATTCCACCTTTTTTTTTTTTTTTTTTTTGTATTTTTCTGAAGCTGGAAACGGGGAGAGACAGCCAGACAGACTCCCGCATGCGCCCGACCGGGATCCACCCGGCACGCCCACCAGGGGTGACGCTCTGCCCACCAGGGGGCGATGCTCTGCCCCTCCGGGGTGTCGCTCTGCCGAGACCAGAGCCACTCTAGCGCCTGGGGCAGAGGCCAAGGAGCCATCCCCAGCGCCCGGGTCATCTTTGCTCCAATGGAGCCTCCGCTGCGGGAGGGGAAGAGAGAGACAGAGAGGAAGGATGGGGGGTGGAGAAGCAAATGGGCGCTTCTCCTATGTGCCCTGGCTGGGAATCGAACCTGGGTCCCCCGCACGCCAGGCCGACGCTCTACCGCTGAGCCAACCAGCCAAGGCTTGTATTCCACCTTTTTTATTATTTTTATTTTTAAATTAAATTTATTGGGGTGATATTGATTAATAAGATTATATAGGTTTCAACTGTACAGTTCTAGGCAATCAACTAAATAGGAGAAGATATTTGCAAACAATACTTCCGTTAAGTGTCTAATATCCAAAATATATCATGAACTTATGCAACTCAACAACAAAAAAACAAACAATCTAACTAAAAATGGGCAGAGGACCTGAAGAAACACTTCTCCTAATACAACAGGCAAGTGGCCAACAGATATATAAAAAGATGCTCAACTTCACTAGTTATAGGAGAAATGCAAATGAAAACCACAATGGCATTCCACCACACCTGTTAGAATGACTATTTGTCAACACGACAGAAAATAACATATGTTGAGGTTGTGGAGAGAAAGAAACCCTATACTCTGCTGGTGGGAATGTAAACTCATACAGTCACTGTGGAAAACAATATAGAGGTTCCTCAGATAATTGAGAATAGATGTATGTACAATATGACCCAGCAATCCTTATTCTGGTTATCTACTGAAAAAAGTTAAAAACATTTATTTGTAAAGATGTATGTAACCTTGTGTTCATCTCAACATTATTCACAGTAGCCAAGACATGGAAACAACCAAAGTGTCCACCTTTATGAATGGAAGATAGAATCTGAATTTTTAACTGCCCCAGATTATTTGAATAAGCGCTAAGTGTGCAAAACAAGTTCCATAAACCATTGGCATTGAAAAAGCATGGGTTTGGGATTCTGATGGATTTGAGTTTGAATTCTGACTCTCTGACCTCCTTACTCAATTTTCTCTTCCACAAAATGGGCATCATATGTCTATTTGATAGCGTTCTGGGAAGATTTCCTTAGCTACTATATGTAAAGCACTCAGACAGGGCTTGACAGACAGTAGGTGCTCAAAACTGGAGTGATCACTTTTTAATGGGAACAAGTGGGAAATGTGATTGGAAACATCTGAGTCTGGTTTTAGGAAGGCCTCGGATGCCAGGGCTTAGTCTCGTGACACTGAGGAAGCCTGGCAGGCTTCTGAGGAGGGAAGTGACTTGATCTCAAAGAATTTGTCAGATTGTTCCTTCAATTGGGTGTGGAGCGGAAGGAAGAAGCCTTGGCCCAGCAGCTCTTGGGTTAAAATCTTTGTCTGCATCTGAGTTATTTGTAACCGTTGTCATAGCAACAAGTTTGGCAAGTGAGTCACTGCTGCAAGCTCCTGACAGTAAGGAAGGGAGGGCAGTAGGAGAAGACAGAAGATTTGGAAGGTGGGCGGGGGGGTCATCTGTGACCAGCGCCTCACTTTCCTCTAATTTGTGTGAACCATTCAGGGGAGATGAGGGTGAACGTCCTCCAGGGAGAATTACTGGACGGTGGAGCCTCTCCTGCACAATCTCCTGGTATTCCAGATGTGCAAATGCATCCAGAGAGTTCCAAGAGTTGGCTCAAGGCCACAGAGGAAGTCGGGAACAGAGACAGGACTAGCTGTTTTTAAAAAAAGAGTCAGGGTCACAGAAGTGAAGCACAGTAAACCTGGAGAGGACCTTTGGAAACATTCCATGCAGCACTCCACCAAAACAGGCTTTTATTGTTGTCGCTGCTCATACGGCAAACCTGAGATCCAGAGTGGGTTTGAACTGACTCGGTCACACAGCAACTCAGATGCTGACTTGAGATCAGAACGTAGACGCCTGGGTACTTCCTAAGGAAGTAGCAGTCTAGAGTTCACAGCTCAGAGAAGCCCCTCACTGCCAACTGCCAAGGTAGGGCCTCCCAGGGTAAAATGGATTTGACTCCATGGCCTTTGATCCCACCCTCAAATCCAACAACCATGTACTCAGGTCACATTACCCCTCTCCACACACCTTCTGCTGCAAGTGTGTGCGTCCTCCTGCCAATGCCAATGCTGTTGCTCAAAGGATAGCCCAGCCTCACTCCACCCTGGACCAAAACACCTGCCACAGGTCTCCGCCTTCAAATCACCCACTGGGCTGAGCACTTCTTGGACATTCTTTTTTTGTGACAGAGACAGAAAGAGGGACAGATAGGGACAAACAGGAAGGGAGAGAGATGAGAAGCAACAATTCATTGTTGTGGCACCTTAGTTGTTCATTAATTATTTCTCATATGTGCCTTGACCAGAGGGCTACAGCAGAGTGAGTGACCCCTTGCTCAAGCCAGCGACCTTGGGCTCAAACTGGTGAGCTTTGCTTAAACCATGTGAACCTGTGCTCAAGCTGGCAAACTCAGGGTTTCGAACCTGGGTCCTCCGCATCCCAGACTGACACTGTATCCACTGCACCACTGCCTGGTCAGGCTCTTGGACATTTTTTAATGTAATTTATTGGTCAGAACCCGGATTATGAAAATATTTTTCACAATCATATATTTTTTTTTGTCTCCCAATTTATCAGATAGAAGCCTAAAGGACCAGAAGAAGTGATTGGCCCAAGGTCACACGGTGTCCTAGCCTGAACCCCTCCACCTCCAGCATAGTGTTTCTGCCCCTTCTATTCCACACTGGTTCACAGCACTCAGAGTTCTTCCCGCCATTATCTTTGCCTTAGTCACCTCTTTGGCACTGTGCAATACGGTTTCTTCTGTGTCACTCACCTTATGTGCAGCCAAAGCTCCCCTTCTCTCCTCGTAGCCCATCGTCACCAAGTCCCGATGATTCTCCTTTCTGTCTCTCAAACCCAGCTTCTTTCTACATCTTCTGCCATTGCACTGCTCTATCCTCAACACCCCTCATAAATGACCCCTAGTCCGGTTCCTGGCTCTCGACTGCCAAACGGGTCATCTTTTGCTTACCCTTCTGCACACCAGCAGTGAGATGGCACTGGCGCAGAAGTCAACACAACACTTCCTTCTGTGACACCCCAGCCCCACAAGGGTAAAGTTCTAGCACCTTCTTTAGCAATTAAGGCCACCCACAGTTCCAACCTCACCAAACTTCTCAAGCCATCTTTTGCCACCCTTGGTCTGACTCGCCGGGTTCTGACCACTGAAACACTAACCGCAAGTGGTTCCTACAACATACTCAGCTCTCTCTTGTCTCGGTGTCTTTGCAATGTGTTCTGCATGGAAGGCCCTTCACAACAACTCTCCAAATCTGATGAACTCAACTCAAGTGTCACTTCATCTAAGTAGCTACTTTGATCTTGTCCTCTGGGCTTCCACAGCCCCCAGACCTTCCCCCTGTCCCTGCCAATGTACAGTTGACAGCTGGAGTTCTCTCCCCTATCAGATTTAAAGCTCCCTAAGGACAGGGCCTCTGTCTCCAGCAAACCTCAGCACCTGGCTAGTCCCAGAGGAAGGGTCAGTGAATATTCATTGGAGGGATTCAGGTGCATGAATGGTTGGGTTCAACTCTGTCCTTGTATACTGCTGCCCAAAAGGGCTTGTGTGATATCAGTTGTTGCCTGCCAGGCTTTTATCTGCTCTGGGGCATAAATTCTTCAAGATGTGGTGTGCCTTGGGTAGGGGTCAACTGACACAGAGTGAGTGAGGGCCAAACAGCCAAGTCATGAGCAGGGAGGTGGATGAGAAGGGATGTAGTGAGAGGCAGAGAGTGAGGGTGCCCACTGAGGTAGGTGTTATTAATTCTTCTCTCCTTTTCAGATGAGAGAACTGAGGTACAGGGAGGTTTTTATTACTTGACAAAGCCACACAGCTAAGTAAGGTCACAGTCAGACTACAAATCTGATCAACTTGAAGTCATTTTCTACATTGTTCCAAGCTTTCCCCACATTCTCTTTAGAGAACAGGTTTGTGGTAGTTAATGGTAGTCTCTCCTCAAACCAGGGTCTTAAAGTAACAATTGTCAAAGCAGAAGAGAGAAGAAATCATATTCTGAACACCTACTGTGACTTTGTGCTGTGGAGACACCAAGGAGAAGGGGGGGCAGGAAATGGAGCTTAAACATGTAATGAAGTTCTTTCTATTATTTGCTCAAGACTCTCTATACATAACCTTTCAACGTTCAAAGCAGTCCCTTGATGTAGAAATTATTAATATCCCATTAAATCACTGAAAAACTGAGACTCTTAAAGAAAGAGTGATTTACGTAAGTGTAGGTACCTAATAAGCAGCAAGGGCAGGACTGAAATAGATGTGTCAGGCTCCACAATGAAAGGGGAGGAGCAAAGGCTCAGATGCAATTTAGATCTGGGCTTCTGCACGAGGGTGGGTCAAGAGTGGCTGGGGTGAGAGTGACCTGGCTACAGAAGGCACTGGTGAGGGCCGTGATTTAAAAGTGTAGAATTCAGCAATGGAGGACCCAGAGCTAGAATGCCAGACCCAGACAAGGCACTCTCTATTAAAAGTAAATATAATAGCCTAACTAGGTGGTGGCACAGTGGCTAGAGATCGACCTGGGATGCTAAGGACCCAGGTTCGAAACCCCAAGGCCGCGGATTTGAGCACAGGCTCACCGGCTTGAGCTCGGGGACACTGGCTTGAGCATGGGATCATAGACAAACCCTGTGATCACTGGCTTGTGCCCATAGGTTGCTGGTTTGAAGCTCAAGGTCATTGGCTTGAGCTCAAGGTCACTGGCTCAAACATGGGGTCACTAGCTCAGCTAGCTTCCCCAGTCAAGGCACATATTAGAAAGCAGTCAATGAACAACTAAAGTGCTGCAATTATGAGCTGATGTTTCTCATCTCTCTCCCTTTCTGTCTGTCCCTGGTAGTCTCTCTCTCTCTTTCTCTTGTTAAAAAAAAAGTAAATGTAATATATTAATATATGATATAATATATATTTTCTCTATATGTGATATATACAGAGAATACATATGTGTGTCTTCATGCCAATGCCAATGCTGTTGCACAAAGGATAAGCCCAGCCTCATTCCACCCTGGACCAAAACACCAGCTATAGGTCTCCGCCTGTGATATATCACACAGAGAGATAATACACAGTCATGCGCCACTTAACAAAGGGATGCATTCTGAGAAATGTGCCGTTAGGCAATTTCATCATTGTGTGAACGTCATAGAGTACACTGACACAAAGCTACATGGTATAGCCTGCTGCACACCTAGGCTATATGGTGTAGGTCATTGCTCCTGGGGTACAAGCCTGTGCAGCGTGTTACTGTATAAAACAACATAATATTAAATCAAACACAAGAGAAAATAATGTAATCAAGAGATGTGGCAAACCCGAGATATATGAAGCTGCTGCCTGCCTACCAGGCATACTGCTTTACAGCAAACTTCTTTTTAATAAGTAGAAAGAGTGCACCACTGACAACCAAATGCTCTTTGCTGGAGTTTTGGATGATGGAAAATGTCTGCCTATAATAGTTGTTGGGTATTTGTGTCTTTTGAAAGCAGGTTGTACCTTGGGATGTGGTACCACAGAGATTAAGGGGAAGGAACAGAATTGAAGAGGAGTAGCAATGAAGCTGGCCTGATTAGAAGGAGTAATAATGTCTAATAACTTCCGTTTAGTGAGAACTTACTGCGTGCCGTACAGTGGTCTGTGAGATTTACAAACATTATCTCTGATCCTGTAGTAATTCTGGAAGGTGCACTGAGGTGGACTGACTAGCTAGTAAAACTGAGCCACCAGAAGAACCCAGAGAGATGCGACAAAGGTGGGAGAGGCCACTGAAGGGGAAAAGCACTCGGTGAAATAGGCGAGGAATTTGAAGACTGAGGCCCTGGTATCGGCTCTGGCACCCATTGATTGCGAGATCGCAGATGGCCATGTAGCCTCTTTGAACCTTAGTTTCATTGCCTGGCTACTTCACAGGGTTATTACTAAAATCAAACTAATGGCTCTAAAAGCAGATTTGTAAACTCTGAAGAGCTACACATATGAAATGGTTATTATTTACCCAGCCTAATGAGTCTGGAGAATCCTCTTCCACCAGGGACCACAATTCTTTTTGAAATGCAACCAGTCTTATCTAGGTTACAGGAAAACCCTGAAGACCCATGTCCTTCCTTATCCCCATGTGCCAAGGGGCTTCTAGTATATTCCTTTGGCAAACTCTAAGTTAGCTAATGCTACCAAACCTACCATAACCTACATTTCTTAACAACTGTGAAAAGTAGCTTCTAAGATACACCCCCACAATGATCATTGACTCAGTATTCATACCCTTGTGTAATCCCCTCCCTTTGAATATAGGCTGATCTGGGGATTTACTTCTAAAGGAAAGAATGGAACAAAGGTGATTGATGTCATGTAAGTATTTGGCTACATAAAATGGTGACTTCCATCTTGCTAGTACACTCTCTCCCTTGCTGCCTTTATTGAAGTAAGTTGCCACGTTAGGGAAGTCCATGTGTCCCGTAAGTGATGGCCAACATTCAGCCAGGAACTGAGTTGATCAGTCCAACAGTTTTTGAGAAACTGAAAATCTGTTAACAACCAGGTGATTTTATAAGTGGATCCGTCCTCTATCAAACCCTCAGATAAGTCACCAGCCCTGGCTAACACCTTAATTGCAACCTTGTGAGAGACCCTGAAACAGAGGACCCAGCAGACGACCTTCTCCCAGCTAAGCCCACAGAAACCATGAGATGAATAAATGTTTTCAGACACTAAGTTTGTGGTTAGTTTTTAATGAGCAATAGATCACTAGCACAATACCCATCTTTTATATAAGCTCTTCTACTCAGCTAGTCTTCACTATATTTCATACAACTCTGTACTTTCCCTACTTTGAACCAACCTTGAACTGCCTCTATTCCTCCAAAACCTTTCCACTGTACCCTCTGGAAACTTCATTCTATAGTTAATAAGCTCCCATATTGGATATAAAATATTTGAATAAACAAAGAGACATATTTGATTCCTAGATGAGCAGATTCAAATTAATTTATAAATTAAATGCAACCAAAATAATTTTCAATTTACATTAAATTTCTAAATTATACCCCTTTAGAACATTGTTATTAGCATAGAAAATACATAGATGAATAAAAATTCAGAATTGACCAGGAAAATTCTGAAAAAGAAGAGTGGCAAGTACCAACCAGTGTTACCACTTACTTAACATATTGTAAGACTATAGGAGTTAAAATACCATAGTACTGGATCAAAATAAAGTTGGATTTTTTGGCAAAAAATAAAGTTGGATTTCTATCTCATTTCTTATACCAAAACAAATTCTAGATGAATGAAAAATATTAATGTTCAAAAACAATGCATATTTCATTCACTATCACAAAAAAACCTGAATACAGCCCCAATGCCCATTAACAGGGAATGGATAAACAAAATATCATACAGCCATAAGTTGGAATATTATTCAGCACTAAAAAGAGATGAACTAAGAACTTGATGTGGAGGGATTGTCCTGGTTATTTGGTTAGATTCAATGTAATGACAAGGGGGAAGGAGATCAGAGTCAGACAAGGAGATGGGACCACACACAGGTCAAAGAGAGAGATTTAAAGATGCTAGCTGCTGGCCTTGTAGATGGAGAAGGGACCATGAGCTAAGGAATGCAGGTAGCCTCCAAAGCTGGAAAAGCCAAGGAATTGAATTCTCCCCTAAAGTCTCCAGAAGGAATGCAGTCTTTGATTTTAGCTCCTTAAGCCTCATTTCAGACTTCTGAGTTCCACAAGTATAAGATAATAAATTTCTGTCGTTTTAAGCCTTTAAGTTTGTGGTAATATTTTATAACAGCCATAGGAAATCTAATGCATACAGTTAAAAAGATCAAAGCTATGTAAATAGTTGTACACTGAGTTATATTGCTTACACCCTGTCCCCGTCTACTTGTTGCCTTTTGAACCATGTAAGGAACAACTATTAACATTCTGTTCATCCAATGTTTCTTTGTGTCAATATGAGCAAATACAAATATTTATTCTCATTTCCTCCTTTCTTACACAAACAGAAATATACTATATATACTTCTTTGCCCCTCACTTTTTTCTAAGTAACAATATAAGAATAGATAAACTTAACTATATGAAAATTTAACTTCAGATTAGTGAATGACACTATAAATAAAATCAAAGGATAAATGTGGAAAAATATTTGCATATAACACCCAATGAAAAGGAAAAGGTGATTGTCCATGGTAGAGAACTTCTCAAGTAAATTATGTTGGAGTCATGTAATGGAATACTATGCAGTCATTCACACACTTGCAAAGTCAGGGAGGAAATTAGAATTGGGTGATAGTCAAAAAGAACTTCAGCCTCACTTTAAAGCTTTAACAATTTTTAAAGGATAACCTACTCATATATTACTTGTGTAATTAAAAATTATTAAAAATAAAAATGGAGAAACCAAGAAAAATATAGATCTATACAACGTGGAACAATTTCAAATATATATATAGTGTTAAGTGAAGAAATCACTGGAAAAATAGTAACTGCAGTGTGATTCTATTTTTGATAAAACATTACTATTGGCATAAAATATACAGAGAAAGACTATATATCGAACTATTGATAATACTTGTCTTGGGGATGTGGTATCATGAGAGACTTTTCACATTGTACATTAAATATTTATGGAATATTCATATTTTTATAAACTGTATGTATCACTTTATAATAAAAATTTTAAAGTATATATTTTAAAATACTGTAGCCCCCATATTTTTATTCATCAGGGTTCTTGAATGGAAACATCAGTGATGACTTTGGTTAACTGTAGCAGAAAATGAAATGATTGAAAGGTGTGGCAGAGTCACTTAGTGTTTGCTAAATGCCCACATTGCTCAGCCCTCATAATTAAATGGGGCCATGTGGGTAGTTTTGGCTAATGTGCTGTGCATTTAAGAACTGACGCTCATTCTTCTTGTTCTCTTTCCCTTTGCTATGGCAACTAAGGAGGACTCAGGTGCTAGGTTAGAGAGCCACAAGATGTCAGCCTGTATCCCTGAGTTACCACTTATAAAGGAGCTGTATTGAAAAGCCACTGGATTTGCTGTAGATTTTACATGAGCAAGAAATAAACTTGTATGTGGAAATCATTGAGATGTGGTGTTTACTTATTATCAAAGCATAAGCCACCCTATCATGACTAATAGAAAAGAGTTTCAGGTAATCCACAGGACCCAGAAGAAGCCCGGAGAAACAGGTGGGCTCAGGAACCAAGGGTGACAATGACAACAGAGCAAAGAGTTTGCTGCGGTAATGGTCTGATACGATGTTGCTTTTGACCCCATTGCCAACTAACACTTGCCACTTCAGCTGTACCTGCTGTTTCTTGATAATATAGCTGTTCTTTCAGATTTTTGACTCTTCAGTAGCTGCCTTGAAATATCACTAATTGACCCTGCACACCTTTTATCACTCCCTCAACATTCAAAGGTCCAGGCACGATCACGTTATTTGCCATGCTGAGGTCACATGCCCACACACTAGCTACCAGGGCATGGAGAGAAGAAATATGTGACCCCCGCCCTGGTTCCAGTAGTGCATGGGGGGGCCCTGCCTCCAAACCTATCTTGAGTTCTCACCAAATACCAAGTGTCTGAATGCTGAACAGCCAAAGTACGAATGTTCACTCCAGTCTCCCGCTCCTTCACTTACTGAACCTACTGTTCTTTCACTTCCTTGACTTTACTGAAACTTGCCTCTCCCTTGAAAAGTAGAAATCTGCTCAATCTGTCGTTCTTTAGCCAATAATATTCCCAATTATATGTTTTGTCATCCTTCCATCCAGCCTAACCCTGGATGAATTCAACTTTCCACTTTCTTTATGTCAATCTCAGTCTCATACAATTGCTCAGATGGGAGCCACTAAAAAGGCATGGTCTGCAAACTCATCTGCGTCCTCTATGCCCTCTGGCTGTCCTGTTTCACTGGTCAATTCTCCAAGACTCCCCGGCACCTTTGCCAAATCCTCTCTTCTGCAGCCCTCTTACACCTCCTCCTCCCTTCCTCCCCACTTCACCTTCAACTGCACTTAAACTAGAAGACCTCAGACACAGTGGTCTCAACTCTTTGCCACAAACTACCTGGGAATTCATAAGCACCCTCACCTGATCAATTCTTGCTATTTCCCTCCTGTCACAGTGGAAGAGGTGCCCTTTTTCTTATTGAATAATCTTTCTAACAGAGTGCTGTGCTTTTTTCCCCTTTACCTTCTCAGGAAATTTGATCTATCAACTCCTTCTCTCCCTCCCTCCTCTACCTTCAGATTTTTCCTTTCTTTGACTTGGCCTTTATTATTATTATTTTTTTTACAGAGACAGAGAGAGAGAGTCAAAGAGAGGGATAGACAGGGACAGACAGACAGGAAAGGAGAGAGATGGAGAAGCATCAATCATAAGTTTTTCGTTGCGTGTTGCGACACCTTAGTTGTTCATTGATTGCTTTCTCATATGTGCCTTGACCGTGGGCCTTCAGCAGACCGAGTAACCCTTTGCTGGAGCCAGTGACCTTGGGTCCAAGCTGGTGAGCTTTTGCTCAAACCAGATGAGCCCGTGCTCAAGCTGGTAACCTCGGGGTCTCGAACCTGGGTCCTTCCACATCCCAGTCCGATGCTCTATCCACTGCGCCACCGCCTGGTCAGGCTTGACTTGGCCTTTAAACATGTTTAAGTTTCTTAAATTTGAAAACAACAAAACCAAAAATCATTCTTTTAGTATCTTTTAATGTCAAAATTAAATTTACCATGTGACCCAGCAATTCCACTCCTAGGTGTGTACTTAAGATAAATGGAAACATATGTCTACACAAAGGCTTATACTTGGATGTTGACAACAGCATTATTCAGTATACCAAAAGTTTGAAACAACTCAAATGTCATTTAACTGATGAATGCCTTTAAACAAAATATGGTAAATTCAATGAAATTCAATTCAATAATAAAAAGAGAGAACAAAGGACTGATACATGCTACATCATGAACAAATCTCAAAAATGTTATGCTCCACTGTCCTGACCGGGTAGCTTGGTTTGTTACAGCATCATGCTGAAGCACAGATGTTGCTGGTTCAATCCCCGGTCAGGGTACATACAGGAACATATGTTCTTGTCTCTCTCCTGCTCTTTCCCTTCCACTCTCTAAAATCGATAAAATAAATATTAAAAAAATATTATTTTTGACCCTGGCCAGTTGGCTTAGTGGATAGAGCATTGGCCTGGCATATGGACATCCTGGGTTTAATTCCTGGTCAGAGCACACAGTGGAAGCAACCATATGCTTCTTTGCCTTTTCCCTTCCTGCAGCCAGTGGCTTGACTGCTTACAGCATCAGCCCTGGTTGCTGAGGATAGGTGGTTTATCTGAATAAAAGCCTCAGGCACTAAAAATAGCTCAGTTGATTTGAGCATCATCCCAAGACAGGGCTTGCCAGGTAGATTTTGGCCAGGGCACATGCAAGAGTCTGTCTCACTATCTCCCTTCTTCTCACTCTCATAAATAAATAAATAAATAAATAAATAAATAAATAAATAAATAAAATTTTAAAAATACTGTGCTCAGTAAAAAAAACCAAACACAAAAGAACACATTTTGTATAGTGCCATTTATATGGGATTTCTAGCCCCCTCAAATAAAAGGCAAATCTAGAGGAACAGAAATTAGATTTGTGTTTTTTTAAAGATGGATGTAAGATAATGAGTGACTGAAAATGGATACAAGTGATAGTTTTAAGGTGATGAAAATATTCCAAAAAAGTATTGTAGTGATGTTTGTACAATGCCATAAACAACCTAAAATTCATTAAATTGAATACTTAAAACAAGTGAATTTAATGCTGCATAATTATACCTCAATAAAATGTTTAAGAACAAAAACATTGCCTGACCAGGTGGTGGCGCAGTAGATAGAGCATCGGACTGGGATGCGGAGGACCCAGGTTCGAGACCCCAAGGTTGCCAGCTTGAGTGCGGGCTCATCTGGTTTGAGCAAAGCTCACCAGCTCGGACCCAAGGTCGCTGGCTCGAGCAAGGGGTTACTCTGTCTGCTGTAGCCCCATGGTCAAGGCACATATGAGAAAGCAATCAACGAACAACTAAGGTGTCGCAACGAAAAACTGATGACTGATGCTTCTCATCTCTCTCTGTTCCTGTCTGTATGTCCTTATCTATCCCTCTCTCTGACTCTCTGTCTGTTAAAAAAAAAAAAAAAAAAAGAAAAAGCAGGTTAATGTTGGCTTTATGCTGTTTAGAGGAGTTTGTGAAGAACAAAAACAGTGACTCAATCACTGATTACTTTGTACCTTCTGTTCTCTGCCATTGGCAAAATCCTTGCGAATGTTGATTGGGGATAATTACCCACAACCCCATGAGAATGCAAGCCTTAGAGTAATATTTCACTTGGATTGAATAAAACAAGGTAAAATAAATGTTGGGAAGAGAGAAAGAGGGAGGGAGAGAGAGGGGGGGGGAGAGAGAGCGTGATAAGAATAGGGAAGCCCATTGACATTAGATTATTGTCTTACTTCTTTCACTGTGAAATGTGTTTCACTATGAAATACTGTATGGGATATTTCAATGGTGTAAAGTGTATTGTGATGGATATTTCTTTTTTATATAAAAAGACTTTTTTCATTCTTGTCCTTAGAAACTATAAAGACTACACATAATTTGGAAATGAAACTGTACCAAACACTGGGCAAAGAAGAATGTTCTAGTGACTAGTCTATACCTTCTCTTTTGTCTGGTCACTCAGAGATATAATGTTATCTGCTATGATTGCTGTTGCTCGTTGGCTGACATTGCTTTTTCTATGAATTCATCAGTCTACTTTCCCTTCCATATAAATACGAAATCTTTTTTTTCACATACCAATATGTTACATCTCTGAGGCCTGTTTGGAATACTGAAATTTCGTGCCGTGTTATCTTTCGACTGACATCAACCAATTAATATATTTTAATTCTCCTGATTTCCACATCTTATTTGTTGCTAGAGAAAATATTGTGAGTTGCTTTTACACTTTGACCTGTCATGTGACAGGATCCTGACCAACTCACCTAAATAACTGCATAAGATTCAGAGATCTTTCAAGAACCAAGCAACTAGCTATTGCAGTCTCATACCTTATGAGCTGACGAAACATCTGTAATACAGGTCTTCGAAACATTGCTTCTATTTTTCTTTGTCTACAATCTACCCTTAGTCTTTTCCTGATGCTCCAGTCATATTGAATGGGATATTTCAATGGTGTATAAAGGGTATAAAGTAGCTAGAAAATCCAAGGATGATAGTGCTGATAAAAGTACTGCAGGCAGGGAAGGAAAGTCCATTCAAGAATATGTAATTATTTCAGTAAGGGTAAATTGATGGAAAGGGTCCAATGTAATCAATCTTTGTCACGTAAGAACTTGCTGGTCTCCCTGGGGAATGGTGACATATTGGGGTTTTCTGCTGTTGAGAAACTGAGTACTTCACAGGGCTGGTGGCCTAGTCAACTTAAGTGAAGGCAAATCCATGTTGAACCCCTGTGTAATGCCCATCCTTTCTACTATGGCAGTTTTATTTACTAGCTCATCAAACAAGCACTGGTATATTTGGAGCAAGTCTGACAGATTTCCACAGGGTGGGTCACTGTGCTCTTTTTGGTAAGCATTTAGATGGGAAATATTCTCACATCCATCCCATTCGGAAAGATCTGTAGGCAAAGAAATTAGACTGTGCCTTGCGTATAATAAGTGCTCTTTAAGTGTCCTGTTGCATTGTTATTATCATTGCTATCTGTTCTCTAATCTTGTTTTTTCCCAGCTTCTGATCATCTCTCCAGAATGTTAACAGGCATTGATCAGTGCCCCTTGCCAGGCAGGCCATTTTCTGGATAAGAGATCAACAAGACTCATGGCTCTGAGTTTTGCCTCCTAGAAAGATTTCCCTTCTTCTTTTCCCACCAGAATTGCACCTGAGTGTGGCTGTAACACAACAGCTGTCAACTACAGCTAGTTCCTGCTTATCACGCAGCGTCACCTGCAAACCATGCTCCTGGGTTTTCTTCTTCTTCAGTAAGCTGGTTATTGGGAACTTGCCACAAGGACCTATGTGTGAGCTGAGGGAGTGCAGGCAGTGCGGCAGGAGCAGGTGCTATAGGAGTGTGGCCTCTGGTAATGCACTGTGCTTTTAGGACCTGCTCCAGACAGGTTTTGTTCATACTACCGTGCTTTGGCGATGGAGTGTTGTTATTGCTTGCCCCAATTTATGACTTCGTGAATCACACGACACCAAAGCCAGGATGGGCGGCTCAGGTAGCATAGCCACTTGGGGTCACATGATGAGGCATTCAAAGTCTACCAGGGCCAGTAATTTACTTGTGTTAAATTAGTCATCAAGTGCCAGGGGCTGTTTCTCAGAAGGAGAGTAGTTATTGGACAAAGGGCAAGGCTTCTGCTCCAGGACTCTAGAAGCTTGTGCTTTGATCCTCCAGTGGGCTCTGCAGCGGCTCAGTGCTGCATCCCAATCTGTCACAGACACTCAGCTCATTAAGACATGTCCTTGTTCATTGAACAAACCTGTATTAGTGATTGCAGTGTTTGTGACCCTGTACTGAGTACCAGGGTGTCCTGTTCTCAAGACTCGGCCAGTGCAGCGAGGGAGACAGTGACAGCACCGAGAGAAACCATGCAGGGCTGCAGGAGCCCAGAGGAGCAGGTGATTCACTCCCTTTCTGCGTATAGGTCTGTTATTAGTCACAGATGCTGTGTGAGGAACATCTGCACAAATACAGAGATACACGCACACATTTATATGTACAAATATGGGCATTGTGTACACACGTTCTAATTATGGACTCTGAGTCAGCAGTCAGCGTGCTCTGATGGAAGGAGCCCTTGACTGGGAGGTAGGTGATGGGGGTTAAATGGCTCCAGCTCCCTTACAGTCTCTGTGTGCCCTGGGATGCATCCGTGCCCCTCTCTGGCCTTGGAGCCCCTGCCTGTAAGATGTGAGCAGCATTAGCTTACCTAGCCAGGCCTCTGTGAGTGGAGATTAGATAGTGGGTGGGGAGTACCCAGAGCACTCCCTAGCACACGGTGAGAGCTACTGTAATTGATGTGGGTGAGAGTCAGTGGGAAAGTGCACGGTGCATTGTGCCCGTGAGCATAAAGGTTGGGGCCAGGCGGGTACATGTACAAGAGCACATTGTGTGGGGGGAGGCGTGCTGTGTGGAGAGGGCCACGTGTCCAAACTGAGTGCTGAGCTATGTGGAGAAGGCCGTGGCCAGCCCCAACCAAGAGACTCCTGGCTGCAGGTGGTGCCACACGGTGAGGATGATACTTCTGGTTGCCTCTGACTCTGCTCTGAAAAGTGAGAGATATGGGACTCAGAGGTCAGAGTTCACCTTGAGAGCAGGCTGCCTGTCTGAAGGCAACAGAGAGGGAGTCATGAGGATGTGCCTTCTGGTCAGGTGTCTTGCCTGTGACACGGCCACCTGTGTAGTGGGGGTTGCTGAGGGGCAGGCAGGAAGGCCTGGATTTCAGTCTTTGCTCCAGGTGTGTGTGACCTGGGGACGCTCTGCTCCTGTCTGGGCCTCAGTTTCCTCATCCATAAACTGGTGACGGTAATGCCTAGCCTACAGAGTTACTGTGAAGATTAAATGAGGCCACACATGTGGAAGCAGATGGTGCTGTGACTGTGCACAGTGTCCAATTAAAGACGCTGCTCCCTCCCTCTGGCTCCCCACTTCCTACTGTCCCCTCCCCAAGCGATTCCCTCCAGCAAAGGCCTGTGCTAACAGGCCCGGCCACAGGGCTGAACACTGGGGGAAACATGTCCCTTTGTTGAGCCAGCACCCATAAAGTCCTGTCACTATGTTTGGCTGGATAGAAGAGACTCATGCCATAGAGTCAGAGATGTGCCAGTACCGGGAAAGATGGAGTCCAGGGCATGGTGACTTGTCTGGGAGCAGAGAGGACAGGGGAGGGCTTCCTGGACCAGACGATGGAGCAGGAGCACGGAGCCCTGCTTACCTACTTCCCCCGGAGTGAGAGCCTGGAATCATCTTTGATGTGGCCACTGAGGCTGAGTTCACTCTCACCGTACCTTCACAGATAGACTGAGTGCGCTGTGACATGGTGTTCATGAGCTAGTAAACTGTGGGGCTCTTGCTGCGGTGTCGCTCCTGTTTCACATGCACTGCATACCCTTGTCAAAGATCTTGATGTGAGACGAGTGGCTGGGCCCGACAAGCAGGAACATGTGCAGCTTGGAGGCTGAGGTTGGGTCTTTCTTTCTTACTCCACATTTGTTCCTCCAGACTTCTCCGCCACCCATGTCCATTGCACTCTGTGCCTCAGGAGACTGACTTTTGTTGATTGCATCATCTGAGCTCCCTGGTTCTGCCAATAAGAGACATAGGCATGGGATGGAGGGAGGTCAGTGCGAGAGTTTGCGCTATTTATTCCCGTGCCTCCTTATCTATTAGGTTGTGCTTTGAATGTGTCTAAGTTCCCATAACCATGGACACAAACACCTGTGGGCGGCACCTCTTCTATGGTTACAGATCTCACCACTTTCTTATAACAGCTTCTTCCCCAGACCTTTCCACTGTTGGGGTGAAAATGGCTTTCCATTGATGCAGTTCTTGGGTATCTAACCATCCCTGTGGGTTTCCTTAACCCTGTTCACACCTCTGAATATTATGTCTTACTGGTTTAGTTTCACATTACCCATTAAGCATGCCATCTGTTCTTGAGAGCATTCTGATTGACACAGAGTGAATGCGAGTAAAAAAGGAAATGACTAGATAAAGGAAAGAGTGGGTGAATGTAATGTAAGTAAATTCATGAATGAATCAGTAAATAAGTGTGAATGAGGGAATGACTGAATGAGTTGCTCTGTGAAACTTTCCCTATTTATTTTGCTAAGTGTTGTGGAAGCCACACTGGCCAAAGCTTGCTTTGCTGGGAATCAGCACTGGGAAGGGGAGGGCAGTGGGAGGACAGCAGGAAGTGCAGGCTGTCCTTGAGGATATCGTCTCAGGCTCTGTGGGCCAGACGGACGTCCTGGCTGCCAGCCTTGTTCTAAGTTTCATCTAGAGGTGTTTGAAGGCCAGACTGACTACAACAGAACCACTATGTCAGAAATATAGGTTCCTGGACCCTACCCTCAGTAGGCTGGGGAGTGGCCCAATCATCTGTTTCTGACCAGTTTCTAGGCGAACTTGATGTCTGGCCAGGTCAGAGAAACACTGACCTGGCCTTCCCACCTCCTCTGAGAGATGAGTACACAGGCTCAGAGAAATCACTCCCATCATGTGGCCATCCTCACCAAGGTGTTTAGCTCAGAGTTCCTGCCTAATGTGACCCTGATAATCCAGAGCGACCGTGTGGTACAACAGAGGAGAGACAGACACATGAAACATGGGTTTGAATCTCAGCTCTGACCTTCCCCTGAGGTGGGGGTGCAGGCAGGTGACTCAAATGCTCTGCTTTCACTTTTCCCACCTGCACAATGAGGAGGTGCCATCTGTGGCCCAGGGGCATGGTGGCAATTTGAGAAAATCCCTCCCTGCTAATCGCTGGTGCAGAATAATGAAGATTTGATGAAAACTGCAATCGTTAGAATTATTGAGCAATTACTAAGAACCAACTATGGTGGTTTAATCCCCACAAACACTGTCGATGAAATAGGAGCTATTATCATTCCCTTCCTACACGTGTGGAGACTGAGGCTTAGAGAGTGTGAATAATTTTCCAGGGCCTCACAGGCAGCATCTGAGTCCATGGAGCCTGCACTCTTCCACCCAAAGCTAAAACTAGCCGCTCCCTCCCCCTGCTCCTTAAAGGTTAAAAGGGAGGGTAGAGCCAATCCTGTGGGGATAAAAACAGAACAAAGTTCTCTGAAAGGAAGGAAGTCAAGGGAATGTATGTAAGCAGGCGCCTTCGAGAGTATGGGGCCTCAGTTTACCCCTAAGCTTCCTGACAGCTGTACCAGGAAGAGGTTGGGTAGCAATACTTCCAGGTTTGAATTTTCTAGATAAAAGATGACTCATAGATATGTTTAAATGGACATTTGTCTAGGATTAAAATCCTAGAGGAGATGATCTTGTGGCCAGCTCAGCGAATATCCAAGACCAGAAATTCATCTGTGATTTCATGAGACATTGAGAGGCTTATTTATGCAAATCATTCTGAGCATCTCCCTTTGAAGGCAGAAAGAAATATGAAATTCTTTCTCAAATCTCCATAGCGGTTTTGCTAAAACACCCATTCTCTTCAGCTTTTATAGGTCTCCACCTTAAAACTCTTATCTTTGCCTCACCTCCAACTGTATTGAAAATGGAAGACACCAGAAAGCAGTGTCCTCAAACTGCTTACAAACTCATGAGCAGTACCACCTGTCTTCTGCTCAATTCTTCCCTCTTGTCACAGTGAAAGAGGTGCCCTTTTTCTTACAGACTAATCTTTCCACCAGTGTTCAGAGTCCTATTTCCTGCTACCTCATCAGGAACCTTGATCAATCAGTTACCTCTCTCCTTGTTCTATTTTCAGCCTTTCTTTTTCTACTGACTAGATTTTAAACAGGTCAGTAGCATGTTACATCTTTAAAATATTATTGCCAAGATATAGATTCCATTTCCAGAATAGCAAAGTAAGAAGCTCCATGAATCCCCACCGTAGCATACAAACAAAACTGGTGAAAGTGATTTTTTAAAACAACCATTTAAAATCTCTGCAAAGTGTCCTAAGGGCATACATCACATGAAGAACAATTTATTCAAGAAAAATCTATTAAAACATGGTAAGGACAGTGACAGCCTGTGTTTTTTGAGCAATGACCGTAACTTCTATTCTCTCCCTCCCCCACTCAGGAGGCTCCAGTCTGGGTGGATGAGGCCAAGAAGGCAGAGCTCCCTCTCTACTTAGCACTCAAACAACAATGTCTGTATCTTGCCTGGAGGGGCAGGCAACCAGTCTTTCTCATCCCATCCAACTCTGAGTTGAAGAGGATAAATTTCTAGTGAGCGCAATCAAGAGGCAGGGAGTTCTTTTCCTCCACTTAGCCCTCTACTCATAAGGCAGAGGCTATACCCACAGTATGACAGGCCAAGAATACAAGGGGCCCAATCAACCCTGTTCAAACTCATTCATGGGGAAATATTCCACACTGAGAGAGGCAAACTGAGAATACAAGAGTTTACTACCCTGCTTAGCACTCAGATGAGTGGATCAGAGATTCCTGCCAAGGGCAGAGGCTGTGCACAAGAGCTCCAGAGCTCATCCCAAAAGTACCGACTTGTTTTGAAACAGAGTATGGGTAAATTCAAGCCTAAGAGCACTTTTGAAAGCAATAACTCTTCTTAATTAAGAACAACTAGCTAAATCATAGGCCAGCTAGTTCACTAGACAAAACCAGGGAAATAATACAGCTAAGAAGAGCCCTGCTGGGATCATAACAAACCTCCAAGTCTGGCCTCATAAACTACCTTTTATACAAAACTGACTGGATCTGACCGTGGAGCAAATTATGCTCCAAGACATTGTCAAAAATAATAGAGCGATTAGCCAGTAATAAGACTGACAACTCTGTGATAGCAAGTGAGGTAGATAGTTTAATAGAATGATCAGGGAAACAAATACTTAAAATAGTGCCTGCTAAAAGCACGGCCATCCCATAGTGACTGTGCACATGCACATATGTCCAAAGCTGAGAACCTGGAGGAAAAATCCTAAAGTTTTCACACTGTGGGGAAATAACCTTCACTAAAGTTGTTTAGCCAAGCCAGTAATAAATAAATAGATAAAAAGATAGATGATAGGTAGATAGATAGATAGATAGATAGATAGATAGATAGATAGATAGATATAGATATGCAAACAGCCACAAAAACAAGCACTGGAGAAAGGAGAGGGGAATCAGTGTCCAGAGCTGCTACAAAATAGTGCCTAAAATGACCAGTTTACAACAACCAAAAAAATGTGAGATGTACAAAGAAACAGGAAAAAGTGACCATACAAAGGGGAAAAAATCAGACAATAGAATTGCCTATGAGAGGGGCCAGATATCAAATTTAATATAACAGGACTTCAAAGTGACCATTATAAATATGTTTAAAGAACTCAAAGATAGCTTGCATAAAGAATTAAAGCAGCCACCTATATGAAGAATTTAGAAAGTCACATGTGCTCACAAATAAGCTGAGAAAACCTTAAGCATTCATCTCACTTGATCCTTAGTCTCAAGCAAGCTTAGTTTATCTGTAAGAACTGCCTTAGCAAAGTTTGGGAGAGGTGGTTGATCTATCTTTTCTGTTTCTTTGTTTATCTGTTTCTACTCCTCCTGCAGTTCAAGGCAATTTGTGTCAGAAAATTAGCTGAACAAAAATTAAAGGGACAGAGACATCAGTGAGCACACACAACAGGGAATATTCTTTGAAAAATAATTTGGAAAGACCTAAAAGCAGAATACTACAACCTTTGACAAGAAAAAAGAAACAAGGAAGGAAGGAAGGAAGGAAGGAAGGAAGGAAGGAAGGAAGGAAGGAAGGAAGGGAGGGAGGGAGGGGGGAAGGGAGGAAGGGAGGGAGGGGGGAAGGGAGGAAGGGAGGAAGGGAGGAAGGGAGATAGGGAGGGAGATAGGGAGATAGGGAGGAAGATAGGGAGATAGGGAGGAAGGAAGGAAGGAAGGAAGGAAGGAAGGAAGGAAGGAAGGAAGGAAGGAAGGAAGGAAGGAAGGAAGGAAGGAAGGGAGGGAGGAAGGGAGGAAGGGAGGAAGGGAGATAGGGAGGGAGATAGGGAGGGAGATAGGGAGGGAGATAGGGAGGGAGATAGGGAGATAGGGAGGATGGAAGGAAGGAAGGAAGGAAGGAAGGAAGGAAGGAAGGGAGGGAGGGGGGAAGGGAGGGAGGGAGGAAGGGAGGAATGGAGGAAGGAAGGAAGGGAGGAAGGGAGGGAGATAGGGAGATAGGGAGGAAGGAAGAAAGGAAGGAAGGAAGGAAGGAAGGGAGGAAGGGAGATAGGGAGGAAGGAAGGAAGGAAGGAAGGAAGGGAGGAAGGAAGGGAGGGAGGAAGGAAGGGAGGAAGGAAGAAGGGAGGGAGGGAGGGAAGAAATGGGAGGGAGGGAGGGAGAGAAGGAGAGAAGGAAGGAAGGAAGGGAGGGAGGGAGGGAGGAAGGAAGGAAGGAAGGAAGGAAGGAAGGAAAGAAGGAAGGAAGGAAGGAAGGAAGGAAGGAAGGAAGGAAGGAAGGAAGGAAGGAAGGAAGGAAGGAAGGAAAGGGGGAAGAAATAAAGAAAACCCTGGGGATGGAAAGAAAATCTGCTTTTCAAAGTTTCTACATTTTAATAATCAATATCAAATGCTCAGTTTTCAACACCAAAAACAAAGCAAAAACCCTAAGGAATACAAAGAATAGGAAAACATGTCTCATTCAAATGGACAAAATTAATTGACAGAAACTGAACCCAGTGGTGCTTCATACAGAAATAGAAGAATCCACCGAAAAATTCATATAAATCTTAAGACACTTAAGGTGGCCAAAACAATCGCAAAATGAAAGGATTTATACTCTTACTTTCAAAACTTATCACAAAACTACAATAATCAAAACAGTATGGTATTGACATAAAGACAGACATAGACCAATGAAATTAAATACAGAACCCAGAAATAAACTGTCATAGTTGATTTCTTGATTTTTGACAAGGCCACTAAAACTATTCAGTGGGAATAGGACAATCTTTTCAACAAATGGTGCTGAGAAAAGTGAATATCCACATGCAACACAATGAAGTTAGACACATATCTTGTACCATATACAAAAATTAACTCAAAATGAATCAAAGACCTAAATGTAAAAGCTAAAACTATAAAACTCTTAGAAAAAAACATAGCAAGATAGCTTTATGATGTTAAATATTTTCCTCTAGAGTTTGACAGTTTCTGCTTTTTAATTTTCAATTAAATTATAAATTTAAATTTTGTATGTGATGAGAGGAATGGATCCAACTTCATTTTTTTAAATGTGGATATACAATTGTTCCAGCACCACTTTGGAAAGATTATTATTTCTCCTTTGAATAGTCTTGGCACCCTTGACAAAAATCAATTGACCATATATGTAAAAGTTTATTTCTGAACTATAAATTCTATTCCATTGGCCTGTATGTCTATCCTTTTGCCAGTAGTACAAGTCTTGATTATTGTAATTTTGTAGTAATTTTTAAAATAAGAAACATAAGTCTTCCAATTTTTTTGCTAATAGTTTTGGCTATTCTTGGAGATCTTGTATTTCTTTATGAATTTTATAATTATTTTGTCATTTCTTCAAAAAAAGCAGCTGTGATTTTGATAAAGATGCCTTTGACTCTGTAGATGATTTGGGAGAGTATTGCAATTTTAACACTATAATGTCTTAAAATTTATGAACATAGGATGTATTTCCACTTAATTAGGTCTTCTGTTTAATTTCTTTCAACAATGTTTTATAGCTTTCAGTGTACAAAGTTTCCACTTTTTTGAATAACTTTGTTCCTAAGTATTTTTTTGATGCTGTTGAAAATGGAATTTTTTCTTAATTTCCTTTTTGAATTGTTTATTGTTAGCAAATAAAAATTGATTTTTAAGTATTGATCTTGTATCTGCAACCATGTTGAATTAATTTATTAGTTATAATAGTTTTTGTAAATTCCTTAGAATTTTCTTCTGTTAATAGAGAGAACTTTATTTTAATTGGATGCTTTATTACTTTTTATTTTTGCCTGATAGCCCTGGGTAGAACCACCAGTACAATGTTAAACAGAAGTGGCAAGAGATGGCATCCTATTTTCTTTCTTATCTCAAGAAGAAATTATTTAGTCTTTAACTAATAAATGTGATGCTAATTGTGGGGTTTTGTAAAAGGCCTTCATTATGTTAAGAAAGTTCTATTCATAATTTGTTGAGTATTTTTATCACCAATAAATGTTTGATTTTGTCAAATCCTTTTTGTGTCTGTTGAGATGAACATATGGTTTCTGTTTTTCATTCTATTTGATTTCTGGAAGTTAAACTATTCATTCCTTGGCTGAATCCCACTTGAACCCGACATAGAATACTGTTTATGTACTGCCATATTCAGTTTGCTAGCATTTTGTTGAAGAATTTTGTATCTATATTCAAATGCTCTATCTGTCTGTAGTTTTCTTTCAATATTTTCATCTACTTTTGGTGTAATACTGGCCTCATAAATGAGTTGAGAAACTTGATTTTAGCCAAAAGGCGAAGCAGCGATTCCCTTCTTTTTTTATATTTATTGAAGCGTTTGTAAAGGACTAGTGTTCTTTTTTTTTTTTTTACAGTTAATGAGATGTAATTGACATATAACATTGTGTAAGTTTAAGGTGTACAAAATGATGATTTGATACATGCATGTATTGTGAAGTGATTACTGCAATAAGGTTAGCTAACACATTAATCACCTCACATAATTACCCTTTTGTATATGTGGTGAGAACATTTAAGATCCACTCTTTTATCAATTTTCAAGTATATAATTCAGTATTAACTGTAGTCATCATGTTTTGCATTAGATCTCAAGAACTTATTAATTTTTAACTGGAAGTTTGTACCCTTTTACCAACATCACCCCATTTCTACTATCCCTTGTAGCCCCGGCAATCACCGTTCTAGTCTCTGTTTCTATGAGGTCAGTTGTTTTAGACTCCACATATGAGATCATATAATATTTGTCTGTGTCTGTCTGACTTATTTCACTTAGCACAATGTCCTCAAGGTACATCCATGTTGGCACGAATGACAGGATTTCCTTCTTTTACTGGCTGCATAACATTCTATTATATATATGTATATAATATATGACACTTAAGTAGTTTCCGTGTTTTGGCTGTGGTGAATAATGATGCAATGAACATGGAGTTGCAGACATCTCCTTGAGATAGTAATTTCATTTTCTTCAGATATATACCCAGAAGTGGAATTGCTGGATCATCTATTTTTAATTTTCTGAGGAACCTGCATTCTGTTTCCCATAGTGAGTGTACCAATTTACATTTCCAGCAACAGTTCACAAGGGTTTCCTTTCTCCAAATATTCACTAACACTTCTTGTCTTTTTTATTATAGCCATTCTAATAGCTATAAGATGGTAGCTCATTGTGAGTTTGATTTGTATTTCCCTGGTGAGTAGTGATATTGAGTATTTTCCCATATACCTGTTGGCTGTTTGCATGTCTTCCTTGGAAAAATGTCTACTCAAGTCCTTTGTTGATTTTTAAAATAGATTATTTGTTTTTGTGATATTGGGTTAATGAGTTCCTTATATATTTTGGATATTGACTTCTTATCAGATAGATGATTTGCAAATACTTTGTCCCATTTTGTGGGTTATGTTTTTATTTTATTGATTTTTCTTGCTGTGCACAAGTTTTTAGTTTGATGTAGTCTCACTTGTTTATTTTTCCTTTTGTTGTTTGTGTTGTTAGTGACACATCCAAAAAATAATTATTGCCAAGAACAATGTAAAGGAAATTTTCCATAAGTTTACTTGTAGGAGTTTTATAGTTTCAGGTCTTATATTTAAGCCTTTAATCAATTTTGAGATGATTTTTGAGCTGTGTAACAGAAAGGTCCAATACCACTCTTTTGTATGTGAAGATCCATTTTTTTCACACCATTTATTAAAGATCTTATCTTTTGCTTTTGGTGTGGGTTTTGGGTTTTTTTTCGCACTCTTATCAAAGGCTAGTTGACCATGTATCTATTTCTCTATTTTGTTCCATTGGTCTATGTGTCTCTATGCCAATATTGTATTTTCATTAGCATTACTTTGTAATATAATTTGAAATCAAGAGGTGTGACACCTCAAGCTTTGTTCTTCTTAAATTGCTTTGGCTATTTTTGGTCTTTTGTGGTTCCATACAAGTTTAAGGATTTTATTCTGTGAAAAATAATGCTATTGGAACTTTTATAGGGATCGCCTTAAATCTGTATTTGTTTTGGGTACTATGGACATTTTAATATTAACTCTAACAATCCATGAATATAAAATATCTTTCCATTCATTTGTGTATTCTTCAGTTTCTTTTATCAATGTCTTATATTTTTCAGAATACAAAACTTCACTCCCTTGGTTACATTTAGTCCTAAGTGTTTTATTGTGTTTGATGTTATTGTAAATGAAATTTCAAAAACTTCTTTTCCAAGTAGTTTATCATTACTATATAAAAACACAACTAGTTTTTATAAGTTAAATTTGCATTCTACAATTTTACTGAATTTGTTTATTAGTTGTAACCATTTTTTTGGTGGAGTCTTTAGGGTTTTCTATATATCATATAAGATCATATAATCTGCAAATAGATACCATTTTACTTTTTTCTTTCTGGTTTGTATACCTTTTATTTCTTTTTCTTGCCTAGTTTCTCTAGTTAGTATTTTCATTACTATGTTGAACAAGAGTGGTGAGAAGGGTTACTTTTGCATTGTTCCTGATGGCAGAGGAAAAGTTTTCAGCTTTTTACTCTTGAGTAGGATGTTATATACAGTCTTGTCATATAAGTCATGTATATATGGCTTATCATATATGGCCTTTATTATGTTGAGGTATGTTCCTTATATACACAATTTATTAAGAATTTTTATTATAAAACAATGTTGTATTCTATATTTTACTTCATCTATTCAGATGATCATATGATTTTTCTTTCATTCTATTAATGTGGTGCATCATATGTATTGATTTGTGCATATTGAATCATCTTTGCATCTCAGGGATAAATCCCAAGTTGAGTCATAGTGTTTGATACTTTTAACATGCTGGTGAATCTGTTTGATGATATTTTGTTGAGAATTCTTGCATTTATGTTCAACAGGAATATTGACCTGTAGTTTTCTTTTCTTGTAGTGTTCTTAACTGGTTTTGGCATCAGGGTCTCATAAATTGAGTTTGGGAATATTCCCTCCTCTATAATTTTTTGAAAGAATTTAAGAATGATCTTCATTAATTCTTCTATAAATGTTTGGTAGATTTCACTGGTGAAATCAAATGTTCCTGGGTTTTTCTGTGTTACAAGTTTTCGATTACTAACTCAATCTCTTTACTTATTGGTCTATACAGATTTTTTAACTTTTGTGATTCAGTCTTGATAAGTTCCATGTTTCTGGAAAATTATCCATTTCTTTTATATTATTCAGTTGTTGCCATATAATTGTTTGTAGCAGTCTCTTGTCATCCCATGTATTTCTGTAGTATTAATAATAATACCTCTTCTTTCATTTTTTATCTCTTTTCTTGCTTAGTTAGCTGAAAGGTTGCCAATATTTTGTTTGTTTTTTAAAATAAATTTTTATTAATGGTAATGGGATGACATTAATAAATCAGGGTACATATATTCAAAGAAAACATGTCTAGGTTATTTTGTCATTAAATTATGTTGCATACCCCTCGCCCAAAGTCAGATTGTCCTTCGCCACCCTCTATCTAGTTCTCTGTGCCCCTCCCCCTCCCCCTAACTCTCCCCCTGTCCTCCCTCCCCCCACCCTTGATAACCAGCACACTCTTGTCCATGTCTCTTAGTCTCATTTTTATGTTCCACCAATGTATGGAATCATGTAGTTCTTGTTTTTTTCTGATTTACTTATTTCACTCCTTATAATGTTATCAAGATCCCACCATTTTGCTGTAAATGATCTGATGTCATCATTTCTTATGGCTGAGTAGTATTCCATAGTGTATATGTGCCACATCTTCTTTATCCAGTCTTCTATTGAAGGGCTTTTTGGTTGTTTCCATGTCTTGGCCACTGTGAACAGTGCTGCAATGAACATGGGGCTACATGTGTCTTCACATATCAATGTTTCTGAGGTTTTGGGGTATATACCCAGTAAAAGGATTGCTGGGTCATAAGGTAGTTCTATTTGCAGTTTTTTGAGGAACCACCATACTTTCCTCCATAATGGTTGTACTACTTTACAGTCCCACCAACAGTGGATGAGAGTTTCCTTTTCTCCGCAGCCTCTCCAACATTTGCTATTGCCCGTCTTGTTGATAATAGCTAATCTAACAGGGGTGAGGTGGTATCTCATTGTAGTTTTGATTTGCATTTCTCTAATAACTAATGAAGCTGAGCATCTTTTCATATATCTGTTGGCCATTTGTATCTCTTCCTGGGAGAAGTGTCTGTTCATGTCCTCTTCCCATTTTTTTATTGGATTGTTTGTTTGTTTGTTGTTGAGTTTTATGAGTTCTTTGTAAATTTTGGATATTAGGCCCTTATCTGAGCTGTTGTTTGAAAATATCATTTCCCATTTAGTTGGCTGTCTGTTTATTTTGATATCAGTTTCTCTTGCTAAGCAAAAACTTTTTATTCTGATGTAGTCCCATTCATTTATCTTTGCCTTCACTTCTCTTGCCATTGGAGTCAAGTTCATAAAATGTTCTTTAAAACCCAGGTCCATGAGTTTAGTACCTATGTCTTCTATGTACTTTATTGTTTCAGGTCTTATATTTAGGTCTTTGATCCATTTTGAATTAATTTTAGTACACGGGGACAGGCTGTAGTCGAGTTTCATTCTTTTGCATGTGGCTTTCCAGTTTTCCCAACACCATTTGTTGAAGAGGCTTTCTTTTCTCCATTGTGTGTTGTTGGCCCCTTTATCAAAGATTATTTGACCATATATATGTGGTTTTATTTCTGGGATTTCTATTCTGTTCCATTGGTCTGAGTGTCTATTTTTCTACCAATACCATGCTGTTTTGATTATCATGGCCCTATAATATAGTTTAAAGTCAGGTATTGTAATGCTCCCAGATTCATTCTTTTTCCTTAGGATTATTTTGGCTATTCGGGGTTTTTTTATAGTTCCATATAAATCTGATGATTTTTTGTTCCATTTCTTTAAAAAATCTCATAGGGATTTTGATGGGAATTGCATTAAATTTGTATATTGCTTTGGGTAATATGGCCATTTTGATTATATTTATTCTTCCTATCCCAGGACAAGGAATATTTTTCCATCTCATTGTATCTTTTTCGATTTCCCTTAACAATGCTTTGTAATTTTCATTATATAGGTCCTTTACATTCTTTGTTATGTTTATTCCTAGGTATTTTATTTTTTTTTTGTTGCAATCATGAAGGGGATTATTTTTTTGAGTTCGTTTTCTAATATTTCATTGTTGGCATAGAGAAAGGCTATGGACTTTTGTATGTTAATTTTGTATCCTGCGACCTTACTGTATTGGTTTATTGTTTCTAATAATCTTTTTGTGGAGTCCTTCGGGTTTTCGATGTATAGGATCATATCATCAGCAAAAAGTGATACCTTTATTTCTTCTTTTCCGATATGGATGCCTTTTATTTCTTTGTCTTGTCTGATTGCTCTGGCCAGAACTTCTAGCACCACGTTAAATAAGAGTGGAGAGAGTGGACAACCCTGTCTTGTTCCTGATTTAAGGTAGAAAGTCCTCAGTTTTATGCCGTTTAAAATGATGTTGGCTGATGGTTTATCATATATGGCCTTTATCATGTTGAGATATTTTCCTTCTATACCCATTTTGTTGAGAGTCTTAAACATAAAATTGTGTTGTATTTTATCAAAAGCCTTTTCTGCATCTATTGATAAGATCATGTGGTTTTTGTTCTTTGTTTTGTTGATATGGTGTATTACGTTAACCGTTTTGCGTATGTTGAACCATCCTTGAGATTCTGGGATGAATCCCACTTGATCATGATGTATTATTTTTTTAATATGTTGTTGTATTTGGTTTGCCAGTATTTTGTTTAGAATTTTAGCATCTGTATTCATTAGAGATATTGGTCTGTAGTTTTCTTTCTTTGTGCCATCCTTGCCAGGTTTTGGTATGAGGGTTATGTTGGCCTCATAAAATGTGTTTGGAAGTATTGCTTCTTCTTCAATTTTTTGGAAGACTTTGAGTAGAATAGGAACCAAGTCTTCTTTGAATGTTTGATAGAATTCACTAGTATAACCGTCTGGGCCTGGACTTTTATTTTTGGGGAGGTTTTTAATAGTTTTTTCTATTTCCTCCCTGCTGATTGGTCTGTTTAGGCTTTCTGCTTCTTCATGACTCAGTCTAGGAAGGTTGTATTGTTCTAGGAATTTATCCATTTCTTCTAGATTGTTGTATTTGGTGGCATATAATTTTTCATAGTATTCTACAATAATTCTTTGTATATCTATGATGTCTGTGGTGATCTCTCCTCTTTCATTTTGGATTTTATTTATTTGACTCCTGTGCCTTTTTTCCTTGGTGAGTCTTGCCAAGGGTTTGTCAATTTTGTTGATCTTTTCAAAGAACCAGCTCCTTGTTTTATTGATTTTTTCTATAGTTTTTCTGTTCTCTATTTCATTTATTTCTGCTCTGATTTTTATTATCTCCTTTCTTTGGCTGGTTTTGGGTTGTCTTTGTTCTTCTTTTTCTAGTTCCTTAAGGTGTGAAGTTAAGTGGTTTACTTCGGCTCTCTCTTGTTTGTTCATATAGGCCTAAAGTGATATGAACTTTCCTCTTATTACTGCTTTTGCTGCATCCCAGAGATTCTGATATGTCGTATTTTCATTTTCATTTGTCTGTATATATCTTTTGATCTCTGCGCTTATTTCTTCTTTGACCCATTCATTTTTTAGAAGTATGTTGTTTAGTTTCCACATTTTTGTGGGTTTGCCCCCCGCTTTTTTGCAGTTGAATTCTAGTTTCAAGGCTTTATGATCAGAAAATAAGCTTGGTACGATTTCAATTTTTCTAAATTTGCTGATGTTGTCTTTGTGGCCCAACATATGGTCAATTCTTGAGAATGTTCCATGTACACTAGAGAAAAATGTATACTCTGTCGCTTTGGGATGAAGTGTCCTGTAGATGTCTATCATATCCAGGTGTTCTAGTATTTCGTTTAAGGCCACTATATCTTTATTGATTCTCTGTTTGGATGACCGATCTAGAGCCGTCAGCGGAGTATTGAGGTCTCCAAGTATGATTGTATTTTTGTTTTTGTTTTAAGGTCAATAAGTAGCTGTCTTATATATTTTGGTGCTCCTTGGTTTGGTGCATATATATTAAGGATTGTTATGTCTTCTTGATTCAGTGTCCCCTTAATCATTATGAAATGACCATTTTTGTCTTTGAGTACTTTTTCTGTCTTGTAGTCAGCATTATCAGATATGAGTATTGCTACACCTGCTTTTTTTTGGGTGTTGTTTGCTTGGAGTATTGTTTTCCAGCCTTTCACTTTGAATTTGTTTTTATCCTTGTTGCTTAGATGTGTTTCTTGTAGGCAGCATATAGTTGGATTTTCTTTTTTAATCCATTCTGCTACTCTGTGTCTTTTTATTGGTAAGTTTAATCCATTTACATTTAGTGTAATTATTGACACTTGTGGGTTCCCTACTGCCATTTTATAAATTGCTTTCTGTTAGTTTTGTATCTAGTTTGATTCTTCTCTTTTGTTTTTCTATCATTTGTTTTTGTTTGTTTGTGTTCCATACTTCTTTCCTCTGTTGCTACATTTTTTAAGTCAAGTGTTTTTGTGGTGGTTTTTTCTAGGGTGGTTACCATTAAGTAATGAAAAGGGTACCTACCATATTCATTGTAGTACCCTATCTTATAAGTAATTCTGCACTTCATCGTCCTTTGCTACTGTTAATCTCCATTCTCTCCCCCCTTTTTTTCCTTTGTTGTCACAGTTTAAGTTTGGTTTTATTGTGTTCTTGGTGGAGCTGTTACTTGTGGTGTTGTTTTCTTTTGTTCTTTGAATCTGGTTGGAAAACCCCCTTTAGTATTTCCTGGAGTGGGGGCTTTCTGTTGATAAATTCTCTCATCTTTTCTGTATTTGTGAATGTTTTTACATCTCCTTCATACTTGAAGGATAGCTTTGATGGGTATAGTATTCTTGGCTGAAAGTTCCTCTCTTTCAGGGCTTTAAATATTGGGGTCCACTCTCTTCTAGCTTGTAGAGTTTCTGCTGAGAAATCTGATGATAATCTAATAGGCCTTCCTTTATATGTTGTACTCTTCTTTTCCCTGGCTGCCTTGAGAATTTTTTCTTTGTCATTGGTTTGTGTCATCTTTATTATGATGTGCCTTGGAGTGGGTTTGTTGGGGTTAAGAAAACTCGGTGTTCTGTTTGATTCTTGAATTTGAGGCTTTAGTTCTTTCCACAGGCTTGGGAAGTTCTCATCTATTATTTGTTTGAGTATATTCTCCATTCCATTTTCTTTCTCTTCTCCCTCTGATATACCTATTATTCTTATGTTATTCTTTCTGATGGAGTCAGACAATTCCTGTAGGGCTTTCTCATTTTTTATTATTTTTGAGTCTCTTTCTTCTTCTCTCTGTTGTGCCTCAAGTTGTTTGTCTTCTATTTCACTAATCCTATCTTCAATCTGGGCTGTTCTGCTAGCTAAGCTTGTTACCTCGTTTTTCAGCTCGTGAATTGAGTTTTTCATTTCTGTTTGATTTGTTTTTATAGTTTCAATTTCCTTGGTAATATATTCTTTGTGTTCATTGAGTTGTTTTCTGATCTCCCTATATTGCCTTTCTGTGTTTTCTTGTATATCTCTGAGTATTTTTAAGATTTCTATTTTAAATTCTCTGTCATTTAGCTCCAAGGCTTCCAATATGTTAAGTCTTTTCTCCATAGATTTTTCCACATCTATTTGTGTTACCTCTCTTTCTTTTGTATCCATAATATTCGATTTCCTCTTTCTTATTGGCATCTGAGGGTGGTCTTGTTGATAGCACTAATTAGAATTAATAAAGAGTAAAAAGTAAAAAAAAAAAAAAAAAAGGTAAAACACCCCACAAAAAAAACAGTAATAATTTATTATTTCCCCCTTTTTTCTTTCTTCTCTTTCCCTCCTCTCCCCTCCTCAGGGAAATATCGTGCCTATAATGGAGGGCCTGATTTGCGGTGAAGAGTTCAAGGGGCAAAAAAAGGGGAGTAGGGACCTACTAAATGCAAAAAAAAAAAAAAAAAAAAGGAAGTAAATCTTAGACAAGCATAAGATGATTTGCTTGTGAGTGATGGTCAACTAAGAGATATAATGAGAGGGATAAGAGGGAACCAGAAAAAAGGACAAAAAAAGGAATAATAAAGAAGAAAAAATAAAAATAATAAGTAAAAATCTGTTGTATTAAGTGGAGCGAAGACTAAATACAATGGAGATCTTGGGTTGGGAGGACCCAAAATGCCACAAAAATAAACAAACAAGAAAAAAACAAAAACAAAAGCGAAAAAGAAAAATAAAGCCAAAAAAAGCCGAGTCCCAAATTAACTATTTTGTTCGTAATTGAGGATTAAATGGGAGGAAAGTAAAATGAGAAAAGAAAAAACGAATAGAAAGGAAAAAATAAGAAAAAGAGAAAAACGAAGGAAGAAATATAAAAGGAAGAGAAAAAAACAAAATAAAGCAAAACAAAAAAAAAAAGTGGAGAGAGTGAGAGTTAAGTGTTTTGGAGTATAACCTTAAAGGAGGGTGAGGATGAAGAAGAGAAATAAAATGTAACACTTATGGGTAGTGTAGTTCAAGAAAAGGGAAGCATAAGATGGGCAGAGAATAGAAGGACCGAGGTGGAGGAAATAAAGGCAATAAGATAGAAGAAACAAACAACAACAAAAAAAAATTTAGTGGAACAAGTTGTAAAGTCTGTGGATTTTTCTTGATTTTGAGATGTTAACTTCTTCCTTTTTCTTTTCTCTCCCTCTTCCTGGTCGGTGACTCTGTACCCCGGGCTCTGCCCCTGTGTCACACTTAGGTAGGGATTTGCAGTTGATGGGATTCTATGGCAATGTCATATAATTGGCTTTAGTCTTGCTGGTAGTCAAGGCTTGTTGGCGTTTGCAGGGTCCAACGATGAGAGAGTTTGCTTTCCTGGATTCTCTCTCCTAGTCCCCCCTTCCTGAATTAGCAGCCTGGTGATCCAGCTATAAGGCTGCCACTGCTTCTGCCTGGGGAGTAAGAGGCTCAAAGAGCTGGGAAATCCCCACTCTATCCCCACTCAGTGCAAGGCTTTGGGAAAGGCTCTGGCAGTCAGGGCCTTCAGTGTAATCAGGTGGGGGTGGGAGTCAATTGTTGTCAAGGTGACTGTTCAGTGCCTAGCATTCAGTTGGACCACTCAACCCAGGCTTTCCACACTTTGTAGCCTGTTTTGGCTGGTAAGAAGAGGCACTAGTCTCTGCTTGCGACTAGTGTAGTATAGATCTTATTATCTGCCAAGTCCTTCTTGTTAGCGTTTATCCCTGAATATGGAGGCTCTATCAATCAGAAGTTGCCCCCGCCCCTTTAGCGAGAGGCACTAAAAAATATCACGCCTCTTGTCTTGGGTCGGTGAACTGAGAAAGATCTTATCAATTAGAACCGAGGGTGTGAAGATTTCACGGGTTAAGTTAATTTCAGTAATTGGGTCGCAGCTGTGCTCCCGAAGGTATTTCAGGCTGCCTGCGTGGGCCCCTCCCCCAACGCTTGATTCTTAGCTTGAATGGCTGGGTGAAGTGCCCCGCCCACGGAGAGAATCTCCCAAGTAGGGAATACCGCCCTGGGGCCTCTCCCGCTCCCACCGCTGCTGGCGGCTGGGGCGCACCGGGCGCAGGATGATGGGGCTCCCTGGGTGTGCGGGCCAGCAGGGCGCTCTGGGTGCGTGGAATGCCCAGGGTACACGCGCGAATGGGGTGCTCCGGGCACCGGTGGCTGGCGACTCTCACTCGCAGTGCGCAGGCCGCTGGGAACGTTAGCGGTGCTCGCTCTGCAACCGGACCGGGCGCGTGCCAGCAGCTGCTCACCGCTCCGGAGTGTGGGCGGTGCTCACTCTGCAACCTAACCGGGCGCGCGCCTGCGGCTGCTGCTCGCGGCGGCTGCTCGCGGCGGCTGCTCGCGGCGGCTGCTCGCGGCTCCCGAGTGTGGGCTGACTCACCACCACCACAGGCGCACTCCCTCACGGCTTGAATGAACGTCCCTGCGGTAGCTTCCTCCACACCCTCGTCTCTCAGATTCAAGTGATAACAGTCCTTTCGCTTTCAGTTTGTGTGGAACTCCGGAATGCTCCGAGGATAAATTTTCCTGTTTCTAGTTGATAAATTTGTTGTGATTTTGGGGAGATCTGTCGGACGCGCTGCTCACAGCGCCATTTCCGTGACGTCACTCTGCCAATATTGTTTAATTTAAAAAAAATTCAGCTTAGTTCTTTGTATTGACTAAGAGATTTTAATGCTTTTTTTAATTTTATTTATTTATTTTAGAGAGGAGAGAGAGAAAGGGAGAGAGAGAGACAGAGAGGGGGAGAGAGAGAGAGAGAGAGAGAAGGTGGGGAGGAGCTGGAAGCATCAACTCCCATATGTGCCTTGATCAGGCAAGCCCAGGTTTTCGAACCGGCAACCTCAGCATTTCCAGGTCTATGCTTTATCCACTGCACCACCACAGGTCAGGCTGAGATTTTAATTTTTTATAGAGCAATAAAAGCTAATTACTATTAACTTATTACCCAAATTATTAGGGATTACTAAAATCAGGTACTCAAAAATTTTTTGGTTTGTTTTGTTTTATTGGAAGGCTTTGTATTTCTTTATTTTTTCACATGATCACATTCATTTATATTTATTTATTTTTAAATTTTATTTAGAAAATTAATTTTAACAGGGTTGGGTATACAACATAATCAGCAGTTCAAATGCTATAGAAATGTTTACCTGAAGACTATGTACTCTTATTGATCAATATCACCCTGTTAAAGCTTAGTTCTTCTTTGTTTTTGTTTTTTTTTAAAAAATAAATTTTTATTAATGGTAATGGGATGACATTAATAAATCAGGGTACATATATTCAAAGAAAACATATCTAGGTTATTTTGTCATTAAATTATGTTGCATACCCCTCACCCAAAGTCAGATTGTCCTCCGCCACCCTCTATTTAGTTCTCTGTGCCCCTCCCCCTCCCCCTAACTCTCTCCCTCCCTCCCTCCCATATCCTCCCTCCCCCCACTCCTGGTAACCAACACACCCTTGTCCATGTCTCTTAGTCTCATTTTTATGTTCCACCAATGTATGGAAACATATAGTTCTTGTTTTTTTCTGATTTACTTATTTCACTCCGTATAATGTTATCAAGTTCCCACCATTTTGCTGTAAATGATCTGATGTCATCATTTCTTATGGCTGAGTAGTATTCCATAGTGTATATGTGCCACATCTTCTTTATCCAGTCTTCTATTGAAGGGCTTTTTGGTTGTTTCCATGTCTTGGCCACTGTGAACAGTGCTGCAATGAACATGGGGCTACATGTGTCTTCACATATCAATGTTTCTGAGGTTTTGGGGTATATACCCAGTAGAGGGATTGCTGGGTCATAAGGTAGTTCTATTTGCAGTTTTTTGAGGAACCACCATACTTTCCTCCATAATGGTTGTACTACTTTACAGTCCCACCAACAGTGGATGAGAGTTTCCTTTTCTCCGCAGCCTCTCCAACATTTGCTATTGCCCGTCTTGTTGATAATAGCTAATCTAACAGGGGTGAGGTGGTATCTCATTGTAGTTTTGATTTGCATTTCTCTAATAACTAATGAAGCTGAGCATCTTTTCATATATCTGTTGGCCATTTGTATCTCTTCCTGGGAGAAGTGTCTGTTCATGTCCTCTTCCCATTTTTTTATTGGATTGTTTGTTTGTTTGTTGTTGAGTTTTATGAGTTCTTTGTAAATTTTGGATATTAGGCCCTTATCTGAGCTGTTGTTTGAAAATATCATTTCCCATTTAGTTGGCTGTCTGTTTATTTTGATATCAGTTTCTCTTGCTGAGCAAAAACTTTTAATTCTGATGTAGTCCCATTCATTTATCTTTGCCTTCACTTCTCTTGCCATTGGAGTCAAGTTCATAAAATGTTCTTTAAAACCCAGGTCCATGAGTTTAGTACCTATGTCTTCTTCTATGTACTTTATTGTTTCAGGTCTTATATTTAGGTCTTTGATCCATTTTGAATTAATTTTAGTACACGGGGACAGGCTGTAGTCGAGTTTCATTCTTTTGCATGTGGCTTTCCAGTTTTCCCAACACCATTTGTTGAAGAGGCTTTCTTTTCTCCATTGTGTGTTGTTGGCCCCTTTATCAAAGATTATTTGACCATATATATGTGGTTTTATTTCTGGGCTTTCTATTCTGTTCCATTGGTCTGAGTGTTTATTTTTCTGCCAAAACCATGCTGTTTTGATTATCGTGGCCCTATAATATAGTTTAAAGTCAGGTATTGTAATGCTCCCAGCTTCATTCTTTTTCCTTAGGATTGTTTTGGCTATTCGGGGTTTTTTATAGTTCCATATAAATCTGATGATTTTTTGTTCCATTTCTTTAAAAAATCTCATAGGGATTTTGATGGGAATTGCATTAAATTTGTATATTGCTTTGGGTAATATGGCCATTTTGATTATATTTATTCTTCCTATCCAAGAACAAGGAATATTTTTCCATCTCATTGTATCTTTTTCGATTTCCCTTAACAATGCTTTGTAATTTTCATTATAAAGGTCCTTTACATTCTTTGTTATGTTTATTCCTAGGTATTTTATTTTTTTTGTTGCAATCGTGAAGGGGATTATTTTTTTGAGTTCGTTTTCTAATATTTCATTGTTGGCATAAAGAAAGGCTATGGACTTTTGTATGTTAATTTTGTATCCTGCGACCTTACTGTATTGGTTTATTGTTTCTAATAATCTTTTTGTGGAGTCCTTCGGGTTTTCGATGTATAGGATCATATCATCAGCAAAAAGTGATAACTTTACTTCTTCTTTTCCGATATGGATGCCTTTTGTTTCTTTGTCTTGTCTGATTGCTCTGGCCAGAACTTCTAGCACCACGTTAAATAAGAGTGGAGAGAGTGGACAACCCTGTCTTGTTCCTGATTTAAGGTAGAAAGTCCTCAGTTTTATGCCGTTTAAAATGATGTTGGCTGATGGTTTATCATATATGGCCTTTATTATGTTGAGATATTTTCCTTCTATACCCATTTTGTTGAGAGTCTTAAACATAAAATTGTGTTGTATTTTATCAAAACCCTTTTCTGCATCTATTGATAAGATCATGTGGTTTTTGTTCTTTGTTTTGTTGATATGGTGTATTACGTTAACCGTTTTGTGTATGTTGAACCATCCTTGAGATTCTGGGATGAATCCCACTTGATCATGATGTATTATTTTTTTAATATGTTGTTGTATTCAGTTTGCCAGTATTTTGTTTAGTATTTTAGCATCTGTATTCATTAGAGATATTGGTCTGTAGTTTTCTTTCTTTGTGCCATCCTTGCCAGGTTTTGGTATGAGGGTTATGTTGGCCTCATAAAATGTGTTTGGAAGTATTGCTTCTTCTTCAATTTTTTGGAAGACTTTGAGTAGAGTAGGTACCAAGTCTTCTTTGAATGTTTGATAGAATTCACTAGTATAACCGTCTGGGCCTGGACTTTTATTTTGGGGGAGGTTTTTAATAGTTTTTTCTATTTCCTCCCTGCTGATTGGTCTGTTTAGGCTTTCTGCTTCTTCATGACTCAGTCTAGGAAGGTTGTATTGTTCTAGGAATTTATCCATTTCTTCTAGATTGTTGTATTTGGTGGCATATAATTTTTCATAGTATTCTACAATAATTCTTTGTATGTCTATGATGTCTGTGGTGATCTCTCCTCTTTCATTTTGGATTTTATTTATTTGAGTCCTGTGCCTTTTTTCCTTGGTGAGTCTTGCCAAGGGTTTGTCAATTTTGTTGATCTTTTCAAAGAACCAGCTCCTTGTTTTATTGATTTTTTTCTATAGTTTTTCTGTTCTCTATTTCATTTATTTCTGCTCTGATTTTTATTATCTCCTTTCTTCGGCTGGTTTTGGGTTGTCTTTGTTCTTCTTTTTCTAGTTCTTTAAGGTGTGAAGTTAAGTGGTTTACTTCGGCTCTCTCTTGTTTGTTCATATAGGCCTGAAGTGATATGAACTTTCCTCTTATTACTGCTTTTGCTGCATCCCAGAGATTCTGATATGTCGTATTTTCATTTTCATTTGTCTGTATATATCTTTTGATCTCTGCGCTTATTTCTTCTTTGACCCATTCATTTTTTAGAAGTATGTTGTTTAGTTTCCACATTTTTGTGGGTTTTTCCCCCTCTTTTTTGCAGTTGAATTCTAGTTTCAAGGCTTTATGATCAGAAAATATGCTTGGTACGATTTCAATTTTTCTAAATTTGCTGATATTGTCTTTGTGGCCCAACATATGGTCAATTCTTGAGAATGTTCCATGTACACTAGAGAAAAATATATACTCTGTTGCTTTGGGATGAAGTGTCCTGTAGATGTCTATCATATCCAGGTGTTCTAGTATTTCGTTTAAGGCCACTATATCTTTATTGATTCTCTGTTTGGATGACCGATCTAGAGCCGTCAGCGGTGTATTGAGGTCTCCAAGTATGATTGTATTTTTGTTAGTTTTTGTTTTAAGGTCAATAAGTAGCTGTCTTACATATTTTGGTGCTCCTTGGTTTGGTGCATATATATTAAAGATTGTTATGTCTTCTTGATTCAACTTCCCCTTAATCATTATGAAATGACCATTTTTGTCTCTGAGTACTTTTTCTGTCTTGAAGTCAGCATTATCAGATATGAGTATTGCTACTCCTGCTTTTTTTTGGGTGTTGTTTGCTTGGAGTATTGTTTTCCAGCCTTTCACTTTGAATTTGTTTTTATCCTTGTTGCTTAGATGTGTTTCTTGTAGGCAGCATATAGTTGGATTTTCTTTTTTAATCCATTCTGCTACTCTGTGTCTTTTTATTGGTAAGTTTAGTCCATTTACATTTAGTGTAGTTATTGACACTTGTGGGTTCCCTACTGCCATTTTATACATTGCTTTTTGTTTTTGTTTGTTTGTGTTCCATACTTCTTTCCTCTGTTGCTACATTTTTTAAGTCAAGTGTTTTTGTGGTGGTTTTTTCAAGGGTGGTTACCATTAAGTAATAAAAAGGGTACCTACCATATTCATTGTAGTACCCTATCTTATGAGTATTTCTGCACTTCATCGTCCTTTTCTACTGTTAATCTCCATCCTCTCCCCCCTTTTTTTCCTTTGTTGTCACAGTTTAAGTTTAGTTTTATTGTGTTCTTGGTGGAGCTGTTACTTGTGGTGTTGTTTTCTTTTGTTCTTTGAATCTGGTTGGAAAACCCCCTTTAGTATTTCCTGGAGTGGGGGCTTTCTGCTGATAAATTCTCTCATCTTTTCTGTATTTGTGAATGTTTTTATATCTCCTTCGTACTTGAAGGATAGCTTTGATGGGTATAGTATTCTTGGCTGAAAGTTCCTCTCTTTCAGGGCTTTAAATATTGAGGTCCTCTCTCTTCTAGCTTGTAGAGTTTCTGCTGAGAAATCTGATGATAATCTAATAGGCCTTCCTTTATATGTTGTACTCTTCTTTTCCCTGGCTGCCTTGAGAATTTTTTCGTTGTCATTGGTTTGTGTCATCTTTATTATGATGTGCCTTGGAGTGGGTTTATTGGGGTTAAGAAAACTCGGTGTTCTGTTTGATTCTTGAATTTGAGGCTTTAGTTCCACAGGCTTGGGAAGTTCTCATCTATTATTTGTTTGAGTATATTCTCCATTCCATTTTCTTTCTCTTCTCCCTCTGATATACCTATTATTCTTATGTTATTCTTTCTGATGGAGTCAGACAATTCCTGTAGGGCTTTCTCATTTTTTATTATTTTTAAGTCTCTTTCTTCTTCTCTCTGTTGTGCCTCAAGTTGTTTGTCTTCTATTTCACTAATCCTATCTTCAATCTGGGCTGTTCTGTTAGCTAAGCTTGTTACCTCGTTTTTCAGCTCGTGAATTGAGTTTTTCATTTCTGTTTGATTTGTTTTTATAGTTTCAATTTCCTTGGTAATATATTCTTTGTGTTCATTGAGTTGTTTTCTGATCTCCCTAAATTGCCTTTCTGTGTTGTCTTGTATATCTCTGAGTATTTTTAAGATTTCTATTTTAAATTCTCTGTCATTTAGCTCCAAGGCTTCCAATATGTTAAGTCTTTTCTCCATAGATTTTTCCATATCTATTTGTGTTACCTCTCTTACTTTTGTATCTATAATATTCGATTTCCTCTTTCTTATTGGCATCTGAGGGTGGTCTTGTTGATAGCACTAATTAGAATTAATAAAGAGTAAAAAGTAAAAAAAAAAAAAAAGTAAAACACACACACAAAAAAAACAGTAATAATTTATTATTTCCCCCTTTTTTCTTTCTTCTCTTTCCCTCCTCTCCCCTCCTCAGGGAAATATCGTGCCTATAATGGAGGGCCTGATTTGCGGTGAAGAGTTCAAGGGGCAAAAAAAGGGGAGTAGGGACCTACTAAATGCAAAAAAAAAAAAAAAAAAGGAAGGAAATCTTAGACAAGCATAAGATGATTTGCTTGTGAGTGATGGTCAACTAAGAGATATAATGAGAGGGATAAGAGGGAACCAGAAAAAAGGACAAAAAAAGGAATAATAAAGAAGAAAAAATAAAAATAATAAGTAAAAATCTGTTGTATTAAGTGGAGCGAAGACTAAATACAATGGAGACCTTGCGTTGGGAGGAATGCTAGTGAGTTAAAAAGCAACGTAAAAAGTACCCAAAATGCCACAAAAATAAACAAACAAACAAGAACAAAACAAAAACAAAAGCGAAAAAGAAAAATAAAGCCAAAAAAAAACCTTGAGTCCCAAATTAACTAATTTGTTCGTGATTGAGGATTAAATGGGAGGAAAGTAAAACGAGAAAAGAAAAAACGAATAGAAAGGAAAAGATAGGAAAAAGAGAAAAACGAAGGAAGAGAAAAAAACAAAATAAAGCAAAACAAAAAAAACAAAAGAGGAGAGAGTGAGAGTTAAGTGTTTTGGAGTATAACCTTAAAGGAGGGTGAGGATGAAGAAGAGAAATAAAATGTAACACTCATGGGTAGTGTAGTTCAAGAAAAGGGAAGCATAAGATGGGCAGAGAATAGAAGGACTGAGGTGGAGGAAATAGAAATAATAATAATAATGGCAATAAGATAGAAGAAACAAACAACAACAAAAAAAAATTAGTGGAACAAGTTGTAAAGTCTGTGGATTTTTCTTGATTTTGAGAGGTTAACTTCTCCCTTTTTCTTTTCTCTCCCTCTTCCTGGTCGGTGACTCTGTACCCCAGGCTCTGCCCCTGTGTCACACTTAAGTAGGGATTTGCAGTTGATGGGATTCTATGGCAATGTCATATAATTGGCTTTAGTCTTGCTGGTAGTCAAGGCTTGTTGGCGTTTGCAGGGTCCAACGATGAGAGAGTTTGCTTTCCTGGAGTCTCTCTCCTAGTCCCCCCTTCCTGAATTAGCAGCCTGGTGATCCAGCTATAAGGCTGCCACTGCTTCTGCCTGGGGAGTAAGAGGCTCAAAGAGCTGGGAAATCCCCACTCTATCCCCACTCAGCGCAAGGCTTTGGGAAAGGCTCTGGCAGTCAGAGCCTCCAGTGTAATCAGGCAGGGGTGGGAGTCAATTGTTGTCAAGGTGACTGTTTAGTGCCTAGCATTCAGTTGGACCACTCAACCCAGGCTTTCCACACTTTGTAGCCTGTTTTGGCTGGGAAGAAGAGGCACTAGTCTCTGCTTGCGACTAGTGTAGTATAGATCTTATTATCTGCCAAGTCCCTCTTGTTAGCGTTTATCCCTGAATATGGAGGCTCTATCAATCAGAAGTTGCCCCCGCCCCTTTAGCGAGAGGCACTAAAAAATATCACGCCTCTTGTCTTGGATCGCTGAACTGAGAGAGATCTTATCAATTAGAACCCGTGGGTGCGCAGATTTCATGGGTTAAGCTAATTTCAGTGATTGGGTCCGCAGCTGTGCTCCCAAAGGTATTTCAGGCTGCCTGAGCGCCCCTCCCCCAACGCTTGATTGTTAGCTTGAATGGCTGGGTGAGGTGCCCCGCCCACGGAGAGAATCTCTCAAGTAGGGAAGACCTCCCTGGCACCTCTCCCGCTCGCCCCGCTGCTGGCGGCTGGGGCGCACCGTGCGCAGGATAATGGGGCACCCTGGGTGTGCAGGCCAGTAGGGCGCTCTGGGCGCGTGGAATGCCCAGGGCACGTGCGCGAATGGGGTGCTCCGGGCACCGGTGTCTGGGGACTCTCACTCGCAGTGCGCGGGCCGCTGGGAACGTTAGCGGTGCTCACTCTGCAACCAGACCGGGCGCGCGCTGGTTGCTGCTCGCCACTCCCGAGTGTGGGCGGTACTCGCTCTGCAACCGGACTGGGCGTGCACCGGTGGCTGCTCGCCGCTCCCGAGTGTGGGCCGACTCACCGCAGGCTCACTTCCTCCGCGGCTCCCGAGTGTGGGCGGTACTCGCTCTGCAATTGGACCGGGCGCGCGCCAGCAGCTGCTCGCCGCTCCCGAGTGTGGGCTGACTCACCACAGGCGCACTCCCTCCGCGGCTTGAATGAACGTCCCTGCGGTAGCTTCCTCTACACCCTCGTTTCTCAGATTCAAGTGATAACAGTCCTTTCGCTTTCAGTTTGTGTGGAACTCCGGAATGCTCCGAGGATAAATTTTTCTGTTTCTAGTTGATAAATTTGTTGTGATTTTGGGGAGATCTGTCGGACGCACTGCTCACTGCGCCATTTCCGAGCTTAGTTTTTTTTTAATCTTTCTATTGTTTTTGTGTTCTCTGTTTCATTCATTTCTGTTCCAACCTTTGTTATTTCTTTCCTTCTGCTAACTTTAGGTTTAGTCTTTTCCTAATGCCTTGAAGTGTAAAGTTAGGCTGTTTATTTGAGATATTTCTCTTTTATTGAATTTATTAGAGTGACACTAGTTAACATAATTATATAGGTTTCAGGTGTTCAATTCTACAACACATCTTTGTAGGCTGTATTGTATGTTCACTACCCCAAGTCAAGTTTTCATCTATCACCATTTATGCCCTTATATTCTCCTCTATCTTCCCCCTGTACCGGCAATCACTGCACTGTTGTCCATGTCGATGAAGTTTTTTTTTTCTCTATCCTTCCATCACCCTTGCCCAGCTCCCCACTTGCCCTCTTCTGTAGCTGTCAGCTTGTTCTCTAGATATAAGTCTGTCTCTATTTTGCTTATTAGTTCATTTTGTTCATTAAATTCCACATATGAGTGCAATCATATGTACTTGTCTTTCTCTGACTCGCTTATTTTACTTAGCATAATGCTCTCTGGGTCTGTCCATGCTGTCGCAAAAAGTAAGATTTCCTTCTTTTTATAGCCATGTGTTATTCTATTGTGTAAATGCACCACAGCTTTATTATTCATTCATCTACTCATGGACATTTGGGCTCTTTTCAGCTCTTGGCTATTGTAACTAATGCTACAATGATCATAGGAGTACATATATTCTTTTGAATTATTGTTTCAGGTTTCTTAAGATATATTCCTAAAAGTTAGAACACAGGATCAAAAGGCACTTCCATTTTTAATATTTTTGAGATAATTCCATACCACTTTCCACAGTGGCTGTGCCAATCTACATTCCCATCAATAGTGCATGATGGTTCCCTTTTCTCCACATCCTCACCAACACTTTTTGTTTGTTGAAGATGAGATATTTTTATTTCTTAATCCAGACACTTATTGCTATAAAATACCTTCTTAGAACTTAATATTTAATGTTGTATGACTTTATATATAATCTACCCAGGAGAATGTTCCATGTGCACTTGAGACGAGTGTTACTTAGCTATTATTGTGTGGAATATTCTGTATGTTTATAGGCTCATTTGCTTTATAGTTAAAATCCAATGTTTCCTTATTGATTTCCTGGATGATCTACCCATTGCTGAGAGTGGGGTATTGAAATCCACTACTCTTCCCCCTATGCACTGGAGTAGTGGTACCCTTCCTCCCACAGGAGTTCCATTAGTCCCACTACAGGAGAATCACTAGTTCCAACCTCCAGACTTCAAGCAGGTTCACCATGTTGAACTTGCCTTCTGAAATTCTCTCAATGGTACGTGGTTAGCTTGGTCCCACAGTGCAGAATTTTTTGGAAGACTATCAAGGAGGTTGGGACAGATTCTGAAAAAGATTGAGCTATGTGGTTCATGAGTGGGGGCCAGTTTCCCCTTAAATGCCTGACCAGTGCCATGATCACGATGCAAAACCTTCCATTCACAAGGCCAAATCTTGGTCTATTTGGGCCTTATGAACTATGCTGGCCTTACCCTGATGACTCTCTGAGACCCTGCCCCACCAAAAAGGTCTATAGGCACCCAGCGGGTGGTGGCTGATATTGGTGTACCCTGAGACTATTGCTGAGTGACCTCAGACCCAGCACTGGCATAAGTTTGAATCTGTACTAACCTAGTGAACATTACCTGTCCTTACCTAGTGATTGACTGAGAACATTCTTCACACAATTTGTGACCTACCAGAGACTTTTACAGTAACTAAGCCAAACAGGAAGCTATCAGGCAAAGGCAGATTTCAGATAGCCTTGGGTCTTTTGCTGAACTTCCACTGGCCTTGGTGCTGGTGGACATCAGCCTTGGTGTGCATGCTGCCTAATTCCCCCTCCTCACACTCATCTAGACCCAGTAGAGGAAGTCACAAATTGTATATCACTTTATAGATCCAACCAGGTATCCTAGGACTGGTTATAAGCAACATCTAACACTGACCTGCACTGGAAACACTCCCAAGTGGCCCCTGACCAACACATTCTATGGTGGGATTCATACCATATCAAAGCTTATCCAATTAATTGTACTAATGGCACACCTAAAAGAAGATCTCAGCAGGCATGACACTTTTCTGGAGTGAATTTCATTTCTTGGGTCATCCCTGCACAGTACATTGTGGTGGGTGTCAACCATCATAACCAACCAGAGGGACAACTTTACCCAAGAATGGGAAAAACAGCAATAAAGACTCAACTACAAAAAAGGGAGACTCAATTACAACAAGAAGGTTTACATAACCCACACAAGAGACATTTCTGAAGCACTTAGCTCAGGTGATCAAGGAGACTGGGCCACTGAGCCCCACAAGACACCTACTATATAAGGCTATCATGCCAAGACTGGTAGGCATAGCATATCTACTTAATACACAAAAACAAATGCAGTGGTAGCCAAATGAGACAAAGAAACATGCCCCAAATAAAAGAACAAGATAAATCGTCAGATACAGAATCAATAAAAAAGAAGCAAGCAAGCTGTCAGATACAGAGTTCAAAATAATGGTTATAAGGATACTCAAAGAATTTAGAAGAAGAATGGATGAACTCAGTGAGAATTTGTAGTAGAAAGATATTAATTATAAGAAATAACATAGAGGCCCTGGCTGGTTGGCTCAGTGGTATAGCATCACCTTGGCATGTGGTTGTCCCAGGTTTGATTCCTGGTCAGGGCACACAGGAGAGACAACCATCTGCTTCTCCACCTCCCCCCCCCCTCTTTCTCTCTCCCTGTCTTTCCTTTCTGCAGCTATGGCTTGATTAATTAGCTAAGAATGGATCCATCAAGCCTATGCCTGAGGCCCTAAAAATAGCTTGGTTGCAAGCATGGCCCCAGAAGGAGGTTGCTGGGTGGATTCCAGTCAGGGTACATGCGGGAATCTGTCTCTCTATCTCTCCTCCTCTCACTTGGAAAAAGTAGGGAAAAAAAAGAAATAACATAGGTCCTGGCTGGATGGTTCAGTGGTAGAGCATCAGCCTGGCATGCAGGAATCCCAGGTTTGATTCCCGGCCAGGGCACACAGGAGAAGCTCCCATCTGCTTTTCTACCCCTCCCCCTCTCCTTCTTCTCTATCTCTTTCTTCCCCTCCTGCAGCCAAGGCTCCATTGGAGCAAAGTTTGCCCGGGCGCTGAGGATGGCTCTATGGCCTCTGCCTCAGGCGCTAGAATGGCTCTGGTTGCAACAGAGCAACAGATGGGCAGAGCATTGCCCCCTGGTGAACATGCCGGGTGGATCCTGGTCAGGCACATGCGGGAGTCTGTCAGACTGCCTCGCCGTTTCTAACTTCAGAAAAATACAAAAAAAAAAAAAAAAAAAAAAGAAAGAACATAGAAATAATAAAAATAAATTGGTCAGAATTGAAGAATACAATATCTAAAATGAAGATTACACTGGAATTAATAATCAGCAGGCTAAACGAAGCAGAGGAGACAATCAATAATTTGAAAGACAAGTAAACAGAAAAGAATTAAGCAACAACAACAAAAGTCTATGATAGTCTAAAGGAACTCTGTGACAATGTGAAGTGTAACAACATCTGCATCATGGAGCACCAGAAAAAGAAGAGAGAGTGAAAAAAAATTGAGACCCCATTTAGGGAAATAATGACTGAAAACAACCTTAACCTCCTGAAGAAAATAGGCACACAAGATCAGAAAGTACAGAGTCCCAAAAAGATGAAACCAAAGAGGCCCACACCAAGACACATTATAATAAAAATGCCAAAGTTTAAAGACAAATAGAGAATCTTAAAAGCAGCAAGAGAAAATTTGTTACCAAAAACTGAGTTCCCATAAGACTGTCACTTGATTTCTCAACACAAACATTCCAGGCCTGAAGGGACTGGCACTAAATATTCAAAGTGATGAAAAGCAAGGACTTACAACCAAGACAAATTGAAGATAAAATAAACAGCTTGCCAGACAAGAAAAAGCTAAAGGAGTTTGTTACCACCAAACCAGTATTTCAACAAATATTAAAAGGTATTCTTTAGGAGGAAAGAAAGAAAGAAAGAAAGAAAGAAAGAAAGAAAGAAAGAAAGAAAGAAAGAAAGAAAGAAAGAAAGAAAGAAGGAAGGAAGGAAGGAAGGAAGGAAGGAAGGAAGGAAGGAAGGAAGGAAGGAAGGAAGGAAGGAAGGAAGGAAGGAAGGAAGGAAAGAGAGAGAGAGAGAGAAAGAGAAAGAAAGAAAGAAAGAGAGAGAGAGAGAGAGAAAGAAAGAAAAGGAACATGATTACAAGGAATACAATGACAATAAATACATACTTACCAATAATCACTCTAAATGGATTAAATTCTCCAATCAAAAAACATAAAGTGGCTAAATGTATATATATATGACCCATATATATGCTGTCTACAAGAGAACCACCTCAGAACAAATACACACAGAGAATTAAAGTAAAGAGATGGAAATAGATATCTGATGCTAATGAAAATGGGAAAAAAACTTCAATGGTAATACTTATATCAAACAAAATAGACTTTAAAAATAATGTCACATAAGAGACAAACAATATTACATAATGATAAAGGGATCAATTCAACAAGAGGACATAAACATTGTAAACAATTATTCACCCAATATACAAATATCTAAATATATAAAGCAAGTCTTGATGGACATAAAGGGAGAGATCAACAGTAATACAGGCATAGTAGAGGATTTTAACACACCATTGACATAATGAATAGATCTTCTGGACAGAAAATCAACAAGGAAACAGAGGCCTAAAAACCACACTACTTCAGGTGGATTTAATCAATATTTTCAGAGCATTTAACCCCAAAGCAGCAGAATATGCATTTTTTTAAGTGCACATGAAACATTTTCTAGTATAAAACACACTTTAGGACACAAAACAAGTCTCCATAAATTTAAGAAGACTAAAATCATATCAAGCATATTCTTTGATCACAATGGTATACAACTAGAAATCAATTTTAAAAAACACTGAAAAACACACAAACTTATGGAGTGCAAATAACATATTAATGAACAATGAATGGGTTAACAATGAGTTCAAGGAAGAAACCAAAATTTATCTTGAAACAAATGAAAATGAAAACACAACACAATCTATAGACATAGTAAAAGCAGTCCTAAGAGGAAAATCCATAGCAATAGAGGCATACCTCAAGAAACAAGAAAAATCAAATCTCAAAGTAAGTGGAAGTAAGGAAATAATAAAGATCAGAACAGAAATAAATAAAATAGTGTCTAAAAAATACAAAAGACCAATAAAACCAAGAGCAGATTCTTTGAAAATTGATCAATCTTTCACCAGACTAATCAAGAAAAAAATGAGAAAAGACCTAAATAAATAAAATCAGAGATAAAAGAGAAGTAACAACTGACAACACAAAAATACAAAGGATTATAAGAAAATATTAAAAACAACTATATGCCAACGAAGTGAACAATCTGGAGGAAATAAATGAATTTCTAAAAACAAAAAACCTTCCAACATTAAATCACAAAAAAGTAGAAAATCTGAATTTTCTGATTGCAACCAACAAAAATGAAGCAGTAATAAAAAAATACAGTAACCAAAACTCATGGATGGGATGATTGCACAGGTGAATTTTATGAAATGTTCAAAGAAAAAGTAATACCTATTATTTTCTAACTATTTCAAAATTTCAAGAGGAATAAAGACTCTGAGGCCCATTTTACAAGGCCAGCATTATCCTAATTTCAAAACCAGATGAAGACACTAAAAAGAAAGAAAATTATAGACCAGCATTATTTACAATAGCCAAGATCTGGAAACAACCCAGATACACATCAGTAGATGAGTGGATAAAAAATGCTGTGGTACATTTATGCAATGGAATACTGTTCAGCTGTAAAAAAAGAGAGAGAGAGAGAAAGAGAGAGAGAGAGAAAATTTTACCTTTTGCAACATCATGAATGGACCTGTAAATTGTTATAAGTGAAATAGCCACTAAGAGTAAGACAAGTGCAATATGATTTCACTCATATGTAATGAACAAAATAAACTAACAGAAAAGAAACCGACTTATAGATACAGAAAACAGATTGACAAATGTCAAAGGGAATGGGGGTTGGGTGGCTGGATGAGAAAGGCAAAGGGGTTAGGCAAAGAAAAACAAACCTTACAGACAGAGACAACATTGTGGGAATTGCAGGAAGGAAACAGTGTGGAGGAAGTAGAGGAGGATAGAAGAGGGACAGATGGTGATGGAAGGAGACTTGACTTGGGGTGGTGAATACACAATGCTAAATACAGATGATGTATTGCAGAATTGTGCACTTGAAATTTGTATAATATATTAACCAGTGCCAAATCAATAAATTCAGTTAAAAAACACTAAATGAATAAAAATTAAAATAACAAAAATTGTATGATCATATCAATAAAGAAAAAGCTTTTTCCAAAATTCAGCATCCATTTATGATAAAAACTCCCAGTAAAGTGGGACTAGAGGAAACATACCTCAACATAATAAAGGCCATCTATGACAAACCTACAGCCAATATCACACTCGGTGGGGAAAAACTACAAACGTCTCCCTTAAGATTAGAAACAACACAAGGGTGTCCACGTTCGCCACTCTTTTTCATATTAGTACTGGAAGTCCTAGGCACAGCAATCAGAAAAAATGAAGAAATAAAAGGCATCCAAATTAAAAAGAAAGACATAAAACTGTCATTATTTCCAGATGACATGACACTGTATATAGAGAACTCTAAAGATTCCACCAAAAAACTACTAGAAATGATAGATAAAAGTAAAGTAGAAGGATACAAATTAAATGTTCAGAAATAGCTTGCATTTATACACTAATAGTGAACTATAAGAAAGAGAAACCGGGGTAGCTCTAGACAGGTAGCCCATGGTGGGTTACAAACAATGTCTGACATCAGCCCATACCTGAACTTCATCCAAGAGGATCCAGGACCAACACAACCAGTAGTGGATGGCAAACTGCACCAATGCTAAACTCAACTAGCCATACAAGCAGCACATCCAAAGGAGGAGCCCAGCAGGCACTAGACCCAGCTGAGAATAAAAATGCCCCATAGGACAGACACTGCACAGCATCTAATACATGTGATCAAGATTGACCCTTTGAGCTAGCCAGCCTGAAGGGATAACTCCACCCATGAAAGGGAAAACTGCATTCAAGACTCACATACAACAGGAGGTTGAATACAACCCTCAAGAAACATTGTTAAGCAAAGATATCAGGTGGTCTGGTAGCACCACTGAGCTCACCTTCTTCATAAAGATGTCACAACAGATTTGGGAGTCAGAGCAGAGCTACCTAACACAGAGACAAAATGGGCAGACAAAGAAATATGATCCAAATATATCAACAAGAGAAATCCCCCAAAAAAGAATTAAGTGAAATGGAAGTAACCACACTACCAGATGAAGATTATAAAATGATGGTTATTAGGTTGCTCAAGCATCTTACAATGAGAATGGATGATCACAATGAGGACTTTAACAAAGAGATAATAAGCATTAAAAAAGGACATTGAAACCGTAAAAAAGAACCAGTCAGAAATGATAAATACAATATCTGAAGTGAAAACTGTACTAGAAGGAATCTAAAGCAGGTTGGATGAAGCAGAGAATTGAATCAGCAATTTAGAGGACAAAATAAACATAAGTGCAGAAGCAGAGCAGCAAAAGAAAAGAGACTCAAAAAGACTGAGGAAACTCTAAGAAACCTTGACAATAACATGAAGTGAAATAGCAACCACATCATAGAGGTTCCTGAAAGAGAAGAGAAGAAAAAAGGGATATAAAATTTTGTTTGAAGAAATCATAGCTGTAAACTTCCCTAACTTGATGAAAAAAAAAAAGTAATGCAAGTTCAAGAAGTACAGACAGTCCAATTAGAGATGCAAGTTCAAGAAGTACAGACAGTCCAATTAGAGATGAACCCAAAGAAACACACACCAAGACACATCATAATTAAAATGACAAAGATAAGAAACAAAGAAGGAATATTAAAAACTGTAAGAGAAAAACAATGTCTATGATCCCTCACTCAAGCCAGCAACCTCAGGGTTTTGAACCTGGGTCCTCAGCATTCCAGGCCAGCGTTCTATCCGTTGTGTCACTCCCTGGTCAGGCTTCTCTGCCATACATTAATTGACCATATAGGCCTTGGTTTATTTGGGGGACCCTATTCTGTTCCATTGATCTATGAGTCAGTTTTTATGCCAGTACTATGCTCTTTTGATTACTATGTCCCTGTACTATGGTTTGATATCAGGTAGCATGATACCTCCAATTTTATTCTTCTTTCTTAAGATTTGTGAAGTTGTTTAGGGTCTTTTTTGGTTCCACATAAATTTCTGCATTATTTGTTTTACTTCTATGAAATATATCATCAGTATTTTTTTTTCATCAGTATTTTAACAGAAATTTCCTTGAATCTATAGATTGCTTTAGGTAGTATGAAAATTTTAATGATATTAATTCTTCTTATCCATGAACACTGTATATGTTTATATAATATTTGAATCTTCTTCAACTTCTTTGTGTGTGTGTGTGTGTGTGTGTGTGACAGAGACAAAGAGAGAGACAGAGAAATGGAAAGATAGGGACAGGCAGGCAGAAAGGGAAAGAGATGAGAAGCATCTATTCTTTGTTGCAGCACCTTAGTTGTTCATTGATTGCTTTCTCATATATGCCTTGACCGGGGTGGGGGGCTACAGCAGAGCGAGTGACCCCTTGCTCAAGCCAGCGACCTTGGGCTTCAAGCCAGCAATGGTTGGGCTCAAGCCAGTGACCATGGGGTCATGTCTATGATCCCATGCACAAGCCAGCAACCCTGCATTCAAGCTGGTGAGCCCACACTCAAGCCAGATGAGCCCACGCTTAAGCTGGTGACTTCAGGGTTTCAAACCTGGGTCCTCTGCGTCCCAGTTTGATGCTCTATCCACTGCACCACTGCCTTTTCAGGCTATTCTTCAATTTCTTTCATCAATGTTTTTTTTTCATCAATGTTTTATAATATTCCAAGTACAGGTCTTTTACATCATTGGTTAAATGTATTTCTAGATACTTTACTCATTTATTTGTTTGATGAAATCATAAATGAGATTGTTTTCTTAGTTTCTTTTTTATTTAAAATATTTAAAATTTATTGTAATGACATGGTTTCAATAGTCCCACTCAATATAACACCCTCAACACACTCCATCATGCCCCATGCAAAGCCTCTTCCCACCCGTCCCACCCGCTTTGCACCCCACTCCACCCCCTGCTTTCCCTCTGGCTATTGCTACCCTGTTTTCTATATCTGTGTTATGTATATAAAATTTGACTAATCTCTTCACCTTTTTTTATCCTGTCCTTCTTCCTCTTTCCCTCTGACAGCTGTCCATCCATTCCCTGTGACCCTGACTCTGTTTCTGATTTGTTCCTCAGTTTATTGTGTTCATTAGATTCCACATATAAGTGAGATCATATTGTATTTGTCTTTCTCTGTCTGGCTTATTTCACTTAACATAATAATCTCCAGGTCCATCCATGCCATTGCAAAAGGTAAGATCTCCTCCTTTTTTCACAGCCATGTAGTATTCCATTGTGTAAATGTACATGGCTTTTTTTATTGATTTGTCCACTGATAGACCCTTGGGCTGTTTGCAGATCTTAGCTATTGCAAACAATGCTGCAATAAAAATGAGGGTACATATTTTTTGAAGTATTGTTTGGGATTCTTAGGATAAATTCCTAGATAGCTGGATCATAAGTCAGTTCCATTTTTAATGTTTTGAGGAAATGCCATACTGTTTTCCACAATGACTGCATGAGTCTGCATTCCCACCAGCAGTGCAGGAGGGTTCCCTTTTCACCACACCCTCCCCACACTTGTTGATTTGTTAATGAAAGCCATTCTGGCAGGTGGGAAGTGATATCTCACTCTGGTTTTAATTTGCATTTCTCCAAAGATTAGTGATGTTGAACATTTTTTCATATGCCTATTAGCCATCTGTATGTCCTTTTGGAGGAAGTGTCTATTCAAGTCCTTTGAAGATTTTTAAATTGAATTGTTTACCTTCCTGGTGTTGAGTTTTAGAAGTTCTTTGTAAATTTTGCTATCAACTTCCTATCAGACGTATTGGAGAATATAATCTCCCATTGAGTGGGTTGTCTTTTTATTTTGTTAATGGTGTCTTTTGTAGCGCAAAAGTTTTTTAGTTTAATAAAGTCAGGTTTGTTTATTTTGTACTTTATTTTACTTGCTGGTGGAGATATGTTGGCAACATATTGCTACAAGTAATGTCTGAGAGTCTACTGCCTATGTTTTCTTCCAAGATTTTTATGGTTTCAAGACTTACATTTAAGTGTTTTATCCATTTTGAGTTTATTTTTGTGAATGGTGTCAGTTGGTAGTCTAGTTTCATTTTTTTGCCTGTACCTGTCAAATTTTCACAACACCATTTATAAAAGTGATCGTTTTTACTCCATTGCATTCTCTTTTCTCTTTTGTCAAATATTAATTGACCCAAAAGGTGTGGGTTTATTTCTAGGTTCTCTGTTCTGTTCCATTGATCTGTATGCCTGTTATTATGCCAGTACCAGGTTGTTTTGATTACAATGACCTTATAGTATAGCTTGATATCAGGAAGTGTGATACCTCCAACTTTGTTCTTCATTTTCAAGATTGCTGAGGTTATTCAGGTTCTTTTTGTTTCCAATAAGTTTTTGGAATATTTGTTTTAGATCTGTCAAATGTGTCATTGGTATTTTAGTAAGAATTGCACTGAATTTATAGATTGCTTTGGATAGCACAGACATTTTGATTATGCTAATTCTTTCTATCCATGAACACAGTATATGCTTCCACTAGTTTGTGTCTTCCTCAATTTCATTTTTCAATGTTTTATAATTTTCCAAGTACAAGCCTTTTACGTCCTTGGTTAAATTTATTCCTAGGTACTTTATTTTTTGCTGTTCTTGCAGTAGTAAATGGGATTGTTTTTTTTATTTTTCTTTCTGGCATTTTATCATTGTTGTATAAAAATGCTACTGATCTGAATACTAATTTTAAAAAACCTGACACTTTGCCAAATTCATTTATCAGGTCTAGAAGTTTTTTGGCTGAGACTTTGGAGTTTTCTATGTACAGTATCATGTCATCAGCAAATAATGACCGTTTTACTTTTTCTTTTCCAATCTAGATGCCTTTTATTTCTTCTTTTAAAAGATTTTAATTATTCAATTTAGAAAGGAAAGAGAAAGAGAGAAAGGGAGGAGCAGGAAACCTCGACTCCCATATGCACCTTGCCTGGTCAGGGCACATGCAGGAGTCTGTCCTCTATCTCCCTTCCTCTCACTTGGAAAAGAAGAAAGAAAAAGAAATAGAAATTGGTAGTACAAAATATTCACAGAGATATAAAGAACAGATAGGGAATATAGCCTGACCAGGCGGTGGCGCAGTGGATAGTGCGTCGGACTGGGGAGCAGAGGACCCAGGTTCAAGACCCTGAGGTCGCCAGCTTGAGCATGGGCTCATCTGGCTTTAGCAAAAAGCTCACCAGCTTGGACCCAAGGTCGCTGGCTCGAGCAAGGGGTTACTCGGTCTGCTGAAGGCCCATGGTCAAGGCACATATGAGAAAGCAATCAATGAACAATTAAAGTGTCAGAATGAAAAACTGATGATTGATGCTTCTCATCTCTCTCCCTTCCTGTCTGTCCCTATCTATCCCTCTCTCTGACTCTCTTTCTGTCCCTGTAAAAAAAATAAAATAAAATAAAATAAGATAGGGAATATAATCAATAATATTGCAATAACTATGTATGGTGCCAGGTGGATACTTGGAAATATTGGGATGAATTGTTTTTGCAAAACATTTGATTGTCTAACCACTATGCAGTGTACCTAAAACCAATACAGAAAAATATTGAAAGTGATCTAGAATTGAAAAATCATGAAAAGAAATCGACTACTATTATTGTATTGTCTATTTTTTCCTTTAGATCTGCTTAATATATTTAGGTGCTCCAATGTTGGCTGCATACATATTTACAATTGCTATTACTCATGATGAATTAGCCTCTCTATAATTATATAATGATGTTTTTGTTGTTACAGCTGTTGAGTTAAAGTCTATTTTGCTCTCTTGGCTTTCATTTGCATGGAATATCTCTTTCCATCCCTTCACTTTAAGCCTATGTGTTTTCCTGCAGGGTCTTGTAGGCAGCATATGGTTAGGTCTTGCTTTATATTCATTCAGTTACATTGCTTTCAGATTGGAGAATTTAGTCCATTTACATTAAAGTAATTATTGATAGGTATGGCTTACTAATGTCATCTTATTGGTCTGGGTTTTTCTACTTCCTTTGTATCTTTCTTTCTTGCTGTCTTCTTTGTGAGTTAGAGATTTTTCATAGTGTTATGCTTAGATTTCCTTCTGTTTATCATTTTTGTATCTATTGTGGGTTTTGCTTTGTGGTTACCTTAAAGCTTTCATAAAATTCTTATAAGTATAATAGTTTATTCTGAGTTGACAACAACTTCATCTTTTTTTCCTCCAATGATGTGCTGGAATTTCTCTGCTTGATTCTCACCTTTCACAAAGGCTCTCTCGTGTGTAATTGTCAAAATGGGTGTTTTGGGGAAGAAGACGGTAGAAAACTCTTATTTTGACATTTTGATTATGTCACTCCATTCTGTTCATTTGCCTTAAACATTTGAAAGAATTCAACAGTGGTGACATCTGGTTCTGGGCTTTTCTTTGTAGGAAGTTTCTGATAACTAACTCAATCACTCTTAAGTTTACTCATATTTTCTTCTCTTCTTGAGTTAGTTTCAGTAATTGATATTTTTTGACAAATTTGTTTATTTCATATAGGTTATTTCATTTGTTGGTATATGTCCATACTATTCATTTATAACCATTTTTATTTCTTTAAGGTTGCTAGTGATGTCCTCACTTTCATTTCTGATTTTCCTAACTTGTCTTCTCTCTTTTTTTCTTTGTCAGTCTGTCTAAAGCTTTGTTAGAATTGCAGATCTTTTCAATGAACCAATTTTTTGGTTTTGCTAATATTCTCTACTGTTTTCCTAGTCTCTGTTTCACTTATTTCTACCCTAGTCTTTATTACATCCTTCTATCTGCTTGCTTTGGGTTTAGTTTGCTCTTCTTAACTTGTTAAGATGAAAGGTTTGAGATCTTTTTCAATATAAGTGTTTATAGCCATAAATTTTCAGCTGCATCCCAAATGCTTTTGTATTTTGTGTTTTTAATCTCAAAGTGGTTTTTTTATTTCTCTTGTGATCAGTCCTCGATTCTTTAGAAGTACATTATTTAATTACCACATATTTTTGAATTTCCCAAATTTCTGTCTTTTATTGATTTTTTAATATCAAATCTTGTGGTCAAAGAACATATGTTGTATAGTTTAAGTCTCTTAAAATTATTGAAGCTTGCTTTATAGCTTAACATGTGGTCTATCCTGGAAATAGTTCATGTGCATTTGAAGAGAAATTATAGTTTGCTGTTGGGGAGTGTTCTATGGATGTTTTGTTATGTTTAGTTAAATTATAGCATTGTGCAAGTGTTTTATTTCCATGTTGATCTTCCTAAAATTCTATCCATTACTGAAAATAGGATATTGATGTCTCTAATTATTTTTATTCAGTTGTCTCTTTCCTTTTCAATTCTTTAATTTTTTGCCTCATATTTTGGGACTATTGTTAAGTACATATATATTTATAATTGTTATGGCTTTCTGGTTGATTTTTCATCATTTATAAAAGATCCTTATTTATCTCTAATAATAATTTGTCTTAAAGTCTATTTTGTCTGATAATCAAATAGCCACCATTATTATGCATATAGGGGTTGCTACACTTGATGGTTTCCCACTGGCCTATGAGACTCTGTTAATTTTTCTTTATTCTTCTTTTTTTCTTTTCCTCAGAGTGGGTAATCTCACATGACTTATTTTCAAATATGCTGATTTGTTCTTTTGTCAACACATACCTGCTATTAAGGCACTTCATTGAATTTTTATTTTAGTTATTATGCCTTTTTAAATGCAAAAATTCTATATAGTTCCTTGCTATAAAAATCTATCTTTTTACTGATATTCTCTAATTAATGAGGCATTGTTCTCACATTTTCCTTTAACTCTTTTTTTCCCTTTTATTGAATTTATTGCCATGACACTGGTTAACAAAATTATACAGGTTTCAGGTGCACAATTCTATAACAAATCATCTATATTGTGTGTTCACCACCCCAAATAAAGTCTTCCTCTATTATTACTCATCTCCATTTTACACTCCTCCATCTCTCCCCACACCTTCTCCCCTTGGCATCAAAACACTGTTGTACATGTCTATGAGTTCTCTGTCTCTTCTTTTCTATTTTTTGCTTAATCCCTCCATCTCTATCGCTCAGCTCCCAGTGCCCGCCCCCAACTATTGTCAGTCTGCTCTCTATCTATAAGTCTGCCTCTATTTTTCTGTTAGTTAATTTTGTTCATTAGATTCCACATATAAATGAAATCAGATGGTATTTGTCTTTCTCTGACTGGCTTATTTCACTTAGCATAATGAACTCCAGGTCCATTCATGGTGTTGCAAAGGGTAAGATTTCTTTCTTTTTAAAGGCTAAGTAGTATTCCATTGTGTATATGTACCACACAGCCTTTTTATTCAATCATTTACTGATGAACACTTGGGTTGCTTCCAAATCTTGGCTATTGTAAATAATGCTGCAATGAACATGAAGGTGCATATATACTTTTGAATTAGTATTTCAGAGGTTTTTTCTGGATAAATTCCCAGAAGTGAAATTTCTGGGTCTTTAGGCAGTTCCATTTTTAATTTTTGAGATAACTCCATACTGCTGTCCATAGTGGTTGCACCAATCTGCATCCCCACCAACAGTGCAAAAGGGTTCCATTTTCTCCACATACTCACCAACACTTGTTGTTTCTTGATTTATTAATGATGGCAGATGTGAGGTGATCATTGCGGTTTGTTTCTTTTTTTTTTTTAAATAAATTTTTATTAATGGTAATGGGATGACATTAATAAATCAGGGTACATATATTCAAAGAAAACATGTCTAGGTTATTTTGTCATTAAATTATGTTGCATACCCCTCGCCCAAAGTCAGATTGTCCTTCGCCACCCTCTATCTAGTTCTCTGTGCCCCTCCCCCTCCCCCTAACTCTCCCCCTATCCTCCCTCCCCCCACCCCTGGTAACCACCACACTCTTGTCCATGTCTCTTAGTCTCATTTTTATGTTCCACCAATGTATGGAATCATGTAGTTCTTGTTTTTTTCTGATTTACTTATTTCACTCCTTATAATGTTATCAAGATCCCACCATTTTGCTGTAAATGATCTGATGTCATCATTTCTTATGGCTGAGTAGTATTCCACAGTGTATATGTGCCACATCTTCTTTATCCAGTCTTCTATTGAAGGGCTTTTTGGTTGTTTCCATGTCTTGGCCACTGTGAACAGTGCTGCAATGAACATGGGGCTACATGTGTCTTCACGTATCAATGTTTCTGAGGTTTTGGGGTATATACCCAGTAGAGGGATTGCTGGGTCATAAGGTAGTTCTATTTGCAGTTTTTTGAGGAACCACCATACTTTCCTCCATAATGGTTGTACTACTTTACAGTCCCACCAACAGTGAATGAGGGTTCCTTTTTCTCCACAGCCTCTCCAACATTTGCTATTACCCGTCTTGTTGATAATAGCTAATCTAACAGGGGTGAGGTGATATCTCATTGTAGTTTTGATTTGCATTTCCCTAATAACTAATGAAGCTGAGCATCTTTTCATATATCTGTTGGCCATTTGTATCTCTTCCTGGGAGAAGTGTCTATTCATGTCCTCTTGCCATTTTTTTATTGGATTGTTTGTTTGTTTGTTGTTGAGTTTTATGAGTTCTTTGTAAATTTTGGATATTAGGCCCTTATCTGAGCTGTTGTTTGAAAATATCATTTCCCATTTAGTTGGCTGTCTGTTTATTTTGATATCAGTTTCTCTTGCTGAGCAAAAACTTTTAATTCTGATGTAGTCCCATTCATTTATCTTTGCCTTCACTTCTCTTGCCATTGGAGTCAAGTTCATAAAATGTTCTTTAAAACCCAGGTCCATGAGTTTAGTACCTATGTCTTCTTCTATGTACTTTATTGTTTCAGGTCTTATATTTAGGTCTTTGATCCATTTTGAATTAATTTTAGTACACGGGGACAGGCTGTAGTCGAGTTTCATTCTTTTGCATGTGGCTTTCCAGTTTTCCCAACACCATTTGTTGAAGAGGCTTTCTTTTCTCCATTGTGTGTTGTTGGCCCCTTTATCAAAGATTATTTGACCATATATATGTGGTTTTATTTCTGGGCTTTCTATTCTGTTCCATTGGTCTGAGTGTCTATTTTTCTGCCAATACCATGTTGTTTTGATTATCGTGGCCCTATAATATAGTTTAAAGTCAGGTATTGTAATGCCCCCAGCTTCATTCTTTTTCCTTAGGATTGTTTTGGCTATTCGGGGTTTTTTATAGTTCCATATAAATCTGATGATTTTTTGTTCCATTTCTTTAAAAAATCTCATAGGGATTTTGATGGGAATTGCATTAAATTTGTATATTGCTTTGGGTAATATGGCCATTTTGATTATATTTATTCTTCCTATCCAAGAACAAGGAATATTTTTCCATCTCATTGTATCTTTTTCGATTTCCCTTAACAATGCTTTGTAATTTTCATTATATAGGTCCTTTACATTCTTTGTTATGTTTATTCCTAGGTATTTTATTTTTTTTGTTGCAATCGTGAAGGGGATTATTTTTTTGAGTTCGTTTTCTAATATTTCATTGTTGGCATAGAGAAAGGCTATGGACTTCTGTGTGTTAATTTTGTATCCTGCGACCTTACTGTATTGGTTTATTGTTTCTAATAATCTTTTTGTGGAGTCCTTCGGGTTTTCGATGTATAGGATCATATCATCAACAAAAAGTGATACCTTTATTTCTTCTTTTCCGATATGGATGCCTTTTATTTCTTTGTCTTGTCTGATTGCTCTGGCCAGAACTTCTAGCACCACGTTAAATAAGAGTGGAGAGAGTGGACAACCCTGTCTTGTTCCTGATTTAAGGTAGAAAGTCCTCAGTTTTATGCCGTTTAAAATGATGTTGGCTGATGGTTTATCATATATGGCCTTTATTATGTTGAGATATTTTCCTTCTATACCCATTTTGTTGAGAGTCTTAAACATAAAATTGTGTTGTATTTTATCAAAAGCCTTTTCTGCATCTATTGATAAGATCATGTGGTTTTTGTTCTTTGTTTTGTTGATATGGTGTATTACGTTAACCGTTTTGCGTATGTTGAACCATCCTTGAGATTCTGGGATGAATCCCACTTGATCATGATGTATTATTTTTTTAATATGTTGTTGTATTCGGTTTGCCAGTATTTTGTTTAGTATTTTAGCATCTGTATTCATTAGAGATATTGGTCTGTAGTTTTCTTTCTTTGTGCCATCCTTGCCAGGTTTTGGTATGAGGGTTATGTTGGCCTCATAAAATGTGTTTGGAAGTATTGCTTCTTCTTCAATTTTTTGGAAGACTTTGAGTAGAATAGGAACCAAGTCTTCTTTGAATGTTTGATAGAATTCACTAGTATAGCCGTCTGGGCCTGGACTTTTATTTTGGGGGAGGTTTTTAATAGTTTTTTCTATTCCCTCCCTGCTGATTGGTCTGTTTAGGCTTTCTGCTTCTTCATGACTCAGTCTAGGAAGGTTGTATTGTTCTAGGAATTTATCCATTTCTTCTAGATTGTTGTATTTGGTGGCATATAATTTTTCATAGTATTCTACAATAATTCTTTGTATATCTATGATGTCTGTGGTGATCTCTCTTCTTTCATTATGGATTTTATTTATTTGAGTCCTGTGCCTTTTTTCCTTGGTGAGTCTTGCTAAGGGTTTGTCAATTTTGTTGATCTTTTCAAAGAACCAGCTCCTTGTTTTATTGATTTTTTCTATAGTTTTTCTGTTCTCTATTTCATTTATTTCTGCTCTGATTTTTATTATCTCCTTTCTTCGGCTGGTTTTGGGTTGTCTTTGTTCTTCTTTTTCTAGTTCCTTAAGGTGTGAAGTTAAGTGGTTTACTTCGGCTCTCTCTTGTTTGTTCATATAGGACTGAAGTGATATGAACTTTCCTCTTATTACTGCTTTTGCTGCATCCCAGAGATTCTGATATGTCGTATTTTCATTTTCATTTGTCTGTATATATCTTTTGATCTGCGCTTATTTCTTCTTTGACTCATTCATTTTTTAGAAGTATGTTGTTTAGTTTCCACATTTTTGAGGGTTTTTCCCCCTCTTTTTTGCAGTTGAATTCTAGTTTCAAGGCTTTATGATCAGAAAATATGCTTGGTACAATTTCAATTTTTCTAAATTTGCTGATATTGTCTTTGTGGCCCAACATATGGTCAATTCTTGAGAATGTTCCATGTACACTAGAGAAAAATGTATACTCTGTCGCTTTGGGATGAAGTGTCCTGTAGATGTCTATCATATCCAGGTGTTCTAGTATTTCGTTTAAGGCCACTATATCTTTATTGATTCTCTGTTTGGATGACCGATCTAGAGCCGTCAGCGGAGTATTGAGGTCTCCAAGTATGATTGTATTTTTGTTAGTTTTTGTTTTAAGGTCAATAAGTAGCTGTCTTATATATTTTGGTGCTCCTTGGTTTGGTGCATATATATTAAGGATTGTTATGTCTTCTTGATTCAGTGTCCCCTTAATCATTATGAAGTGACCATTTTTGTCTCTGAGTACTTTTTCTGTCTTGTAGTCAGCATTATCAGATATGAGTATTGCTACACCTGCTTTTTTTTGGGTGTTGTTTGCTTGGAGTATTGTTTTCCAGCCTTTCACTTTGAATTTGTTTTTATCCTTGTTGCTTAGATGTGTTTCTTGTAGGCAGCATATAGTTGGATTTTCTTTTTTAATCCATTCTGCTACTCTGTGTCTTTTTATTGGTAAGTTTAATCCATTTACATTTAGTGTAATTATTGACACTTGTGGGTTCCCTACTGCCATTTTATAAATTGCTTTCTGTTAGTTTTGTATCTAGTTTGATTCTTCTCTTTTGTTTTTCTATCATTTGTTTTTTGTTTGTGTTCCATACTTCTTTCCTCTGTTGCTACCTTTTTTAAGTCATGTGTTTTTGTGGTGGTTTTTTCTAGGGTGGTTACCATTAAGTAATGAAAAGGGTACCTACCATATTCATTGTAGTACCCTATCTTATAAGTATTTCTGCACTTCATCGTCCTTTGCTACTGTTAATCTCCATTCTCTCCCCCCTTTTTTTCCTTTGTTGTCACAGTTTAAGTTTGGTTTTATTGTGTTCTTGGTGGAGCTGTTACTTGTGGTGTTGTTTTCTTTTGTTCTTTGAATCTGGTTGGAAAACCCCCTTTAGTATTTCCTGGAGTGGGGGCTTTCTGTTGATAAATTCTCTCATCTTTTCTGTATTTGTGAATGTTTTTACATCTCCTTCATACTTGAAGGATAGCTTTGATGGGTATAGTATTCTTGGCTGAAAGTTCCTCTCTTTCAGGGCTTTAAATATTGGGGTCCACTCTCTTCTAGCTTGTAGAGTTTCTGCTGAGAAATCTGATGATAATCTAATAGGCCTTCCTTTATATGTTGTACTCTTCTTTTCCCTGGCTGCCTTGAGAATTTTTTCTTTGTCATTGGTTTGTGTCATCTTTATTATGATGTGCCTTGGAGTGGGTTTGTTGGGGTTAAGAAAACTCGGTATTCTGTTTGATTCTTGAATTTGAGGCTTTAGTTCTTTCCACAGGCTTGGGAAGTTCTCGTCTATTATTTGTTTGAGTATATTCTCCATTCCATTTTCTTTCTGTTCTCCCTCTGATATACCTATTATTCTTATGTTATTCTTTCTGATGGAGTCAGATAATTCCTGTAGGGCTTTCTCGTTTTTTATTATTTTTGAGTCTCTTTCTTCTTCTCTCTGTTGTGCCTCAAGTTGTTTGTCTTCTATTTCACTAATCCTATCTTCAATCTGGGCTGTTCTGCTAGCTAAGCTTGTTACCTCGTTTTTCAGCTCGTGAATTGAGTTTTTCATTTCTGTTTGATTTGTTTTTATAGTTTCAATTTCCTTGGTAATATATTCTTTGTGTTCATTGAGTTGTTTTCTGATCTCCCTATATTGCCTTTCTGTGTTTTCTTGTATATATCTGAGTATTTTTAAGATTTCTATTTTAAATTCTCTGTCATTTAGCTCCAAGGCTTCCAATATGTTAAGTCTTTTCTCCATAGATTTTTCCACATCTATTTGTGTTACCTCTCTTCCTTTTGTATCCATAATATTCGATTTCCTCTTTCTTATTGGCATCTGAGGGTGGTCTTGTTGATAGCACTAATTAGAATTAATAAAGAGTAAAAAGTAGGAAAAAAAAAAAAAAAAAAAAAAAAGGTAAAACACCCCACAAAAAAAAGCAGTAATAATTTATTATTTCCCCCTTTTTTTCTTTCTTCTCTTTCCCTCCTCTCCCCTCCTCAGGGAAATATCGTGCCTATAATGGAGGGTCTGATTTGCGGTGAAGAGTTTAACGGGCAAAAAAAAAGGGGAGTGGGGACCTACTAAATGCAAAAAAAAAAAAAAAAAAAAACAGGAAGAAAATCTTAGACAAGCATAAGATGATTTGCTTGTGGGTGATGGTCAACTAAGAGATATAATGAGATGGATAAGAGGGAACCAGAAAAAAGGACAAAAAAAGGAATAATAAAGAAGAAAAAAATAAAAATAATAAGTAAAAATCTGTTGTATTAAGTGGAGCGGAGACTAAATACAATGGAGACCTTGGGTTGGGAGGACCCAAAATGCCACAAAAATAAACAAACAAGAAAAAAACAAAAACAAAAGCGAAAAAGAAAAATAAAGCCAAAAAAAAGCCTTGAGTCCTAAATTAACTAATTTGTTCGTGATTGAGGATTAAATGGGAGGAAAGTAAAACGAGAAAAAAAAAAAACGAATAGAAAGGAAAAAATAAGAAAAAGAGAAAAACGAAGAAAGAAATAAAAAAGGAAGAGAAAAAAAATAAAATAAAGCTAAACAAACAAAAAAAAACAAAAGAGGAGAAAGTGAGAGTTAAGTGTTTTGGAGTATAATCTTAAAGGAGGGTGAGGATGAAGAAGAGAAATAAAATGTAACACTTATGGGTAGTGTAGTTCAAGAAAAGGGAAGCATAAGATGGGCAGAGAATATAAGGACCGAGGTGGAGGAAATAAAGGCAATAAGATAGAAGAAACAAACAAACAAACAAAAAATTAGTGGAACAAGTTGTAAAGTCTGTGGATTTTTCTTGATTTTGAGATGTTAACTTCTTCCTTTTTCTTTTCTCTCCCTCTTCCTGGTCGGTGACTCTGTACCCCAGGCTCTGCCCCTGTGTCACACTTAGGTAGGGATTTGCAGTTGATGGGATTCTATGGCAATGTCATATAATTGGCTTTAGTCTTGCTGGTAGTCAAGGCTTGTTGGCGTTTGCAGGGTCCAACGATGAGAGAGTTTGCTTTCCTGGATTCTCTCTCCTAGTCCCCCCTTCCTGAATTAGCAGCCTGGTGATCCAGCTATAAGGCTGCCACTGCTTCTGCCTGGGGAGTAAGAGGCTCAAAGAGCTGGGAAATCCCCACTCTATCCCCACTCAGTGCAAGGCTTTGGGAAAGGCTCTGGCAGTCAGGGCCTCCAGTGTAATCAGGCGGGGTTTGGGAGTCAATTGTTGTCAAGGTGACTGTTCAGCGCCTAGCATTCCGTTGGACCTCTCAACCCAGGCTTTCCACACTTTGTAGCCTGTTTTGGCTGGTAAGAAGAGGCACTAGTCTCTGCTTGCGACTAGTGTAGTATAGATCTTATTATCTGCCAAGTCCTTCTTGTTAGCGTTTATCCCTGAATATGGAGGCTCTATCAATCAGAAGTTGCCCCCGCCCCTTTAGCGAGAGGCACTAAAAAATATCACGCCTCTTGTCTTGGGTCAGTGAACTGAGAGAGATCTTATCAATTAGAACCGAGGGTGTGCAGATTTCACGGGTTAAGTTAATTTCAGTAATTGGGTCGCAGCTGTGCTCCCGAAGGTATTTCAGGCTGCCTGTGCGCGCCCCTCCCCCAACGCTTGATTGTTAGCTTGAATGGCTGGGTGAGGTGCCCCACCCACGGAGAGAATCTCCCAAGTAGGGAATACCGCCCTGGGGCCTCTCCCGCTCCCCGTGCGTGGGCCGCTGGGAACGTCAGCGGCGCTCGCTCTGCAACCGAACCGGGCGCTGCCCGCGGCTGCTCGCAGCGGCTGCTCGCTGCAGCGGTGCTCGCTCTGCAACCGAACCGGGCACTGCTCACGGCGGCTCGCGGCGGCTGCTCGCGGCGGCTCGCAGTGGCTCGCGGCGGCGGCTCGCGGCTCCCGAGTATGGGCTGACTCACCACCACCACAGGCGCACTTCCTCGCGGCTTGAATGAATGTCCCTGCGGTAGCTTCCTCCACACCCTCGTCTCCCAGATCCAAGTGATAACAGTCCCTTCGCTTTCAGTTTGTGTGGAACTCCGGAATGCTCCGAAGATAAATTTTCCTGTTTCTAGTTGATAAATTTGTTGTGATTTTGGGGAGATCTGTCGGACGCGCTGCTCACGGAGCCATTTCCGTGACGTCACTCTGATCATTGTGGTTTTAATTTGCATTTCTTTGATGATTAGTGATATTAAGCATCTTTTTACATTTTCATTGGTTATCTGTATGTCCTCTTTGGAGAACTGTCAATTCAGGTCCTTTGCCCATTTTTAAATTGTTTTTCTTTTGGCAGGGGAGTAGTGTTAAATTTTATAAGTTATTTATAAATTTTGGATATTAAGCCCTTATCAAATATATAGGTGAATGTTGTATTTTATTTTATTCTGTGTGCAGTCTTTTCATTTTTGTTAATGGTTTCCTTTGTTATGCAAAAGCTTTTTAGTTTGATACATTCCCATTTTTGTATTTTTTCTTTTGTTTCCCTTGCCCAAGGAGATATATGAAATATATATTGCTATGAAAAATGTTCAAGATTTTATTGCCTGTGGTTTTTTTCTAGGAATTTTATGATTTCAAATCTAATATTTTAAGTCTTTAATCCATTTTAAATTTATTCTTGTATATTGTGTAAGAAAGTAGTACAGCTTCATATTTTTTTGCACATATCAGTCCAACTTTCCCAACACCCTATCATGTGTTTTTTTATTCCTTTGTCAAATATAAATTGACTATAAAAGTTTGGACTTGGCCCTGGCCGGTTGGCTCAGCGGTAGAGCGTCGGCCTGGTGTGCGGGGGACCCGGGTTCAATTCCCGGCCAGGGCACATAGGAGAAGCACCCATTTGCTTCTCCACCCCACCCTCCTTTCTCTCTGTCTCTCTCTTCCCCTCCCACAGCCAAGGCTCCATTGGAGCAAAGATGGCCAGGGCACTGGGGATGGCTCCTTGGCCTCTGCCCCAGGCGCTAGAGTGGCTCTGGTTGCGGCAGAGCGACGCCCCGGAGGGGCAGAGCATTGACCCCTGGTGGGCAGAGCGTCGCCCCTGGTGGGCATGCCGGTGGATCCCAGTCGGGCGCATGCGGGAGTCTGTCTGACTGTCTCTCCCCGTTTCCAGCTTCAGAAAGATAAAAAAAAAAAGTTTGGACTTATTTTTGGACTATCTATGTTGTTACATTGATCTATGTTTGTTTTCATTCCAGTACCATGTTGTTATTTTAAATTTTTATTTTTTGTAGAGAGAGGAGAGAGAGAAACATTGATTTGCCACTGCACCCATCATGCATTTATTAGTTGACTCCTACACATGCTGCAACCAGGGATTAAATCCACAACCTTGGCATATTTGGAGGCCAGCCAACTGAGTTTCCCACACAGGGTGGTAACATGCTGTTTTGATTATTATGAACTTGTAGTATAATTTAATATTGGATAGCATGATTCTTCTAACATTTTTCTTCTTTCTCAAGATTGCTGTGGCTATTCAGAGTCTTTGTAGTTCCATATAAATTTTTGGAATATTTGTTCTAGTGCTGTGAAATACACCATTGGTATCTTGAAAGAAATTGTGTTGAATCAAAGGAATGCTTTAAGTAATATGGATATTTTAATTATATCAATTCTTCCTACCCATGAACACAGTATATGCTTCCACTTATTTGTATCTTCTTCAATGTCTTACAAATTTCCACATACAGATCTTTTAAATCCTTGGTTAAATTTATTCCTAGGTATTTCATTCTTTTTGAAGCAATTGTGAATAAAGTTGTTTTCTTAGTATCCCTTTCTGATAGTTCATTATTGATGAATAAAAGTGCAATTGATTTCTGGATATTTATTTTGTATCCTGCTACTTTATGAATTCATTTATCAATTCTAACAGTTTTTGGTGGACTCTTTAGGGTTCTCTATACACAATCTGGTGAGGAAAAAGACACACAAATTCAAGATGTGCATAGTCTTAAACAAGATAAACCCAAAGAGGCCCATACCAAGACACATCATAATTAAAATGGCAAAGGTAAAAAACAAAGAGAGATCTTAAAGCCACAAGAGAAAGACAGTTAGTTACTTACAAAAGAACTCCTATAAGACTGTCAGCTGATTACTCAATACAACATTTCAAGCCAAAAAGGAAATATTCAGTGATGAAAAACAAGGACTTACAACCAAGACTACTTTACCTAGCAAAGTTATCATTTAGAATTAAAGGAGAAATAAAGAGTGTCCCAGACAACAAAAAGCTAAAAGAGTTTGTTATCACCAAACCAGCATTAAAAGAAATGTTAAAGGGCCTGCAAGAAGAAAGAGGAGGAGAAAGAGGAAAAGGAGAAGGTGGAGAAAAAAGAGCGAAAAGGAAAAAAGTTAAAAGAATAAAATGAAAATAAATATGTACCTATCTATTATCACTTTAAATGTAAATGGCTTAGCCTGACCATATTTTCAGGAGTATGTTGAAGCTTTTCAAATCCCTTTACAGACATCTAATTTAACAGATTTTTCTTTTAAAGGTTTTGGTAAGTTGCTTATTTTCTATAACTAGTAACACATGTTTAGTCATCTGCAATGTAAACAATTGTCATTGATTAAAATTAAAAAACTAAATGCAAGTTAAACATCACATTAAAAGCAGTTGAAAAAATAATTAGTGAATTAAAAGATATATGAGAAAACTTGTTTCAAAAACAACATACAAAGATACAGAAATCCAAAAACTTAAAGAGAGGTAAACAGACATAGAAACAAGAATGAGAGGATCTAGCAAACGTTTGGAGTCTCAGAAAGACAAGTGGAGAAATAATATTAAAAAAAAATGGCACAGATTTCCTAGTTGCAGTAATGCTAAGCTAGCCTATTTAAATCAACTGTCATGTTGATTAAAAACTAAAAAGGTATAAATTATGTACCACACTCTATGTATCTATCTATGTTGTATTGTGCATCTATGGCTTCAGTAAGTTATTTAGGATACACGTGTGTGTATGTGTGTGTGTGCGCACATAAAAAATTTTAGAACAGTGAAAAGCTAAAAAGATAGTTGGTAAGCTGTTAGGGTATATTTGGGTGGAGTAGGTAGAGGTTGAAGCAAATACTGAATCTAGAAGGGTAAGGAGAGCATCAGAACATCAGAGAAGAGAAGATTTTTCCCTGAAGGTATTTGTCTTAAATCATACTTGAGCTTCTGTTCAATTGTGAAGTAAATGAAAGGGAAGGCTCAGTTTCTTCTTCTGGGAAGAGGAAGACCTTCTGGGAAGGTCTTACCCAGAGGAGACCTTCCCCACATTAACTGGGGACTCCAAAGGCCTGGATTGCAAGGTTAAAAGAAAACCAAAATTAAGCTTTCCTTCAATCCCAGTGGGCTCATAAAAAGCCATATTAGCCTGTAATCTATAATTATATACCCAGCTTCTATATCATTCAAAAATGAAGACCTTATCACAGAAATAACAGTGCAAACTTACAGAGTTCATCACCTTCAGATTTACTAAGGAAAATCTTGTACAATGTACTTCTGGAAGAAATGGGAGGTTCTTATTCCTAAGAAGAAATAAAGAGCAAAATGGTTGGTAAATGTGTGCAAATGTAAGTAAATATTAATGATTAAATAATGAAAGTACCAGACAATATCATATAGGTTGAGAAGGTATAAAGGAAGATATCTGGGATGAGGGTAAGGGTCTGATAAACTTTAGACTCTGATCAGATGCAGGGTAACCAGTAAAAGAATAGAAAACAAGTATATAACTTTAAAACTACTAGAGATTTAAAAAATGAAATGATATAAGTATTCAATCTAAGAGGATTAAAAGACATAAGGGAAATAAAAGTAAATAGAATGAGTGTCAAAAGAGAATGCACAAAATAAGATGGAAAATTTAAACCCTAATATATCAGTAATTACTTCAAAGTTAAACAGACTTAAATGTCCCAGTCAGGAAATAGAGATGATTACACTGGATAAAAAAATAAAATAGAAAAACAAGTGAAAAACAAAACCAAAAGCAAACTTCTTGGCCTTGGTTGGTAAGCTTATTTGGTTGAGTTATTCCAAAACAACAAGGTTGTGGAATCAATACCCAGCATGAGCACAAATGGGAAGCAATGAAAAATGGCAAGACTGAGTGAAACAACAAATGCTTCCCTCCCTCCTCCCTTCTCCCTTCTTCTCTCTGTCTCTCTAAAAATCAATAAAAATTAAGCCCTGGCTAGACAGCTTGGTTGCTTGGAAAACTGTCCAGGAGTGCAAAGGGTCAGAGTACATATAGGAGCAGCTCAATGTTCTTATCTCTCTCTCTCTCTCTCTCAAAAAAAAAAAGTCTTAAACTTGTTTAGCAGTATATATAAAAATCTTCAGGATATATAAAAATCTTCAGCAAACATCATACCTAGTCAATAATTAATGGAACCATTCCATTAATGTAATAAACAAGACAAGGATTCTTAAATCTTCTATCTCAATATTGTACTAAAAGAGTTGAGCTGTGCAAAAAATAGAGTATAAGAATAAAAAATAAACGACAAGATGACATCAGATTAATGGTAGCATGAGAGATACTCTTGATCTCTCCCCTTGAAATTTCAACAAGTTGAACAACTATAATGCAGCAAAGGATCCCCAGCTGGGCTCACAGGTATCCCTGAAAGATCCGTGCACCAATTGGACTAAAGGGTTGAAAAGGCAACATGGAAGATAAATTGCACCCACAGTCCACTCTGAAGAGAAGCCTGGAATGACTGGGTTTTATTTCTCTGCCAGGATTGTGAGGAGGAAGGAAGCTTGAGTTGTCTGGGTTTTGTCTACAGGGGATACAGAGAAGGAAGCCCAGAATGACTGGGTCTTCTACCAGGAGCAGAGAGATTGAGGGGCAGAGGGAGAGATACTAAACCAAAATGGCAGCAAAATGAGGGGTCATGGTCAGTATTCCCATGGTCTGCCTGTAGCCCAGACATGGCACAGAGACAGAGAAAACCAAAGTGTGCATCCCCTTCCAGCCTCTCAGATCCCACTTCCCTCAACTTGCAGGTACAGAGAGTAACAGAGTTAGACCCCACAGCTAACTATCCAGAGCTACTCTATCCCCTGAAGAATAGAGGTGCTCTGTATCTTGTCCTGGTCTGTTGAGATGTGAGGAGAAGTGCCCAGAAGCTTGAGATTGCCATTGTAAAAGCCTTAAAGCAGTAAAGCCATAAAACCCACATAACATGCCCCACCCACCAAAGGGACTGCAGCCTCACCTACAGCATCAGGACAGCAACATCTCAGCAAAGGTCACCTGAGGGATTTCATAGAGCTAAAATATGTAAATACAGTGACACCTACTACAAGAGAACAGTAACCACTCCAACTTAATATTTTTCCTTTTTCCCTTATTTCTTTTTTCTTTATTGAATTTGGTTTTCTTTATTTTTTATTCTTATTTTTTGTTACCTTTGTTTTTCTTTCTAGAGATTTTTGCTCTTTGTTTTCTGTGGTTTTACTTTTTACTTGTCATTATTTTTTAAATCCTTGTATTTTTATTGTATATTTTTTATTTCTATGTTTTAAATTTTAATTGATTTTTGTTAGAGTTCTTAGCAATACCACTTTCAAATTCCATAAAATAAAAAGAAATCAAATATCATGGCTATACAAGACAGAGACTTTGTTCAGAAAGAAAATGAAAAATCTCTAGAAAAGCAACTCAATAACCTGAAAACCTTGGAGTTAAACAAGAAAGAATTCAAAATTAAAGTTCTAAACTCAAGGAGATGTGAGAAACCATCAAGAGGCAACTTAATGAGCTCAGAAAACAAAACAAATACCTCACCAAGGACATTGAAACTTTAAAAACAGATGAAGAACTCAATACATGAATTAAAAACTGAGGCAGCAAGTTTAGCTAATAGAGCAATCCACATAGAGGAAAGAATCAGTGACATTGAAGACAACTAGAGTTGCTACCCAAAGAAGAAGAGAGAGACTCACAGATTTTAAAAAATGAGAAAGCTCTACAAGAATTGTCTGATTCCATCAGAAAGAGCACTATAAGAATAATGGGTATATCAGACAAAGAAGAGAGTGAGAAGGAAATAGAAAACCTATTCAAACAAATAATTGCTAATAACTTCCCAAGCCTATGGAAATAATTAGATTCTTAAATTCAAGAAGCAAACAGAAAACAAGGTACCTTGACCCAAAGAGATCTACTCCAATGTACATCCTAATAAAATTGTTAAAAATTAATGACAGAGAAAGAATCCTCAAGGCAGCTAAGAAAAAAAAAACCATAACACATAAAGGAAGGCACATTCAGTTATCATCAGATTTCTCAGTAGAAACTTTACAAGCCAAAACAGAGCGGACACAAACATTCAAAGTACTAAAAGACAGGAATTACCAGCCAAAAATACTATATCCATCAAAGTTATCCTTCAAACCTGAAGGGAAATAAAAACTCTCACAGACATACAGTAGCTGAGAAAATTTATCACCAGAAAACCCCCAGTACAGAAAATACTAAAATATTATTCAGTAAGGGAGTTATTCAACCAGACACAAAGAACAAAACAAATCAAAGCTACAAGTAAAAATTCCAACAAGGCCACAAAAGAAACCAGGATAATCTGTGACAACAATAACATAAAAGGAGAAAGATATAACACTTTTTAATATATATACACTGAACCAGGGAACATCAAAATATATAAGACATCCACTAACTAATCTAAAAATAGAAGCATACAAAAACACAATCTTAGCTAGAGAACTCAACACACCATTGATGGCTTAAGAATCAAAAAATTAATAAAGATCATCCAAACAGAAAATTAATAAAGAAATATTGCCCTTAAATGACACACTAGACCAAGTGAACATAATAGACATTTACAGGCTATTTCATTCAAAACATCAGATTGTACATTCTTCTTCAGTGTTCATGGAACATTTTCAAGAATAGACCATATGTTGGGCCACAAAACTAACAAATTCAGGAAGATTCAAATAATACCAAGCATATATTTAGACCATAGACTTTGAAATTAAAATTTAACTGAAAAAAGAAGTAAAAAAACCCCACAAAAGTGTGAAAATTAAACAACGTACCTCTAAAAAATGACTGGGTCAAAGAAGAAATAAAAGCAGAGATCAAAAGATATATACAGACTAACAAGAATGACAACACATCAAAAGTTCTTAGATGCAGCTAAAGCAGTAATAAGAGGGAAGATTATACCCTTACAGGCTATATCAAGAAACAAAAGGTATCCCAAGTAAACAACCTAACATCATAACTTAAGAAACTAGAAAAAGAAGAATGAAAGTAACCCAGAGTCAGCAGAAGAAAGAAAATATTAAAAATTAGAGCAGAACTAAATTCAATAGAGAATAAAAAAACTATACAAAAAATTAATACAACAAAGAGCTGGTTCTTTGAAAAGCTCGATAAAATAGACAAATCCCTGCCTAGACTAACTAAAAGGGAGGAAAAGACTTATATAAGCAAAACCCGAAATGGAAGAGGGGAAATTACCACAGACCTCATAGATATACAAAGGATCATAGACTACTATGAAAGATTATATGCCACCAGATTCAACAACCTAGAGGAAATGGAATATTCCTAGAACGATAGAATCTTCCTAGACTCTGTCACAAAGAAGTGGAAAACCCAAATAGACTTATAAGCAGTGAGGAAATAGAAACAACTATCAAAAACCTCCATAAAAATAAAATTCCAGGACCAGATGGCTACCCTATTGAATTCTATGAAACATTCAAAGAAGATTTGGTACCTAGCCTTCTCAAAGTCTTCCAAAAACTAGAAGCAATACTCCCTAACACATTTTATGAGGTCAACATAACCCTGACACCTAAACCTGAAAGGGTAACATAAACAAAAAAAACTACAGACCAATATCACTAATGAATACAGATGCAAACATCCTAAACAAAATACTAACAAATCAATTACAACAATACATTAAAAAAAATAATACATCACGATCAAGTGGGATTTATTCCAAGAGCACTGAGATGGTTCAACATACATAAAAACATTAACGTAATACACCACATCAACAAAACAAAGAACAAAAATCATGTGATACTATCAATAGATGCAGAAAAGGCATTTGATAAGATACAACATCACTTTACGTTTAAAACACTCAATAAAATCCGGAACAGAAGGAAAGTACTTCAATATAATAAAGGCCATATATAACAAACCATCAGCTAATAACATAATGTTAAGAAATGAAGGTTCTCCACATATTCCAAAAATTTATATGGAACCAAAAGAGGACACGAATAGCCTCAGCAATCTTAAAAAAGAAGAATAAAGTGGGAGGTATCACACTTCCTGATATCAAGTTATACTACAAGGCCGTTGTGCTCAAAACAGCTTGGTACTGGCATAAGAACAGGCATATAGATCAATGGAACAGAACAGAGAACCCAGAAATAAACCCACAGTTCTATGGACAACTGATATTTGACAAAGGAGGTAAGGAAATACAATGGAGTAAAGACAGCCTCTTTAACAAATGGTGTTGGGAAAATTGGACAGCTACCTGCAAAAAATGAAACTAGATCACCAGCTTACACCACTCACAAAAATAAACTCAAAATGGATAAAAGACTTAAATGTAGTCCGTGAAACCATAAGCATCTTAGAAGAAAACATAGGCAGTAAGCTCTCGGACATCTCTCAGAGCAATATATTTGCTGATTTATCTCCACAGGGAAGTGAAATAAAAGACAGGATAAACAAATGGGACTATATCAAACTAAAAAGCTTTTGCACAGCTAAAGATAAGAACAGAATAAAAAGACAAACTACACAATGGGAGAACATATTTGACAATATGTCTGATAAGGGGTTAATCACCAAAATTTATAAAGAACTTGTAAATCTCAACACCAGGAAGACAAACAATCCAATCCAAAAATGGGCAAAAGAGATGAATAGACACTTCTCCAAAGAGGACATACAAATGGCCAATAGGCATATGAAAAAATGCTCAACATCACTAATCATTAGAGAAATGCAAATTAAAACCACAATGAGATATCACCTCACACCAGTCAGAATGGCGCTCATCAACAAAACAACACGGATTAAGTGCTGGCGAGGATGTGGAGAAAAGGGAACCCTCCTGCACTGCTGGTGGGAATGCAGACTGGTGCAGCCACTGTGGAAAACAGTATGGAGATTCCTCAAAAATCTGAAAATCGAATTGCCTTTTGACCCAGCTATCCCACTTTTAGGAATATACCCCAAGGACACCATAGAACGGCTCGAAAAGGAGAAATGCACCCGCATGTTTGTGGCAGCATTGTTCACAATAGCGAAGATCTGGAAACAGCCCAAGTGTCCGTCAGAGGACGAGTGGATTAAAAAGCTTTGGTACATATATACTATGGAATTCTACTCAGCCATAAGAAATGATGACATCGGATCATTTACAATAACATGGATGGACCTTGACAACATTATACGGAGTGAAATAAGTAAATCAGAAAAAAAAAAAAAAACTAAGATGAATCCATACATAGAAGGGACATAAAAATGAGACTCAGAGACATGAACAAGAATGTGATGGCAACAGGGGCGGGAGGTTGGGGGAGGAGGGAGGGGGTGAAGAAGGAGAGAGGGGTTAGGGGAGGGGAGGGGCACAAAGAAAACCAGATAGAAGGTGACAGAAGACAATTTAACTTTGGGGGAGGGGTATAGAGCACAATCAAATGTCAAAATAATCTAGAGATATTTTCTCTCAACATATGTACCCTGATTTATCAATGTCACTGCATTAAATTTAATAAAAAAATATATATATTAAAAATGAAAAAAAAAAGAAATGAAGGTTCTCATTAAAATTAATAAAAATTTATTTTAAAAATGAAGGTTTTTCTTCCAAAATCAGGAATGAGTAAAGGTTTCCCCACTCTCCCCACTCTTATATAACATAGTTCTGAAAGTTTTAGGGAGAAAAATCAGGTAAAAGGAAAAAAAAGGTATGCATATCTGAAAAGAAGTAAAGGTATCACTTTTTGCAGATGACATGATTCTGTATATAAAAAACCCCAAAGCCTTCACCAAAAAACTATATAAAACAATAAATCAATACAGTAATATCATGGGAAACAAAAATCAATAAACAAAGTCTATTGCTTTCTTATATGCCAACAATGAATCTTCAAAAAATAAACTAAAAAAAAACAATTCCTTTTACAATTGCATCAAGAACAACAAAAAGTACCTAAGAATAAACTTAACAAAAAATGTGAAAGACCTATATACTGAAAACTACAAAACATTATTAAAAGAAATTGAAAAAGACACAATGAAATGGAAAAATATTCTATGTTCATGAATTGGAAGAATCAATATAGTTAAAATGACCATATTACCCAAAACAATATAAAAATGTAATGCAATCCCCATCAAAATCCCAATGTCATTTTTTAAAGAAATAGAATAAAAACTTACCAGGTTTATATAGAACCATAAAAACCCCGAATAGCCAAAGCAATCCCTAGAAAAAAGAATGAAGCCAGAGGTATCACACCACCTGACTTCAAGTTATACTATAGAGCCACAATAATCAAAACAGCATGGTATTTGCAGCACAGTAGACATACAGACCAATGAAAGAGAATTGAGAGTTCAGAAAGAAATCACATATATATTGACAATAATCTTTGACAGAGGAATCAAAAACACACAATGGAAAAAAGAAAGCTTCTTCAATAAATGGTTCTAGAAGAATTAGAAAACCACATGCAAAAGAATGAAACTTGACTACAGTTTATCTGCATGCACAAAAATTAGGAAAAAAATTAATTCAAAATGGATCAAAGACCTAAATATAAGATCTGAAACAATAAATTACATAGAAAAAACCATAGGTACTAAACTCATGGACCTTAGTCGTAGAGAACAATTTATGAATTTGACCCCACGGGCAAGGGAAGTAAAGGTGAAAATAAATGGATGAAACTATATCAAAGTTAAAAGCTTCTGCACAACAAAAGATACTGACAAGAAAAAAAAATAGCCTGCCAACTAAATGGGAGATATTTGCAAACAACAGCTCTGATAAGGGGTTAATATCCAAAACATATAAAGAACTCACAAAGCTCAGCAACAATCAAGCAAACAATCCAATTAAAAATAGGGAGAGGAGCTGAACAGACAGTTCTCCCAAGAAGGCATACTAATGACCTACAAATATATGAAAAGATGCTCATCTTTACTAGCTATTTGAGAAATGCAAATCAAAACTACAATGAGATAACTACTACCTCACATCTGTTAAATTGGCTATTCTTAACAGGACAGATAATAACAAGTGTTGGAGAGGCTGTGGAGAAAAAGGAATCCTCATTCACTGCTGGTGGTAATGCAAATAAGTACAACCATTATGGAAGAAAGTATGGTGGTCCCTCAAATACTTAAAAATGGAATTACCAACGCTGTGGTCACCGGTTCAAAACCCTGGGCTTGCTTGGTCAAGGCACATATGGAAGTTGATGCTTCCTGTTCCTCCCCCCTTCTCTCTCTCTCTCTCTCTCTCTCTCTCTGTCCTCTCTTTAATGAATAAATTTAAAAAATCTTTAAAAGATAATATAACTACCACATGACCCAGCAATCCCTCTACTGGGTATGTACCCAAAAAACTTGAAAGCACTTGTACTGAAAGACACATGCACCCCCATGTTCATTGCAGCACTATTCACAGTGGCCAAGATATGGAAACAACCAAAGTGTTCTTCAATAAAGGATTGGATAAAGAAGATGTACATATATACAATGGAATACTACTCAGCCATAAGAAACGATGACATATTGCCATTTACAACATGGATGGACTTTGAGAACGTTATACTGAGTGAAATAAGTAAATCATAAAATACTAAAAACTATATGATTTTACTCATTGGTGGGATATAAAACTGAGACTCATGGACAAAGATAAATATGAACTGGTTACCACGGTGAGAGGAAGGTGGCAGAGGGGTGGGGGAAGTGTGTAAAGACACACAAGTATACAGTGACGGAAAATGATTTGACTTTGGGTGATGGGTATACAATATAATCAACAGTTCAAATGTTATAGAAATGTTCACCTGCAACCTATGGACTCTTATTGATCAATGTCACCCATTAAATTTAATTTTCTAAATACAGATTAAAAATAATAAAATAAAGGGTAAATTTGTCATTATGATTCAATATGACTGTTCACATGAAAATATCCAATAATATCTATAAATTGTTAGATGTAATAAAAGAGTTCACCAGTGTTGCTGGATAAAGATCAACATGTAAGTATAGCACCTTTATAATCAGCAATAATCAATTTAAAATAAAATTTATGAAAAGAAACCACTCTGAAAAGGAAGCAAGCCCATTCATAGTAAAAGAAGTAAAAAAGGAGATACCTATTGATGGAGTGGTACATAATGTAATGCAATCATGGGAATGACTGTTGCATTATATTCATAGCAACATTCAAAGGAAGGGCATGTATACTAGGAAGTGGAAATCTTGGAGGCCATCTTAAAATTTTACCTTTTTACTTAAGAATGACTATAGCAAAAAATGTGCAAAATATTCTTGAGAAAAATATAAAATATGATTGAACATGACTGACTAGATGGAGAGTTGTAATGTTATTGTATAGCAAGACTCAGTATCATAAAGCTATTAACTCTCCCAAATTAATCTCTGAATTAAATTAAATTCTAAATCTCAATAGGATTTTTAATGGAATTTGTCAAACTAATTTTAAAATTCATATGGAATAAATTTGTTTGAGAATAACTAATTCAGTTCTAAGGGGAGAAGGTGACTTGTTTTTGCCAGATATTAAGATTCATTTTAATGCAAATCAAAACTACAATGAGATACCACCTCACCCCTGTTAGATTAGCTATGATCAACAAGACGGGTAATAGCAAATGTTGGAGAGGCTGTGGAGAAAAAGGAACCCTCATTCACTGTTGGTGGGACTGTAAAGTAGTACAACCATTATGGAGGAAAGTATGGTGGTTCCTCAAAAAACTGCAAATAGAACTACCTTATGACCCAGCAATCCCTCTACTGGGTATATACCCCAAAACCTCAGAAACATTGATACGTGAAGACACATGTAGCCCCATGTTCATTGCAGCACTGTTCACAGTGGCCAAGACATGGAAACAACCAAAAAGCCCTTCAATAGAAGACTGGATAAAGAAGATGTGGCACATATACACTATGGAATACTACTCAGCCATAAGAAACGATGACATCAGATCATTTACAGCAAAATGGTGGGATCTTGATAACATTATAAGGAGTGAAATAAGTAAATCAGAAAAAAACAAGAACTACATGATTCTATACATTGGTGGAACATAAAAATGAGACTAAGAGACATGGACAAGAGTGTGGTGGTTACCAGGGGTGGGGGGAGGGAGGACAGGGGGAGAGTTAGGGGGAGGGGGAGGGGCACAGAGAACTAGATAGAGGGTGGCGAAGGACAATCTGACTTTGGGCGAGGGGTATGCAACATAATTTAATGACAAAATAACCTAGACATGTTTTCTTTGAATATATGTACCCTGATTTATTAATGTCATCCCATTACCATTAATAAAAATTTATTTAAAAAAAAAAAAAGATTCATTTTAAAGCCAAAGTAATTGGAATAGTGTTAGTCTGGCGTAAGAATCAACAAATTGACCACTGAAAGAGAATGTAAAACCCAGGAACAGTGTTATGAAATTAGAAGAGTACAGAAATGGCACTTCAAACACCAGGGTAAAGAACATTTAATAAATGCTGATAGAACAACAGATTTTTACATGAAAAAAAATAAAATTAGATATCCTCCTTGTACCTTACACATAGAACAATTCTAAATGAATTAAATCACTAAATATGATGAGGTATTTAAAAAATATATTAGAAGAAAATATATGAAGATTTAATAAGACCTTGAAGTAGGAAATATTTTCTTAACCAGTTTCCAAAAGCCTAAAACAGAAAGGAATATTTACCTGGCAGGGGAGATACCATGATCACAAAGGTGGTTTCCCCAGGGTGAGGCTCACTCATTGCACTAAGAGTGTTCTGACCCCTGCAATTTCCCCAAATGTGGGAAACTTGACTGCATAATTTGTGGTAGTGGGGGACTGCGTTCACGCTCTCCCCTAATAAAAAGAAAAAAAAACAGAAAGGAAAATAATTAGTTTCACTTTCTTAAAATTAAAACTTCTTTAAAGTAAAAGCACTATAAACAATTTATAAGACAGGTTTCAGGCTGGGAAAACATATTTGCAGCACACATAACAGACCAAAGTCACTGGTATAAAGAATTCCTAAAATGCAATAGAAAAAGACAAAACTCAATGGAAGAAGAAGCAAAGTATATAAAAATGTTACTACATAAAAAGAAAGAAAACCAAATGAAAAGATACTCAACCTCACTAAATGTCAAGAAAATATGAATTAAAACAATGAAAAACTACTTCACATCCATCATATTGACAAAATTTTAAGTCTTCTGATACAGGATATGTGAACAACAGAAACCCTTATGTACTGTTGGTGGAAATGTAAATTGAGACAACTTTTGCAAGCATTTTGTTAGTATTTAATAATATAAAAAGTGTATTGACCATATTTCACAGTAATTTTACTTACAGGTATTTGACATAGAGAAATCCTTCAATATGTACACAAAGGCAATGAGTGTACTGAGATATTCACAGCAGAATTGTAGAAGTGTAAAATTGAACAATGTATAAATGTCCTTTAATATGTAAATGGAAGACTCCAAGATGATGACAGAGTAGGCAGACGTTCCAACTGCCACCTCCCAGGACCAAATTGGATTACAACTTAATTTAAGAACAATCATCTTGAACAACCAACTTTGGACTAAACAAACAGGAATTTTTAACCAAGGATCACAGAAGAAGCCACACCAAGACTGGTAGGAAGGGCAGAGAGGTGAAAAGTGCTGCCCTGCACCTAGGAGTGAGCAGTGGCTGAGGGTTCAGAGGGACTTTGATTGCAGGAGAGTCGCCCTGAGAGGTGTGGGTGCTCAGCCACAGACCTGGAGTCCCGGCCTAGAGCCCCAGAGCCTAGAAAAGGCACCCAGACAACATCTGGCAGTGAAAAGAGCAGGGTTTCTGTCTGTGAGAAAGAGACAGAGCTCTCAGAGACTCAGGCTTTGTCTTAAACAGCCCATGCAGAAAATCTCATTCATAGCCACTTACCCAAGGCTCTGGTGGGTGGAGAGCTGAGAGGACTGGAGTTGAGAGAAGAGAGTGTAAAGTTGGAATCCAAGGGAGAGAAACTGTGGAGGACGGGCACTGGAAGCCCTTTGTTGAGTCATTCTCCAGTAGTGCAGTTGCCATCTTTCTGTGGTGAAGCATCCCCTCTGTGCTGCATCAGACTGGGGAAAAGCAACTGTACCACCATTGGGAGTCTCTTCAACCCCAGTTATGGTGATGGGTCATTCTGAGAGGCCAGGAAGCAGGGGCCATGTCAGTGACACAGTTTTCTGCTGTTGAGACCAGAGCTCCCTGCCACACTCTCCCAAGTTTATGACAGGTGCTTCTGCCTCACAGGAGACTCAGTGGAAACTGTCTAGAGAGAAGATAGACCACATCTCTAGGTCTCAGAAGCCATAACCACCAGACCCTAGAGGCCACACCCTACTGAGGTCTGTGAAAAAAGTCTGGACAGACTGACACCTGGGACCAAGGGGCAGAGCCACACCCACCACCCTTCCTAACCCCTCAAATGTCACAGGCTCTAGACTCTATCACAGGATTTTTCTGTGGCTGAGCCCAACAAGCAGCCAGCAGACAGAGGATGCAGGAGGAAGGACTCAGGGAACCTTAGCCTTTTAAGAAGACATTCCCCCAAGCCCAGTGTGGGTAAAAGCCAGCCTAGTTGTGTAGCTTGGTATTTCCATAAGCACTGGGGCCCTAGAAGAGGCAGCCACAAAATCTGGATTGCCTGTAGCTCCAAAAAGTTTGCTGAGTACCAGTCTCAGGCTGTGTCTCCCACTGGTCTGCATGGGGATCCTGCCAGAGAGGCCCAGGGCTGGAACATCCAGGGGCCATCTGCAGAAAGCATCACTTCAGGAGCTAACAAACCTTGTTAGAGTGGTATCCTAAGGAAAAGCTCATCACAGCTGGCCCAGTGGAGGTGAGTTCCACTCTCTGTGATAAGCATCAGTACAGCAACTCATGTGCATTGGATAGGATGGAGCTTAACAGTCAGCTTGCCGGGGCACTGGATATCCTTCCCTGCTGGCCTAGATTCCACAGCGGGAAGGGAGAGAGGCTTGGAGCATGGGCATTTAAATTTGGGTCCTTGTGAGCTTATTGTTGGATCTGGTTGAGGGGATTAGCCAACTTCATGTCGGGGCACAGTCAGTCCCAGAAGAGGATTCTCTCAGGCTTCCTCCCTGAGACCAGGGTCTCACCAATTGAAAGAATTTCTGCAAAGGGGACTGTCAGCCACACTCGGTTGGAAGCTGCTGCTCACCTTGTTGGGGAGAAATAAAATTTAAGTATCCAGCAGTGGCTGAGGGATTAAGCTCTGGATTAGGGGCCACATTTCCCATACTGAGCTCCACACCAAAAGACCCCTGAAGTAGGGGTCCCACTAATGTTGTATTCACAACCTCAGCTGCCCTAAACCAGCAAGCATGCAACCTGAAGAGGGGTTGCTTGGGTGAGGCCAATCTGAACCCTCACTATAGTCTTTCTGCAGAAGAATCTGTGGGAAGACCAGGCAGTTGCAAGGGAAGGAGGAGCAGATGAAAAGTGAAGACAGATCTTACATAGCTTGGGGTTTTTACAAAGCTGCTGTCATCTCTAAGCAGGATGAAGCTGATCCTTATACACAGGTTGGCTCCTCTCACACTACCCAGGCACAAAATACGCAGACAGAAACAGAGAAAAGTGCTGTAACTGCAGGCAGGTAGCCCACAGTGGGTTACAAAGGACAGCTGATGCCAACCCAAGAAAAACTAGAGCCAACGCAACTGGTAGTGGGTGGCAGACAGCATCAACCTTAGACTCAGCTACCTACACAAGCAACACGCTCAAAGGTGGAGTCTAGCAGGCACCAGACACTGAAGAGTATAAATATGCCCAACAGTACTGACATTGCACAGTGTGTAATACACATGATCAAGGTTGACCTTAGAGCCAGCCAGCCTGAAGGGATAGCTATACCCACAAAAGGACCAACTGCATCTAATACTCACATACAACAAGAAGGATAACAATACCCTCAAGAAGCATTCCTAGAACAAGGAAAACAGTTGGCCTGGAGGTCAGTACCACCAAGCTCATCTTCTTCATAAAGACCAAAAAAAATTTCAAAGTCAGACAGTGCTACCTAATACACAGACAAAATGGGCAGACAGAGAAATGCTACCCAAACGAATCAACAAGAGAAATCACCAGAAAAAGAATGGAATGAGGTGGAAGTAACCAAACTACCAGATGCAGAGTTTAAAATACTGATTTTAAGGATGCTCAAGGAACTTAGAGAAACAATGGATGGACATAATGAGCACCTAAATAAAGAGATAGCAAGCATAAAAAAAGGACAATGAAATCATAAAAAAGAACCAGTCAGAAATGACAAATACAATATCAGAAATGAAGACAGCACTAGAAGGAATCAACAGCAGGCTGGATGAAGCAGAGGATCAAATCAGTGATTTAGAGGACAAAATAAATGAAAGCAAAAAACATTGCAGAACAAAGAAAAGAGGCTCAAAATGACTAAGGAAACACTAAGAGAGCTCTGTGACGACATGTAAAGAAACAATATCCACATCATAGTGGTTCTTGAAGGAGAAAGGAATGAACAAGGGATAGAGAACCTGTTTGAAAAAATCATAGTTGAAAATTTCCCTATATTGATGAATGAAAAAGTCACACAAATTCAGGAAGAACAGACAGTCCCATTAAGGGACTCTCTTGGTGTAGGCCAAAGAGGCCTAGACCAAGACACATCATCATTAAAGTGCCAAAGTTAAGAGACAAAGAAAGAATACTAAAAGCTGCAAGAGAAAAGCAGTTAATTACCTACAGAGGAGCCCCCATAAGGATGACATCCAACTTCTCAACAGAAACATTTGAGGCCAGAAGGGATTGGCAAGAAATATTCAAAGTTATGGGAAGCAGGAACCTACAACCAAGACTTCTTTATCCAGGAAGGCTACCATTTAAAATTGAAGGAGAAATAAAAAGCTTCCCAGACAAAAAACAACAACAACAACAACAACAAAAAAAACACTCAAAGATATAACCAAACCAGTATTGCAAGAAATGTTAAGGGGCCTGCTGTAAAGACAGCAAAGGAAAAATAAATCTAGAAAAAGAGGATTTTAGATTTAAAGAATAAAATGCAATGAATGAACACATATCAATAATAACCTTAAACATAAATGGATTAAATGCTCCAATCAAAAGACATAGGGTAGCTGCATGGATAACAAAATAGGACCAAACATATGCTGTCTACAAGAGACACACCTCAGAACAAAAGATATATATGAACTGAAAGTGAAGTGATGGAAAAATGTATTTCATGCAAATGAAAATGAAAAATATCTGGGGTAGCAATTCTTATATCAGACAAAATAGACTTTAAAACAAAGGCTATAATAAGGGATAAAGAAGGTCATTACATAATGATAAAGGGAGCAATCCAACAGGAGGATATAACCATTGTAAATATTTATGTGCCTAATATAGGACCACCTAAATATATAAAGCAGATTTTGATGGACATAAAGGGTGAGATCAACAGCAATACTATAATAGTAGGGGATTTTAATACCCAACTAACATCAGTGAATAGATCCTCCAGACGGAAATTTTAAAAAGAAACAGTGGCCTTAAATGACACACTAGATCAACTTTATTTAATATCTTCAGAACCATTCACTCCAAAGCAACAGAATAGACATTCTTTTCAAGTGCTCATGGTACATTTCCTAGGATAGACCACATGTTAGGACACAGAACAAGTCTCAATAAGTCTAAGAAGACTGAAATCATATCAAGCATCTTCTCTGGTCACAATGGCATGAAACTAGAGATCAACTACAGTAGAAAAACTGAAAAACATTCAGACATTTGGAGGCTAACTAGCATGTTTTAAATGACAAATGGGTTAACACAAGAACAGGGAAGAAATAAAAAATTTCCTTGAAACAAATGAAAATGAACATAAAACAACTCTAAATTTATGGGACACAGCAAAAGCAGTCTTGAGAGGGAAGCTTATAGCATTACAGGCATACCTTCAGAAGCAAGAATAAACTCAATTAAACAATCTAACTCTTCACCTAAAAGATCTAGAAAAGGAACAACAACAAAAGCCCAGAGGAAGTAGAAGAAAGGAAATAATAAAGATCAGAGTGGAAATAAATTACATAGTGGCTAAAAAATATATAAAAGATAAGTAAAACCAACCGCTGGTTCTTTGAAAAGGTAAACAAGATTGACGAACCCTTAAGCAGACTCATTAAAAGAGAAAGAGAAAGAGAGAGAGAGAGAGAAAGAGAGAAGACCCAAATACCATATTTTTTGCTCCATAAGAGGCATTTTTTTTACCCCTAAAGTAAAGGGGAAAATGTGTGTGCATTTTAGGGAACGAATGTTCTTTTTTTTTTTTTTTTTTTTTTTTTTTAGCTGCTGCAAGGCGCTGCGCCAGTAAACATATGAAGAATGAGACAGCAGTGGGAGCGTAATCATACCCGCCATGGCAGCATGCAAAACACCAGCATCTGCTGAGTGATCTTCTGGTTCTGGTTTCCACAGTTGCATGCAGCACAGGAGGGAAGGTGAGTGATGTTGTGTGGGCGCATTCATCTGGCATCATTGAGGGCAGATGTGAGAGGCACGCTGTAGTAGTGGAAGGCTGCGCTGCAGCTACTGGAGCTCTGTGTGAAGTGCTGACATCACTTGCTGCCCTATTAGTGCTTGATCAGTTTAGAGCACATATTAGCAGAACCACAAAAAAAAAATCTTTAAATAAGTGAAGACTCATCTAGGTGTAATTCCTGGGGCTCTTACCAGCCAGTTGCAACCTCTCAACGTTTCTATCAAAAAACCATTTAAAGTCTATATGCGAGAAGAGTGGAACAAATGGATGGCTGCTGGTAACCATGATCTGAAACCAACTGGACAAATGAAGAGACCCACTATCACTCAAGTTTGTGAGTGGGTGAAAACATCATGGCAGTCAGTGAAGAATGAAACCGTGGTACGGTCATTCAAAAAATGTGGCATTAGCATGCTTTAGATGGCATAGAAGATGGTATCCTATATGAAAATAGTGAAGAAAGTGATACCAGTGATTGTGAGGAACTGAGCTGCTTAAATTCTGACACTAGTGATGATGAGTTCCTGGGGTTCCGGGAAAACTGTTATAGAAGAGTATTTGAACATTACAGTCTCTTCTCATTTGTTAATAACAGTGCTAATGGTTGTTAATACTTCTGTTGAGTTTACATTATTGAAGTATTATTGTAGTATATTTTATTAACTATTTTAACACACCATTTGGTTCAGAATTTTTTTTCTTATTTTCCTACTTAAAACCCAAGGTGTGTCTTATGGTCAAGTGCACCTTATGGAGCGAAAAATATGGTTAATAAATTTATAAATAAAAGTGGAGACATGGACACCACAGAAATACAAAGGATTGTAAGAAAATACCATGAAGATCTATATGCCAAGAAGATTGGACAACCTAGGTGAAATGGAAAAATTCCTAGAAACATACAATCTTCCAAAACTCAATCTGGAAGAATCAGAAAATCTAAAAAGATCAATTACAACAAGTGAAATTGAAACTGTTATAAAAAACACTTCCAACAAACAAGAGTTCTGAGCCAGATATTCAAATAACTAACACCTATCCTTCTCAAGCTATTTCAAAAAATTAAAGAGGAGGAAAGACTTCCAAGCTCCTTTTATGAAGCAAGCATAATCCTCATATTCCAAAACCAGGTAAAGACAAAGAAATAAAACTGTAGATCAATATCCCTGATGAACATAGATGCTAAAATTTTCAACAAAATATTAGCAATCCAGATCCAGCAATACATTTAAAAAGTCATACATCATGATCAGGTGGGATTTATTCCAGGGAGGCAAAGCTGGTCCAATATCCACAAATCAATCAATCAATGTGGTTCATCACATAAATAAAAGAAAGGATAAAAACCAAATCATTGTATCAATAAATGTAGAAAAAGCATTTGATAAAATCCAGCACCCATTCATGATCAAAACTCTCAGCAAAGTGGGAATACAGGGAACATAACTCAACATAATAAAGGCCATCTATGACAAACCAACAGCCAACATTATACTCAATGGGCAAAAATTAAAAGCAATCCCCTTAAGATCAGGCACAAGGCAGGGATAATCCCTTTCACCACTCTGATTCAACATAGTACTGGAAGTCCTAGCTACAGCAATTAGACAAGAAGAAGAAATAAAAGGCATCCAAATTGGAAAGAAGAAATGAAACTATGATTATTTGCTGATGACATGATACTGTACAAAGAAAACCCTAAAGTCTTAGTAAAGTAACTACTATACCTGATAAATGAATTCAGCAAGGTATCAAGATACAAAATTTATATTCAGAAATCAGAGGCATTTTTATAACCAACAATGATCTGTCTGAAAGAGAAATGAGGGAAACAATCCCCTAAAGAGAAATTAAGGAAACAATCCCCTTCACTACTGCAACAACAACAACAAAAAAATAAAGTACCTAGGAGTTAATTTAACCAAGGACATAAAAGACTTGTACACATAAAATTATAAGATATTGAAAGAAGAAATCAAGGAAGATACAAACAAGTGGAAGCATATACCATGTTCATGGATAGGTCATTAAAATGTTTATATTACCCAAAGCAATCTATAAATTCAATGCAATTCCTATTAAAATACCAATGGCATACTTCAAAGATATAGAACACATATTCCAAAAATTTATATGGAACCAAAAAAGAACATGAATAGCCTCAACAATTTTGAAAATGAAGAATAAAGTGGGAGTTTTCACACTTCCTTGTATCAAGTTACACTACAAGCTCATAATAATCAAAACAGCTTGATACTGGAATAACAACAGGCATATAGATCAATGGAACACAACAGAGAGTCCAGAAATACACCCATGCCTTTATGGTCAATTGATATTTGACAAAGGAGGTAAGAGCATACAGTGGAGTAAAGACAGTCTCTTTAATAAATGTGTTGGAAAAATTGGACAGGTACATGCCAAAAAAATGAAACTAGACCACCAACTTACACCATTCACAAAAATAAACTCAAAATGGATAGAAGACTTAAATGTAAGTCACGAAACCATAAACATCTTGGAAGAAAACATAGGCAATACACTCTTCGATATCTCTCATAAGAACATTTTTGCTGATTTATCTCCATGAGCAAGTGAAATAAAGGACAAAATAAACAAACAGGACTATATCAAACTAAAAACTTTTGCACAGCAAAAAACATCATGAAGAAAATAAAAAGACAACCCACACAATGGGAGAACATATTCGCCAATATGTCTGATAAAAGGTTAATAACCAAAATTTATAAAGATCTTCTAAAACTCAACACCAGGAAGGTAAACAATCCAATTAAAAAATGGGCAAAAGAATTGAATAGACACTTCTCCAAAGAAGACATACAGATGGCCAATAAGCAGATCAAAAAATGTTCAACATCATTAATCATCAGAAAAATGCAAATTAAAGCCACTATGAGATATCACCTCACACCTTTCAGAATGGCGCTCATTAACAAATCAACACAGAATAAGTGCTGGTGAGGATGTGGAGAAAAGGGAACCCTCCTGCACTGCTGGTTGGAATGCAGACTTGTGCAGCCACTGTGGAAAACAGTATGGAGTTTCTTCAAGAAAAAAAAAAAATGGAACTGCCTTTTGACCCAGTTATCCCACTTTTAGGAATATATTCTAAGAATATCAAATCACCGATTCAAAAGAAAATATGCATTTCCATGGATTAAAAAGCTTTGGTACATATATACTATGGAATACTACTCAGCCATAAGAAATGATGACATCGGATTATTTACAAGAACATGGATGGACCTTGATAACATTATACTGAGCAAAATAAGTAAATCAGAAAAAACTAAGAACTATATGATTCCATACATAGGTGGGATGTAAAAATGAGACTCAGAGACATGGACAAGAGTGTGGTGGTTACGGGGTGGGGGGGAGGGAGGGAGGGGGTTGGGGAAGGGGAAGGGCACAAAGAAAACCAGTTAGAAGGTGACGGAAGACAATTTGACTTTGAGTGATGGGAATGCATCATAATCAAATGTCAAAATAACCTGGAGATGTTCTCTCTGAACATATGTACCCTGATTTATCAGTCACCTCATTAAAATTAATAATAAAAAAAGTTGTTAAGTTCAAGTATCCCAAAATATACTTTTACCAATAATAAAGATATTTTGGGTTTCAAAAAGAAAATATGAATTTCTATGTATTTTGCAGCATTGTTTACAATAGCCAAGATCTGGAAATAGCCCAAATGTCTGTCAGTGGACAAGTGGATTAAAAAGCAGTGGTACATACAACACAATGGAATACTACACAGGGGATGGGATCAGAGAAGGTGAAGGGATTAGTAAAATTAGATATATATAACACATAGACACAGATAACAGGACAACAAATCCCAAAGGGAAAGGGGGAGCAAGTTAAGGAGGAGGAAGGCAAAGAGTGGGTAATAAGGAAGAAGGCAGTGGGAGTGAAGGAGTTATATTAATTGAGACAATTGAATTCACGTTAACACAATAAATTAAAATTAATAAAAATTTTAAAATAAGTAAATGGATAAACAAAATGTCATTACTCCTACAATTAAATACTACACAGTAGCTAAAAGTAATGAACTGAATCTATATGTATTATCAATATTTGAGTGAAAGAATAAAACTGAAAAATATCTATTATAAACATATATTATACAATAATATTTTCTACAAATATTCTTATTATCTGGGAGATAATAATATAAAATAAATATGTATTATTTTGTATATAAATATAATAATGTTATATATAATATAATAGGATAATATAAAATTAGTAATAAAATAAATATATAATTTTACTAAAATTAAAAATCACACAATGCAATACCTTATTGCTTATAGAAACATATATGTATATAATTATTACAAAAACATAAACACTTAATTCACAATAGTGTTTGTGTCTAGCTAGAAAGAGGTGAACACTATTGAGCATGGATGGACAAAGGATACTTTGACTTAATTGCTTAATTGCTTTTAAAATTGCTTCTAAAAACACAGACTTGGCATAGATGTAATAAAATGTTAACAATAAATAATCCTGGGTATATGGGCATTTGTTATACTAGTTTTTGTACTTTTCTGTATTTTTTAAATTACACAATAAAATATGTCACAGGAACCGTAATTGTAGAATCTCCCCAAATGATACTGACATATTTTAGAGCCAATTCCAGGACATTGGGTTAGAGCAGCAACCTAAACTGTAGAGCGAACAAAAGGAAAGGAGATGACATGCATAATCATCACACAGTTCCCATCGACATGCTACTCAGGTATTCCTGTCTATTTGTAAATCATATTAGTCCTCCCAAAGCTCAAAATAATATGATGTGATGACTAATGCACCATTCATAAGTCTATGTGTTCTATGAGCAAAACTCCAAGGCTCTGGGAAGCAGCTGTACAAAATGTCAAATTTTATAAGATACATTATATAGGTACAAAATCATTGAAAACATTGCTTTTTTTTGCTTTTTTTTGTGACAGACAGAGAGAGAGACAGAGAGAGGGACAGAGAGAGATAGAAGACAGGAAAAGAGAGACATGAGAAGCATCAATTCTTTGTTGTAGCACCTTAGTTGTTCATTGGTTGATTTCTGATATGTGCCTTGACTGGGGGGCTACAGCAGAGTGAGTGACCCTCTTGCTCAAGCCAATGACCTTGAGCTCAAGCCAGCAGCCTTGGTTTTCAAGCCAGAGACCTCTGGGCTCAAGCCAGTGACTGTGGGGTTCTGTCTATGATCCCATGCTCTAGCCAGAGACCCTGTGCTCAAGCTGGTGAGCCCACTCTCAAACTGGATGAGCCCTTGCTCAAGCCAGTGACCTCGAGCTCTCTAACCTGGGTCCTCTGTGTCTCAGCCCAACATCCTATCCATTGTGCCACTGCCTGGTCAGGAGAGAACCTTGCATATTAAAACAAAATTTCTGAAGAGAGAGTTGGTAGAAGATTATCTCTTGCAACTACAACTGTAGTCAGCCAGCTACTGGAAAAAAATCAGTAAAGCAGGGAGTCATAGACATGATACATTAATATATTAAGATATTTATTAGCCCTGGCACATTGCCTCAGTGGTAGTATGTAAGCCAGGCATGTAGAAGTCCTGGATTCTGTCCTCTGTCAGGGCACACAAGATAAGCAGACCATCAGTTTCTCCACCCCTACCTCTCCCCCTTCTCTCTCACTCTCTCCCTCTCCCACAGCCATAGCTTATTCAAGCAAGTTGGCCCCAGGTGCTGAGGATGGCACCATGGCCTCACCTCAGGCGCTGAAATATATTGATTGCTGAGCAACAGAGCAATGGCCCCAGCTGGGCAGACTTTGCCCCATAGGGGGCTTGCCAGGTGAATCCCTGTCAGGAAACATGTGGGAGTCTATCCCTCTGCTTCCCTGACTCTCACTTAATAAAAAAAATTATTTAATTTTAAAGAAAGATATTTTAAGTGAAAACATAAATGTACATTTATTCACCAATCTGTATTTAAGATCGAGGACATATATTTCCACTAATTAGCCTTCTGCTTTTTTCTAAATAAACCATACTCACAATGCATTATCTATGAATTATAGTTTTGGTTTCTTCAAAGTAGAGCAAGAATTTAGAGATGATTCTGAAGCAATCTGAGAGCAGAATCCCTTCAGAAGGTTAAGATTGGCTAATAACATTGAACGTATTTTCATATGCTATGAGCCATTTATATATCATCTTCAGTGAAATCTCTTCATGTGTATTTCTGTCTAATGACACCTTTTATAATATATATCATTGATGTATCAATATTGAATTCACAGCCAAAGCTCACCTAATATGCATTATTTCTCCATAAGGCATGTCACAGCTTTCCTGTGCTTGGAAACACTAGAAAGTATATCAGCACTGTGCTTGGAAACCATTTTAAATGGTGAAATCACCAACAAAAGGCACAAAAATGTGAAAAATGTGGCACTACATAAACCTCAGAAAGAACACTTGTTTACAATATAAGAATTGAAACAAGAAGGCAGAATGTAACCTTGTTTGACCTCAACTGGGAATGTGCACATTATGTAACTAATTTTATTTTATTTTTTTTGCCACTCTGCTTATGTGCATGTCTGCAAATGACTGCGAATACTGTGAGTATTGATTTTAGGGCTACAGATAAGTTTTAAAGAGTAAGTGAATTTACAAAGACAGGATCCACAGATGAGAATTGATTATATATCCAAAATCATGTCATAGGAAGTCTATTAAAGATGCCACTCTTGGCGTGCCACCACTGTCTATAGACTCTTGATGCTACTCTCACTTCTGTAAATAATTTGTCAATGTTCTCTGTGCCTCTGTATTACTCTCTTTAAAATTTGATGTTGTGATTGAAGCATCTTATGGGAACACCCTAGGGCCTAGAGCCCTGTCTCTTACCAAGACTTACATGAGAGGTAATGCTTACATAGTAAGGTGTTCTAATGTTAGATATTACCCCAAAATAATTAATGCCTACTGAAGTCTACCACTTTGCTCAAAGTCTGCATAAATTCTTCTTTATGTGTTTACATTTTGTGCCCCTAATTTGTCCCACCTAACAAAATACAGCTAAAGTTCTCACAATTGAAAATAGGCTATCCTCTCCCCAAAATGAGGAGCATCTCAAAGTCTCATCAGTTATTATATCTGACTCCAGTTCCAAATCTCTAAGTAATGTTCACCTTTCCTTTAACTCTAATGCAACACTATCTCAGTATTCTGCAACTACGGAGTAAATTGTAAAATTCACCCTTACTACCAATATTCTCCACATGAAATAATGGGCAAAGAGAGAGAGAGAGAAGAAAGAAAAGGCAGATTCATTAAAATACATTAAAACATACATGACATAATAAAAAGTAAATTCGGGTGGAGTCTACAATTCTTGGTTTTACATCTTATAAAGACATAATTTGTACAACAATAATTATACAAAGAGGAGGGGGAAACAAGGATATATTTAGGCTTTGTTTTTGTTTATTATTGAAATTAATCTGGAATCAATCCAAACTCAATTGTTTAAAGTAAAGGTGTTAATTCTAATCCCCAGAGCAATCATTAAGAAAATGCTTTAGAAATTAGAGTTTTACTTAGTGTTTCTTTTAGGAACAATAAGAGAACTAAAATGCTATGCAAGAAAATATCTATTCAACACAAAAGAAGACAATAATGGAGGAATGGAGGAACACAAAACACATTCAGAAAACAAACAGTAAAATCTTACCTTATCAATAATTACATTAAATGTAAAAGATTGAACACCCCAATGCAAAAAACAGAGATTGACAAAGTAGATGAAAAGAAGTATCTATGTCATTTACTAAAAAGAAACATTGATTCAAAGGCACGCATAGGTTGACATCATAAGAATAGAAAAAATATATACCGTGGAAATAGTACCCAAAAGAGAACTATAATGTCTATGCCAATAGCAGGCAGAATGGAACAGAGATCCAAGGGAGAAAAGAGGAAAGCAACATTTTCATTTTGGACATTTTAACTTTGAAATGTCTGTGTGACATCCTAGCAGATATATTATGTAGGCCAGGGGTCGGGAACCTTTTTGGATGAGAGAGCCATGAACACCACATATTTTAAAATGTAATTCCATGAAAGCCATACAATATGTTTAACACTAAATACAAGTAAATGTGTGCATTTTATGTAAGACCAACACATTTAAAGTACAATAAGTCTCTGAATTCTTTTTAATAACGTTGTTATGCTGTTGCTAACCAATGATGAATAAAGTACTTCTTACCATTAATGCAACTTCCGGTGCTGCACGGTTTTGCTGATGGCTTTGTAGTCTGGTTGATACATGGTGAGGTTAAGCTTCATGCAGGCGTTGAGACTTCCATCTGTTAAACGTGATCATAGGTTGCTCTTAACTTTCTTTAAATGTGAGAAAGACTGCTCACATGCATACGTAGAGCCAAACATTGTCAGTACAGCAATACTCACACGCTGCAGTGTGTGGTATGTGATGGGAAGCGTGTTCCAAGTTTTGACAATTAGCTGGTCTGTGGGTTGAAGTTTTTTCATATCTCCCCACTTGTGTTTGCTCGCCAACTCTGCTTGTTGTCGTGCAAGTCTTTCCAAATCTTCATTCGTTGACTTGAACTTATTCACCCAGATGTCTGAGGCCTTCAGGTCAGCAGCTTGTAGCTCAAAATCTCTGGCAGAGACACCAGGGATGTAACTCCGGTCGGCGCAGTCCACTGCACACTTGTGTGGATGGGTGATGAACTTAAAAAGATGAGTGTGCTCATGAAATTCTCCAAAGCGCACCTTGAATGACTGCAGGAGATTGATGTGAAGCACACTAGCTTCTGGAGATCAAGATGTTGAGCAGGGTCACTTGCTGTGCATGCATCTTTAAACTCTCACAGTTTTTCAAAGTGTAGTAAAAGACCTGTTTCAATGTCAGCAACAAAGTGTTCCAGCTTGTTTTCAAATGCAAACACTGCTTGTTGAAGGGATAAGACTGTATTTCCAACGCCTTGCATTTTCACATTGAGCTGGTTCAGATGTTCAGTCGTGTCCACGAGATAGTAGAACTTCAGGAGCCACTCAGTGTTAGCTAACTCAGGATGCTCAACGTTTTTCATTTCAAGAAAAGTCGGATTTTGCTCAGACAAGCCTCGAAATGGCTGAGCACCTTCCCTCATGAACACCAACTCACATTGCTGTGCAGAAACAGACCAGTATAATCATTACCAACTTCATCCAGCAGTGTTTTAAATTGTCGATCATTAAAAGCTCAGGCAACAATAAAGTTGACCACCCAAATGACCAGCGACATCACCACACCAAGCTGCTCGCCACACATCTGAACACAAAGCATCTCCTGATGTAGGATGCAGTGAAAACTTAGGATGGGTCTCTTTTCATGTTCACGAAGAAGCGCTACAAATCCTCTGTTTTTCCCCACCATGCACGGAGCACCATCAGTATACACAGAAATAAGTTTATCCATCAGTAGATTTTTTTCTTTAGCAAACTCAGTGAAAGACTTGAATAAATCCTCCCCTCTTGTTGTCTCTTTCATAGGCAAAACAGCAAGACTTTTCTCACATAGTGTGTGACCGACAGCATAACCTTGCAATCATGATGACTGAACTGGGGATAAATGGCTTACGTCTGTAGAATCATCCAAAGTGAGAGAAAAGAATGGTGCTGCATTTATGTCCTTCACTTGTGTTGTCTCAATTTGATTTGCCATCATGATGGTATGATTGTGAACAGTTCTTGCCGACAGAGGCATGTCTTTTATTCGTTTGATTATCTTGTCTTTATCTGAAAAGTCGTCAAAAAGTTTATTGGCACATCAAGCATGAATGTTTTGGCATACTCCCCATTTGTGAATGGCTTTCCGTTTCTCACAATTGCTAAAGCACCAGCAAAGTTAGCCGAATTCTAGTCACCTTATTGGGTCAAAACATGGAGTTGCTGCTGACTAGCTTGCACTCTGCACAGTAGCTCTTGACATGCTTTCTTCCTGCTGTCCCCCGCTGGATATTTTGATGAAAATTAGTATTGCGTGTGTCGAAGTGCCGTTTTATATTTGACTGTTTCATCGATGCAATTTTATCATTGCATATTAGACACACTGCAGAACTTGCTCTCTCCACAAAGGTGAATTCCTCTGTCCATTCCTGCTGAAAAGTACCATACTCCTCATCGTTTTTTCTTTTAGCCTTCTTTTTCATCAAAAGGGTTTCTGCAATTAGCTAGCTGACTACTTGACTAAAAGGAGGAAAGTTTAACCCCCTGACCTCACAACAACCAGTGTACGTTAAGCATTATCCAATAAAAATTTGGTGTTGTCCTGGAGGACAGCTGTGATTGGCTCCAACCACCTGCAACCATGAACATGAGTGGTAGGAAATGAATGAATTGTAATACATGAAAATGTTTTATATTTTTAACGTTACTATTTATTTTATTTTTTTTTAATTAAATTTAATACAGTGACATTGATAAATCAGGGTACATATGTTGAGAGAAAACATCTCCAGATTTTTTTTTCCAGATTATTTTGACATTTGATTATGCTGTGTACCCCTCACTCAAAGTCAAATTTTCTTCCGTCACCTTCTATCTGGTTTTCTTTGTGCCCCTCCCCTCCCCCACCCCCTCTCTCCTTCCTCGCCCCATCTCCACCTTCCCCCACCCCGCTACACCCGTTACCATCACATTCTTGTCCATGTCTCTGAGTCTCATTTTTATGTCCCATCTATGTATGGATTCATATAGTTCTTAGTTTTTTTCTGATTTACTTATTTCACTCTGTATAATGTTATCAAGGTCCATCCATGTTATTGTAAATGATCCGATGTCATCATTTCTTATGGCTCAGTAGTATTCCATAGTATATATGTACCAAAGCTTTTAATCCACTCATCCTCTGACGGACACTTGGGCTGTTTCCAGATCTTTGCTATTGTGAACAATGCTGCCAGAAACATGGGGGTACATTACTCCTTCTGAAGCAATTCTATGGTGTTCTTGGGGTATATTCCTGAAAGTGGGATAGCTGGGTCAAAAGGCAGTTCGATTTTCAATTTTTTGAGGAATCTCCATACTGTTTTCCACAGTGGCTGCACCAGTCTGCATTCCCACCAGCAGTGCAGGAGGGTTCCCTTTTCTCCACATCCTCGCCAGCACTTATTTGCGTTGTTTTGTTGATGAGCGCCATTCTGACTGGTGTGAGGTGATATCTTATTGTGGATTTAATTTGCATTTCTCTAATGATGAGTGATGTTGAGCATTTTCTCATATGCCTATTGGTCATCTGTATGTCCTCTTTAGAGAAGTGTCTATTCATTTCTTTTTCCCATTTTTTGATTGGATTGTTTGTCTTCCTGGTGTTGAGATTTACAATTTTTTTATAAATTTTGGTTATTAACCCCTTATCAGACATATTGTCAAATATGTTCTCCCATTGTGTAGTTTGTCTTTTTATTCTATTCTTATTGTCTTTAGCTGTGCAAAAGCTTTTTAGTTTGATATAGTCCCATTTGTTTATTCTGTCTTTTATTTCACTTCCCCGTGGAGATAAATCAGCAAATATATTGCTCCGAGAGATGTTGGAGAGCTTACTGCCAATGTTTTCTTCTAAGATGTTTATGGTTTCACAGCTTACATTTAAGCCTTTTATCCATTTTGAGTTTATTTCTGTGAATAGTGTAAGCTGGTGGTCTAGTTTCATTTTTTTGCAGGTAGCTGTCCAATTTTCCCAACACCATTTATTAAAGAGGCTGTCTTTACTCCATTATATTTCCTTACCTCCTTTGTCAAATATCAGTTGTCCATAGAGCTGTGGGTTTATTTCTGGGTTCTCTGTTCTGTTCAATTGATCTATATGCCTGTTCTTATGCGAGTACCAGGCTATTTTGAGTACAATGGCCTTGTAGTATAACTTGATATCAGGAAGTGTGATACCTCCCACTTTATTCTACTTTTTTAAGATTGCTGAGGCTATTCGTGTTTTTTTGGTTTCATATAAATTTTTGGAATATGTGATCTATATCTTTGAAGTATGTCATTGGTATTTTAATTGGTATTGCATTGAATTTATAGATTGCTTTGGGTAATATAGACATTTTAATGATGTTTATTCTTCCTAACCATGAGCACAGTATATGCATTCACTTGTTTGTATGTTACTTGATTTCTTTTATCAATGCTTTGTAATTTTCCGAGTACAAGTCTTTAGTCTTCTTGGTTAAACTTACTCCTAGGTACTTTAATTTTTGGTTGTAATAGTGAAGGGGATTGTTTCCTTAATTTGTCTTTCTGACTGTTCACTGTTGGCATATAAAAATGCTTCTGATTTCTGAGTATTAATTTTATATTATGCCACACTGCTGAATTCATTTATCAGGTCCAGTAGTTTTTTGACTGAGACTTTAGCATTTTCTATATACAAGATCATATCATCTGCAAATAGTGATAATTTTACTTCTTCTTTCCCAACTTGAATGCCTTTTATTTCTTCTTCTTGTCTGATTGCTGTGGCTAGGACTTCCAGGATTATGTTGAATAAAAGTGGTGGAAGGGGGCACCCTTGCCTTGTTCCTCATCTTAAGGGAATTTCTTTTAATTTTTACCCATTGAGTATGATGTGGCTGTGGGTTTGTCATAGATGGCTTTTATCATGTTGAGGTATGTTCCCTGTATTCCCACTTTGCTGACAGTTTTGATCATGAATGGGTGCTGGATTTTATCAAATGCTTTTTCTGTATCTATTGAAATTATGATGTGCTTTTTCTCCTTATTTTTGTTTATGTGATGAATCACATTGATTGATTTACAAATATTGTACCAGCCTTGCCTCCCCAGAATAAATTCCACTTGATCATGGTGTATGATTTTTTCCATATATTGTTGAATCCGGTTTGCTAATATTTTGTTGAGGATTTTAGCATATATATTCATCAGAGATATTGGCTTATAATTTTCTTTCTTTGTGTTTTCTTTGCCTGGTTTTGGAATCAGAATTATGCTCGCCTCATAAATGGAGCTTGGAAGTCTTCCTTCCTCTTGAATTTTTTGAAATAGCTTGAGAAGGATAGGAGTTAGTTCTTCTTTGAATATTTGTAGAATTCAGTTGTAAAACCATCAGGCCCCGGACTTGTCTTTGTTGGGAGTTTTTTGATAACTTTTTCAATCTCATTTGGTATAATCGGTCTGTTTAGGTTTTCTGATTCTTCCAGATTAATTTTTGGAAGATTGTATGTTTCAAGGAATTTGTCCATTTCATCTAGGTTGTCTAGTTTTTTGGAATACAGTTCTTCATAGTATTTTCTTACAATATTTTGTATTTCTGTTGTGTCAGTTGTGTTATTTCTCCACTCTCATTTCTAATTTTATTTATTTGAGTCCTCTCTCTCTTTTTCTTGGTGAGTCTAGTTAAAGGTTCATCGATTTCATTTACCTTTTTAAAGAACCAGATCCTGGTTTCATTGATCCTCTGTATTGTTTCTTTAGCTTCTATGTCATTTATTTCTGCTCTGATCTTTATTAGTTCCTTCCTTCTACTACATTTGGGCTTTACTTGTTGTTCTTTTTCTAGTTCTTTTAGATGCAGGGTTAAGTTGTTTATTTGAGCTTTTTCTAGTTTCTTAAGGTGTGCCTGTAGTGCTATGAACTTCCCTCTCAGTACTGCTTTTGCTGTGTCCCACAAATTTTGAGTTGTTGTATGCTCATTGTCAATCGTTTCTAGGAATTCTTTTATTTCTTCATTGATCTCACTCTTAATCCATTTGTTATTTAATAACCTGCTATTTAGTTTTTATGTGTTTGAGAATTTTTGAGCTTTTCTGTTGTGGTTCATTTCTAGTTCCATGCCATTGTGATCAGAGAAAGTGTTTGATATGATTTCAATCTTCTTAAATTTGTTGAGACCACTTTTATGCCCTAACATGTTGTCTATCTTAGAGAATGTATCATGAGCTCCTGAAAAGAATGTATATTCTGCTGCTTTATGGTGAAAGGTTCTGAAGATATCTATTAAAACAAGTTGATCAAATGTGTCCTTTAAGTCTGCTGTTTCTTTGTTAATTTTCTTTCTTGAGGACCTATCTAGTGATGTTAGTGGGGTATTGAAATCCCCTACTATTATAGTATTGCTGTTGATCTCACCGTTTAAATCATCAAAGTCTGTTGTATATATTTAGGTGCTCCTATATTAGGTGCATAAATATTTATAATAGTTATATCTTCCTGTTGGATTACTCCTTTTATCATTATGTAGTGGCCTTCTTTATCTATTACTATATCCTTTGTTTTAAAGTCCAATTTGTCTGATATAAGTATTACTACCCCAGCTTTTTTTTCATTTCCATTTGCATGAAATGTTTTTTTTCCATCCTTTTACCTTCAATCTATGTGCATCTTTTGTTTTAAGGTGTGTCTCTTGTAGACAGCATATGTACAGGTCCTGTTTTCTTATCCTTGCAGCTACCCTATGTCTTTTGATTGGATCATTTAATCCATTTACATTTTAGGTTATTATTGATATGTAGTTGATTATTGCCATTTTATTCTTTAAAGCTGTATTCCTTTTTTTGCTATATTCTTTTCCCACTTTGATCTGTTTACAACCAGCCCCTTAACATTTCCTGAAGCATTGGTTTGGTTGTAATGAATTCCTTGAGTTGTTTTTTGTCTGGGAAGCTTTTTATTTCTCCTTCAATTTTTAAATTATAGCCTTGCTGGATAAAGTAGTCTTGGTTGTAGGCTCTTGTTCTGCATTACTTTGAATATTTCTTGCCATTCCCTTCTGGCTTCAAGTGTTTCTGTTGAGAAGTCAGATGTCATCCTTATGGGGGCTCCTTTTTAGGTGATAACTTTTTTTTCTCTTGCAGCTTTTAATATTTTCTCTTTATCACTTAGCTTTGGTATTTTAATTATGATGTGTCTTGGTGTAGGTTTCTTTGGGTTTCTCTTTAATAGAGTTCTCTGTGCTTCTTGAACTTGTGAGAGTTTCTCCTGCATTAATTTAGGGAAGTTTTCAGCTATGATATGATTGAACAAAGTCTCTATCCCTTGTTCTTTCTGTTCTTCTTCAGGAACCCCTATGATGTGGATGTTATTTCTCTTAATGTTGTCACAGAGCTCTTTAAGAGTTTTCTCAGACTTTTTGATTCTCTTTTCTTTTTTCTTCTCTGCTTTCTTGCTTTCATTGAAGTTGTCCTCCAACTTGCTGATTCGATTCTCAGCTCTATCCATCCTGTTTTTAATTTCTTCCATTTGGTCTTCATTTCTCATATTGTATTTGCCATCTCCGACTGATTCTTTTTTAATATTTCAATATCCTTTTTTATATTTGCTATTTTTTTATTTAGGTGTTCATATGACCATCCATTGTTGTTCTAAGATCCCTAAGCATCCCTACAATTATTATTTTGAAATCCGCATCTGGAAGTTTGATTATTTCCATATCACTCAGTTCATCTCCTGAAGGTTTCTCTTGTGGTTTCATTTGGATTGCACTTCTTTGTCTTCTCATTATCTGTGTTTGTGTGTTTTGTTTGTAGAGTTGGTTGAGTCTAGGCTTGGTGTTGTCTGCCTCCAGTTTTCAATTTTGTTATTTCTAGGTCTTCTTGGGCTGGTATCAGCTATTATTTGTAATCCACTTTCGGATTTGGGCCACTTTGAAATCTTGATTTGTTTGTTTTCTTTTTTTTATCTTATTTTTATTAATTTTAATGCAGTGACATTGATAAATCAGGGTACATATGTTCCGGGAAAACATCTCCAGATTATTTTGACCTTTGATTATGCTGCATACCCCTCACTCAAAGTCAAATCGTCCTCTGTCACTTTCTATCTGGTTATCTTTGTGCCCCTACCCTCCCCCCACTCCCTCCCTCTCCTTCCTTGCCCCTTCCCCACCCCTCCACCCCACTCCCTGTTACCATCACATTCTCGTCCATGTCTCTGAGTCTCATTTTTATGTCCCATCTATGCATTGGTTCATATAGTTCTTAGTTTATTTCTCATTTACTTATTTTACTCCATATAATGTTACCAAAGTCCATCCATGTTATTGTAAATGATCCGATGTCATCATTTCTCATGGCTGAGTAGTATTCCATAGTATATATGTACCAAAGCTTTTTAATCCACTCGTCCTCTGACAGCCACTTGGGCTGTTTCCAGATCTTCGCTATTGTGAACAATGCTACTATTGTTTGTTTTCTTAACAGGTGATAGTTTTGTTTACTGATCTCAGCAGGGAGCTTCCTTGAAACTGTATCCAGGAATGCGATGGGTGTAACCTGAGACTCTGAAGGCCTCTTCCACCAACAAATCTCTCTGGGGGCAGGGTGTTTTCTCAGCTTCAGTAGGGGGAGGTGTATCTCAGATCTCCATGGAGACCTGAGTTACTGCCCCTCCTCCCCACTTCTTGTTTTCAGCTGTGTCTTGTTGCGCTGATTGGAGCTGGAGAGGTGTCTGGAGATCTGTGATCCAGAAATAATTCAGTTCTGTTTTGTGGATCAGTTCCTCTCCCAGCTATGGCCTCCTCCAGCACAGATGAGTCAGCTTTTTAGGTCATCTCCTGCATTCCTTTGCCCCTCACAGTCTGTCCCTCTCTCTCTCCTTTCCACTTGGGAGATAAGCCAGTCCTTTCAACACATCTCGCTCCGTGGTCACCAGGCAAGTGGCTGTGAGCAGTATTTTCTGCTCCTTTCCCTGGAATGAGAGCCCCTCTGGGCTGTCAACCTCACACCCTCCTCCATTCCTATAAGCAGGGGAGATTCAGGCACTCCCTACCAGGTTTGTTGTGGCTTCTTCTTTGCTCCTTGGTTTTTGAGAGCTGTTCTTGTAGTCCCACGTTATTATTTTTTTATTAAAGATTTGTGTTTGAGCCAGATGCAGCCATCAAAAGAGCCACATCTGCCTTGCGAGTCATAGGTTCTTTTTTTTTTTTTTCATTTTTCTGAAGCTGGAAACAGGGAGAGACAGTCAGACAGACTCCCGCATGCGCCCGACCGGGATCCACCCGGCACGCCCACCATGGGGCGACGCTCTGCCCACCAGGGGCGATGCTCTGCCCATCCTGGGCGTCGCCATGTTGCGACCAGAGCCACTCTAGCGCCTGAGGCAGAGGCCACAGAGCCATCCCCAGCGCCTGGGCCATCTTTGCTCCAATGGAGCCTTGGCCGTGGGAGGGGAAGAGAGAGACAGAGAGGAAAGTGCGGCAGAGGGGTGGAGAAGCAAATGGGCGCTTCTCCTGTGTGCCCTGGCCGGGAATCGAACCCGGGTCCTCCGCACACTAGGCCGACGCTCTACCGCTTATCCAACCGGCCAGGGCACGAGCCATAGGTTCTTGACCCCTGATGTAGGCAGTTGGATGTATAAACATAGAGCATGGAGGAATGGTCTTGGCAAGAGAGTTTTAATTATAACTCTTCGGGTTTAAGTTAGGAGAGTAAACAAAATCACTTAGGGATATGATGTTGAAAGAGAAGAGGGCCAGCACCAGGTCCTAAGGGGATTCATAAAAGAAGTATGAGAAGCAGCCAATGATAGGGACAAACCTAGAAGTCTTCTGCGACTGGTTTCACAGAGTTGACAAGGAAAACATTTTAAGAAGGAAGGATTGGTGAACTGCCAAATTCTGATGAAAGCAGAAATTAGAAGTCAGTAAGGGTGGCCATTGTGTTTCACAACATAGAGTTCACTTGTCATCTTGACAAGAGAAGTTTCAGTTGGGTTATGAAGGTATAAGCCCAATTTGAATGGGTTAATAAGTAAAGGGAAGTCAAGAGATGGTGACAATAAAGAAAAATATAGACATCCATTTTGAGACATGTGTCTGTAAAGGAGAACAGAGAGGTTTATTCATTCATTTTGTAAATAGTTACTGAATGATTAATATAGGCTAGGCATTGTTCTAGGCTCTAGGGCTATTTCTGTGAACAGGACAGGTTAGGACATACCTTAATGAAGAAAAGTGTCTGAACAAAGACTCAAAGGAAGATTTTTAGGTTAGAGAAACTAGAATATGTCAATAATCTAGTTGAAAGGGAATTATTATTATGCAAGAGAGGGGACAACATAAGGACAGAAGTCCTTGAAAAGGCAAAAGATAATCATAGGCTCAGAAAATAAATATTCCCAGTACTACTTACTTTGTGTAAATTACCTGAAGATGATCTCCAAACAAATGGTAAAGCAAAGTTAGGAATCAATTCCCAGTTTGAAAATTATGATTATTTCCCCATGTATAGGACGCACCCTTTTCCTGAAAATTTGGGGTCTAAAACCTGTGTGCATCTTATACGGTGCTTGTGGCATTTCAAATGCCACAGATGAAACTGAGGACAAGGCAATATATAAAGACAGTTACTCATCATCAGACACAGATGAGGACAAGCTAATGGATGGGAGTTTTTTTTTTTTATTATTTTTCCGAAGCTGGAAACGGGGAGAGACAGACAGACTGCCGCATGCACCCGACCGGGATCCACCCGGCACGCCCACCAGGGGCGGCACTCTGCCCACCAGGAGGCGATGCTCTGCCCCTCTGGGGCATCGCTCTGTAGCAACCAGAGCCACTCTAGCGCCTGGGGCAGAGGCCAAGGAGCCATCCCCAGCGCCGGGGCCATCTTTGCTCCAATGGAGCCTCGCTGTGGGAGGGGAAGAGAGAGACAGAGAGGAAGGAGAGGGGGAGGGGTGGAGAAGCAGATGGGCGCTTCTCCTGTGTGCCCTGGCAGGGAATCGAACCCGGGACCCCTGCACGCCAGGCTGACGCTCTACCACTGAGCCAACCGGCCAGGGCTGGATGGGAGTTTTGACAGTGATGAGGAGTTGTATGAATTTTATGATGAATAAAACTTGAGTTCAATAACTTTATATAATAAATTTTTTTTCAAATTTCAGGCTCCAAAATTAAGGTGCATCTTATACATGGGGAAATACAGTATAAGAAAATTTATAAAAATGATACAGTGAACACTCATATATTCTAGAATTAATATTTAGTTATATTATAAGCCCTTTCTTTTCATAATCTCATTGAAATAACTGAAGTATTATAAAAATAAGAAAAAGACTTTATGAGTCAACAATTGATAAATCAGAAACTCTTTAAAATATCTACAAGACTGTTAGATAACAACCATGAGTAACCTACAATTCACCTCAGTGAAAACAAGGTTTCATCTAAAAAGTAAGAGGTGGCTATCCCCCAAAGAGCTTTGGAAATATTTATAAGAGCAGCAGGGACTGGGAACACAAGCATGCCACAGGACAGATAACAGGGAGAAAACCAAAGGACTGGTTTGACTTCCTAGCATGCCACATGTGGAACAACTGGCTGAAGCCTGATCCAACAGCCTTCATTTGCTACAGATGGTGAACAAAGCGAAAGGTATCACTATAGCAAGATTCCAAAAATGGTAGTTGAACCAATTAGAGAAGGGGTGTGTGTTCCAGTTAACTGTAGGCTATCACAATAAACACTGGAACACCAGGAACTTTCCTTGTTGTACTGTAGGTTCCCTATTTTCCATGGGCAATTAGACTTATGACTGACACAGGAACTCCAAATCTCAAGCAGTAGGAGCTTGAGGCAAAAGTGGAATGAAAGGTCACGTAGGAAGAAAATTCTTTTTTTTTTTTTTTTTTTTTTTTTTTTTTTTTTTTTTTTTACAGAGACAGAGAGTCAGAGAGAGGAATAGATAGGGACAGACAGACAGGAATGGAGAGAGATGAGAAGCATCAATCATCAGTTTTTTGTTGCAACACCTTAGTTGTTCATTGATTGCTTTCTCATATGTGCCTTGACTATGGGGCTACAGCAGACCGAGTAACCCCTTGCTCAAGCCAGTGACCTTGGGTCCAAGCTGGTGAGCTTTTGCTCAAACCAGATGAGCCCGCGCTCAAGCTGACGACCTCGGGGTCTCGAACGTAGGTCCTCCACATCCCAGTCCGATGCTCTATCCACTGCACCACCACCTGGTCAGGCAGGAAGAAAATTCAATTCATGAGAAATATTGGGAACTATATATCATTGTGCTGGCACATGGAATAATTGGGAAAAAATGATCATTTAACAAAACAGTTAATCTCCCTGGCATATGACTACCTTTTGATAGTTCATTCCATACTTTAATGTCCCAACTGAATTCTTCTAATATAGCAATATAAAACTACAGAAAACATAAACTTTTTCTTCTACCTTTTGTCTAGGATACCATCTCAGAAAAAAACCTATCTCTAATGTCAGTAATAGACATAGCTCCCCCCTTCAGAATGAACAGTCAGAGACAAGTAATGAGCTTGTAAAAAGACTAAAAAATTTAAGCAAGGAGACAGTTCTGAGGAAATGTTTACCTTGAAATAATCTCATTGAGATTTGAGAGGACATTCCATCCCTGGAGAGGGAATAAACCAACCTTACTTTGAGATGAAAAACATAATTAAAAAATTTGAAAACATAATGGAGATAGTGAATAGTACATTAGCTACTGCTGTAAACCATGTCAGCTATTGAGAATAAAGGCTAAAGAAATTCTTTCATAACCTAAAAAATAAAAAGATAGTGATAATGACTCAAAAGAAAAACAACATGAAAAAATTTCATGAGTAAGGAAAGAATTTTCATGAGTAAGAATTCAGAAAGAAAAAATGCAGGTTAACCACAAAGGTGAAAAATCAGGTCTCACCACACAATATGAGAAGAAAATTGAGCAATATCTATAGAGTTTTAGAGAAAACCAAGGTTGTGATCCAAGAATTCTATATCTCACTAAGCTATCACTCATGTATGGAGAAAGAGAAAAAAAGACATTCCCAGATATGCAGAGACTCAGAAGATATACAGATTTATTTCTCCTATGCCCAATCTTGCTTTGCAAAGATATTTCTCTGTGCACAGACCATAGATGGTGGCCCCAAACACCTGACCACAGCTCTTTGGACCAGTGCTGGACACATACCCCAAATTAAGCCAATCAGATTATTCTGAGAACTGGAAATGGGACTCTGAGGAACTGCTCAGGAAGATAGCTCTAGGCATTTGAACAGAGAGGTCATGTCAAGGTTATGTACAGTCAGGCTGGGAGTCAAAAACATTGTAAACCTGCAAATTTAAACTATGGTAGAACAGTGGGGCTCTGAGAGAGAGGAAGAATCTGATTTGCAGAAAGAAGAAGGAAAATGGAGTGTATCCAGAAGGAAAGGGAAAGAGAAACAATGACTTATCTTCCTGTCCTTGGTTATCTAAAGAGACTGCCTGTTATTTTTGTTTTATAAAACCCCTTTGTGTCATTTTTTTTGTGTTTTATTTCTGTATTAGCTAATGGGTTGGGGTTTTTTTTGTGTTTTTTTTTTTTTTTTTTGGGTTGCAAGTTACAGAATAAACTCAGATTAGCTTATGCAAGAAAGGTAGTGCTTTATAAAGATACAAGAGTGGCTTGAAAAATCCAAAGGCAAGAAGAAAGTGGGCCTCAAGAAGGAATCAGTCTCAAACACCCAGGAAGTTTTCTCTTTCTATATCTAATCTCTGCTCCTTAATACATATTTACTTCATTCCTCTCTCTCTTATGCCCTTTGATGCTTCCTGGTCCACAAGGTGAGAAATGATTGCCAACAGCTATAGAGTTTTCATCTCCTCTATTGTTTAAAAGAACTGTCAAACTGAGACTGGAAAAGTCTCAATTCCAAGTGCTAGAGGGAAAGGGATTATTAGTTCTGTTTAGATCAGATGGCCACTCACAGTCCAATTATCTGGGGCCAGAGAACAAGGTCATGTTTACAAACTTGTTGTCTGGATGCCCACACATGTGTGTACAGGGTGGTTCCCAAAATCTTCCTAAGAGGTGTCTACTATCAATTATTTTAATTACAAAAATAAATACATTGGGCAATACCACATGTTGGTGAGGATGTGAAGAAATCAGAGTCCTTACATATTACTAGTGGGAATGTAAATTGTATAACTGCCTTGGAAAACAGTGTGGAAATTCCTCAAATAGTGAAACACAAAGTTACCATATGACCCAGCAATCCTACTCCAAGATATATACTAAAAAGAATTGAAGACATATATCCACATAAATACATGTACACAAATGTTCATAGCAACATTATTCATAACAGTCCATAAATGGAAATAACTCAAATGTTTGTCAATTATTGAATTGGTAAACAAAATTTGTTGTATCTATACAATTGAATATTATTCACCCACAAAAAAGAATGAAGTATTAATACATGCTATAACATGGATAAATCTTAAAAACTGTTAAGTCAAAGAAGCCAATATAAAAAACCATATACTCTATGATTTCATTTATATGAGATGTTCAAAAGAGGCAAATCAATAGACAAGCAGTGGTTGCCAGGGGCTGAGAGGAGGAAGAATGGGAGTGACTGCCAATAAGCATGGAGGGTCTTTCTGGGATGAAAAAATAAAGAAAATATTCTAGAACATTCAATACCTAAAATTAGGTCTTTGTGATGGTTGTACAATCTTGTGAATACACCAAAAACCAATGAATTGTATTCTTTAAAGGGGTAAATTTTTTGTATGTGAATATCTCAATAAAATAATTATATGAGATAAATTAATAAAAGAGACCTTTAAAAAGAATACTTGCTATTCTAAAAAATATATAAATAATAAAAAACTCCATCAAAAGTAGAAATACTAAAATCATGGACCTGGGTTTTAAAGAACATTTTATGAACTTGACTCCAATGGCAAGAGAAGTGAAGGCAAAGATAAATGAATGGGACTACATCAGAATAAAAAGTTTCTGCTCAGCAAGAGAAACTGATATCAAAATAAACAGACAGCCAACTAAATGGGAAATGATATTTTCAAACAACAGCTCAGATAAGGGCCTAATATCCAAAATTTACAAAGAACTCATAAAACTCAACAACAAACAAACAAACAATCCAATAAAAAAATGGGAAGAGGACATGAACAGACACTTCTCCCAGGAAGAGATACAAATGGCCAACAGATATATGAAAAGATGCTCAGCTTCATTAGTTATTAGAGAAATGCAAATCAAAACTACAATGAGATACCACCTCACTCCTGTTAGATTAGCTATTATCAACAAGACGGGTAATAGCAAATGTTGGAGAGGCTGTGGAGAAAAAGGAACCCTCATTCACTGTTGGTGGGAATGTAAAGTAGTACAACCATTATGGAGGAAAGTATGGTGGTTCCTCAAAAAACTGAAAATAGAACTACCTTATGACCCAGCAATCCCTCTACTGGGTATATACCCCAAAACCTCAGAAACATTGATACGTGAAGACACATGTAGCCCCATGTTCATTGCAGCACTGTTCACAGTGGCCAAGACATGGAAACAACCAAAAAGCCCTTTAATAGAAGACTGGGTAAAGAAGATGTGGCACATATACACTATGGAATACTACTCAGCCATAAGAAATGATGACATCAGATCATTTACAGCAAAATGGTGGGATCTTGATAACATTATAAGGAGTGAAATAAGTAAATCAGAAAAAAACAAGAACTACATGGTTCCATACATTGGTGGAACATAAAAATGAGACTGAGAGACATGGACAAGAGTGTGGTGGTTACCAAGGGTGGGGGGAGGGAGGACATGGGAGGGAGGGAGGGAGAGAGTTAGGGGGAGGGGGAGGGGCACAGAGAACTAGATAGAGGGTGGCGGAGGACAGTCTGACTTTGGGCGAGGGGTTTGCAACATAATTTAATGACAAAATAACCTAGACATGTTTTCTTTGAATATATGTACCCTGATTTATTAATGTCATCCCATTACCATTAATAAAAATTTATTATAAAAAAAAAAAAAGTAGAAATAGTTTTCTCATCACCTCTAAGAAGTAACCATTGTTAATTGATTGCTGTATATTTTTCCAGACCCTTTTTATGCCTATAAAATGTATATTTACACTCTATAAATAGATTTGGTGCAAATTTTTTTACAGTGATTAAATAAATGTAATCATACAATATGCTGATTTGAAATTTCTTCTGAACCTCGCATGAGTGCTATATTGTGTTAACCAGAGCCTGTATTCAGTGTTGGGAGTGGGGGGACAATCAGGGTGTTTCAACTTGCTACTGGGAAGAGTGCATTTATAGGTAGTCTTTTATAATGTATTTTCCTTCTAAAAGGAGGATAGGAGAATTCCTTGCCTTCCAAAAGTCCTTGCTTCTGCAGCCCAAGGACTTCTCACACAGCTGCCTTTGTTTTATCCTTCAAATAATCATCCTTGGCTCTCTTTTACTACAAGTTTCTATTATCTTTGAGCTTGAAACACCTCCAAGAGGCCTTCATCTTTTGTACTTTTCTTTTGTTGTTGTTTCTCTGCCTGCTTGTGTGATTCAAGGTTTGGTTTCCTTTGCCTTTCCAATCACATTTGTCTTCATTCTTTCACAGAGTCCTCATAATTCTAGGCCTACTAGAAGTACCTCTTCTAGTTTTCAAGCATTATATTCCTTTTAAAAACATTTCATTTTCACCCCCGTGTTCATTGCAGCATTATTCACGGTGGCCAAGACATGAAAACAACCAAAATGTCCTTTGATAAAGGATTGGATAAAGATGTGGTACATATATACAATGGAATATTCAGCCATAAGAAATGATGAGATATGCCATTTATGATAACATGGATGGATCTTGAGAACATTATACTGAATTGAAATAAGTAAATCAGAAAAAGCTAAGAATTATATGATTTCACACAGGTGGGATATAAAACTGAGAGTCATGGACATAAATAAAAGGGAGGGAGGGAGGGAGGGGGAGAGGAAAAAAGGGGGACAAATATACGGTGATGAAAAACGATTTGATTTTGAGTGGTGGACATGCAGCATAGTCAGCAGCTTAAAGGCTATAGAGATAGATGTTCACTGAAAATCTATGTACAGTTGCAAGATCCAGCCGGCACCGGTTTAGGAGAACCGATACCTAATGTTTTGTTGAGTTTGGAGAACTGGTTGTTAGAATGGCACTTGTAATCAGGGTTCTAAGGTGGGTTCCTGGGCAGCCACCCAATGTGGAAATTACAAATTTACATTCCATGCTCTTTTTTTTTTTTTTTTTTTCTGAAGCTGGAAACAGGGAGAGATGGACAGACTCCCGCATGCGCCCGACCGGGATCCACCCGGCACGCCCACCAGGGGGCGACGCTCTGCCCACCAGGGGGCGATGCTCTGCCCCTCCAGGGCGTCGCTCTGTCGCGACGCGACCAGAGCCACTCTAGGGCCTGGGGCAGAGGCCAAGGAGCCATCCCCAGCGCCCGGGCCATCTTTGCTCCAATGGAGCCTCGCTGCAGGAGAGGAAGAGAGAGAGAGAGGGAGAGGAAGGAGAGGGGGAGGGGTGGAGAAGCAGATGGGCGCTTCTCCTGTGTGCCCTGGCGGGGAATCGAACCCGGGACTTCTACACGCCAGGCCGAAGCTCTACCACTGAGCCAACCGGCCAGGGCCTCCATGCTCTTTTTTAACGTTCATCTGCACAACAGTGTATTCTAAGCGCTGGTAGTAATGTTCATTCTATCTATAGGTGAAAAAATTTGACAGAACTATGCTTGTAATATTTATTAATTTCATAAAACTCATTATACCTTTGATAAAATACTACATTATAATTCCCTCATGTATGTCACTTCAGTAAACAAACATAATGTAAAGAGCAAAAGCACCAAACAACTAGAGGGTGACAACTTGTATTATTTTCTGTCAAGTATTATTAAATATTTTTTCATTAATATTTTAAAAACTTTTTCTTATAACATAATCTAGTTTTGTTTACCTCTTTTATTATTCTTATTTAAGTATTAAATGCATGAAATAATAAACTACTTTTTGGTATATTGTTTTTTATACTTAAAACAGTCATTAGGGCAGAGAACCAGTTGTTAAATTATTTGAATCCCACTACGGCCTATGTACTCTTTTGTTTGTTTGTTTGTTTTTGTTTTTGTTTTTGTTTTTGTATTTTTCTGAAGCTGGAAACGGGGAGAGACAGTCAGACAGACTCCCGCATGCGCCCGACCGGGATCCACCCGGCACGCCCACCAGGGGGCGATGCTCTGCCCCTCCGGGGAATCGCTCTGCCGCGACCAGAGCCACTCTACGGGCCATCTTTGCTCCAATGGAGCCTTGGCTGCGGGAGGGGAAGAGAGAGACAGAGAGGAAGGAGGGGGGTGTGGAGAAGCAAATGGGCGCTTCTCCTATGTGCCCTGGCCGGGAATCGAACCCGGGTCCCCTGCACGCCAGGCCGACGCTCTACCGCTGAGCCAACCGGCCAGGGCCTATGTACTCTTGTTGATCAATGCCATCCCATTAAATTTAATTTTAAAATAAAAAAAAATTTTAACGTGTCATTTTTAAGTATTTAGAGTAAGAGCAGGATAATGGAGCATGTACTCAGCCCTCTACTCTCCTCCATACTGCTTTATGATTTGACTTTTTTATTCAGCAATATATGAGGTATTGGTCACGGTCCCTTAAATGCAAGCAATGACACTCAATTTATTCTTTTTTAAAGACTTTATTTATTCATCTTAGCAAGAAGAGAGAGAGAGAGAGAAAGAGAGAGGGGGGGAGGAGAAGAAATCATCAACTCTCATATGTCCCTTGACCAGGCAAGCCCAGGGTTTCAAACCAGCAAACTCAGAGTTCCAGGTTGACACTTTATCCATTGAGCCACCACAGGTCAGGTCAATTTATTCTAACAAAAGAACAAAAGCAATTTACTGGACAAAGAATGATATAAACTCATAAAATCAAAGAAAAAAATGAATAACAGAACCTCAGAAAGAACAAGAACCAGGCCAACTTCTAAGATCTAGGTAGTCAGACAGGATGCTATTGTTGAGCTATTTTGCAGTAATATGTTTCCTACCTTTGTGTTGTTTTTTGTTTTGCTTTGTTTTGTTCTTTAGTGAGGAGAGGGGAGGCCGAGACAGACTCTCGCATGGGCCCTGACCGGGATCCACCCGATAAGGCCACTAGGGGACGATGCTCTGCCCATTTGGAGCCCTTGCTCAGTTGCAAACATAGCCATTTTTTTAGCACCTGAAGCAGAGGTCATGGAGCCATCCTCAGTGCCCAGAGCCAACTCGTTCTAGTAGAGCCTTGGCTTCAGGAGGGGAGGAGATGAGAGACATAGAGAGAGGGAAAGAGAGAGACATGATAGAGGAAGGGGTGGGGTAGCAGATGGGCGCTTCTCCTGAATGCCCTGACCAGGAATCAAATCCAGGACATCTACTCACTGGGCCAACACTCTACCACTGAGCCAGCCAGCCAGGGCTCTTTGTGTTATTATACTTAAAAAAACAAACTCATAGACACATACAACAGTATGGTGATTACAAGAGCGGATAGGGGTGGAGAATGTAGAAGAGGGGAGATAAATGATAATAGAAGGAGATTTGACCTGGGGTAGTGAATACACAATACAGTGTACAGATGATGTATTATAGATTTATACACCTGAAACCTATATAATTTTATTAACCAATATCACCCTAATTTAATAAAAATTGTGTGTGTGTGTGTGTGTGTGTGTGTGTGTGTGTGTGTGTGTAACACATAAAGCAAGTATATTCAAGGGTGGAAATCTTCAAGAGGCTGTGACTGGTATTTATGACTTTCCTCTCCCCACTGCCCATTCTAAATTCTGAGCCCTTGGTGGTATTGCCTCTATGAAATCACTTTAGTCTTCTACTACCTTTTACTTCTGGACGTGGTAGTAGCAGGGAGTGCCCCAGAGGATCCCCTGGTGCCAACCATCTCACACTTCCCTTGGGCAGTTGCAGCTTTATTTCCCCTTAATAGAGTCAATCATCCCAGCCTAATCAATAATTCCCTCTTTCTTCAGGCCTGTCACCCCAATGACATGAGAAGTTTGAAATGAGAAGGTGCCCATTGTCAAGTAATACCTTAGGGGAAGCATTCCTCTCTTCAGTATTAAAACCTCTGAACTAGAAGTGTTCAAAGTCACAGAGACAAGAAGCAGTTTACAAGTGATTCGTTATGTGTAATTGTGAGACAAAACACTCCTCTTTCCATCCCTTGATTACTGGGTCTATATGTTCTAGCTATGAGATAAAAGCACCACATATTTATCAGTTACTATAGAATGGTACCCAACCTAAAAAGGTGTTGCCTCCCAACTGAAGCAACTGGTACCTTCCCATTCTACAAGGCTAGTTGCTTTTGGGTGATGGAATATGTGCTAAAACCAGTAAACATCAGGTAATTGCCTGACTTTTTCCACTGTAAGATGAGTTCCTTGGTTGGAACAATGTTCTATGCAATATCATAATGGTAAATGAGGAATTCAATAAGCCTATGGATACTGAGATTTGCAGAAGCATGGTGAGAAAGAAAGGTAAATCCATTCCCAGAATAATTAGATATTACAGAGATAATAAGTCACTACCTGGTCAGGGAAGGAGTATAGTATAACTAACATGCCACTGTGTAACTGGTGTGTCTTCTTGAGCAATAATCCCTCATTGGAAGCTTATGATAAGCAGTCATGTTTAACAAAATGGTCACCCAGCAAAAACTAATTCAGCTTGATAAGGGGAAGTTGGTCCTTTGTTCATGAGTCTGTTGAATAATTACTGGATGGCTGGGAAGGGATGTTTACTGATATTCATAGTATAGGTCATCTTGTCCACCTAATTACTTAGAGCCTCTTCTGTAGTTGGGGCCTTTGGTGAGTATTCTCAAGTTATATAAACAGTCCTAAACTCTGGGACCACTTTGAGAAGTCTGTGTGCATGCTTCTTCCCCAGATAACTGTGCCATTATAACCTCCAATTTTGTTCCTTTCCATTTTCCAACCCTCCAACCAAACCATTAGAATTGCCTATGATTTAATGTAGATCCACACCCCTGACTATCTCTCCTTCTTGACAAAGTGTACTACCAGGTTTTTTTTGTACTACCAGTTTTATTGCCTGAAATGCTACCCACTGATAAGATATCCCTTCACCACTGGTCGCCCTGAGTAGAACTGTAACACTGTAGCAGTCTATTTCTAGCTGGTGACATATCAGGGAACAATCAATAAACTAGACCAAATAATATTTTTATTCCTCTATAATTTAGCCATAGATAATTCATGATCCCTTAGATATGGGATCCAGGCAATGTGAGCTACCTGTTCGCACAACTTTCATGTACCTCCAGGATCTGCTTGAGTGCAATCTGGTATTTACTTCCCTTTCATTATGGAATACTTGTGGGAACACCATATTTTATTGCGTAGTAGATCAGAAATAAAAATTAATGATAAGCAGCTAAGGTTGTGTGCCTAAGGGTGTTGTATATCTAGAGTCAGGCATTCAGTTTCCACCAGAACAAAGCAAGATGTACTATTCAAAAGAAGATCAGTGCTTGATGAAGTAGCACAGATTCATTTCAAAGCCCTAAAAATCTCAGTTGTGAGTCCCCTCTCAGTGCCTTCCATAGGATCCTTTCCCATTGCAGATTAAATTGTTTGTTCCATTATGGAGGTAGGAGAAAGTCTGGCTGGGTTTCAGATATTGCAATGGCTGCTGTTCCCCTCCCCTAGCCAGCACCAAAAATATGGAAAAGGAGTTTTCTTCAAATTTTCCCCATTCTTTTGTGATAGCCTGGGGTCAGAGGATTCCTGGAGGAAAATGCAACAAGAAGTTGAGAATGTCCCTGTCACTACAGTTCCCAAGAAATCCATACTCTCACTTCATCTCACACTTCAGAAATTGCCTCCATCAATCCATCAAAATGTTTAGTTTAAGGTTCTTACTAGCTTATATATTATCTAACAGTGCCCGCCCCAGGGAAACAAATGCTTCGGTCCTGTGTCTCTCTGCAGCGCACCTGTGCCTCTCCAGGTCATTTGACTTGTGACCTCACTTCTCTGAAGGGTTTATGAAGAGTCCTTAATTTCTACTTTGTCCAGGTTTTTTTTTCTCATTAGGGTGGGAGTGACATCTTTCCCTTTTGTGTGTGTGTGACAGAGACAGAGAGAAGGACAGATAGGGACAGACAAACAAGAAGGGAGAGAGATGAAAAGCATCAATTCTTTGTTGCGGTTCCTTAGTCTCCTTAGTTGCTCATTGATTGCTTTCTTATATGTGCCTTGATGGGGAAGGGGGCACTGCAGCAAAGCAAGTGACCCCTTGCTCAAGCCAGCAACCTTGGGCTTCAAGCCAGTGACCTTGGGCTTCAAGCCAGAGACCTTTGGGCTCAAGCCAGCAACCATGGGGTCATGTCTATGATCCCACACTCAAGCCAGTGACCTTAGTCTTTAAGCCAGAGACCTTTGGACTCAAGCCAGCGACCATAGGGTCATGTCTATGATCCCACACTCAAGCCAGTGACCTTAGGCTTTAAGCCAGAGACCTTTGGACTCAAGCCAGCGACCATGGGGTCATGTCTATGATCCCACACTCAAGCCAGTGACCTTCGGCTTTAAGCCAGAGACCTTTGGACTCAAGCCAGCAACCATGGGGTCATGTCTATGATCCCACACTCAAGCCAGTGACATCGCATCCAAGCTGATGAGCCTGTGCTCAAGCTGGTGACCTCGAAGTTTTGAAACTGGGTCTTCTGCATCCCAGTTTGACCCTCTATCCACCAAGCCACCACCTGGTCATACGGGAGTGACATCTTTCTAGCTCTCTACCTTTCAAAGTTGAAACTGGAAGTTCTTTGGACATTGAAATTTGAACTTCATATAATTTTCACATGTAACAAAACATTTTTCTTCTTATGACTTTTTTATTCCTTTAAAAATGCAAGAACCATTGTCAGCTCAGAGTCTATACAAAAGCAGACAGCAGGCTGGATTTGGCCCATTGGTGGTAGTATGCCAACCCTTGACCTAAGAGATTTTTTTTTCTTTTTGGCAAAAGAGTGAGAGAGAGGAAGAGGGAAAAAGAGAGAGAGAAAGAGAGGAAGAGAGAGACATGAGAAGCATCAACTTGTAGTTGTGGCTCTTTAGTTGTTCATTGAATGTTTTTCATACAAGCCTTGACTGGGGGGCTCCATTCGAGCCAGTGACCCCTTGTTCAAGCTAGCGACCTTTGGGCTCAGGCCAGTGACCATGGGATCATCTTGATGATCTCACACTTAAGCCAGCAACCCTGTGCTCAAATTGGTGAGCCTGTACTTAAGCTGACAACCTTGGGGTTTCAAACCTGGGACCTCATCATCCCAAGTCAACGTTCCATCCACTTCACCACCACTGATTAGACAGACATAAGGTATTTAATACTAGTTTATGGATGGTAATGTCTTATGGGGAAAGGTCTGCTAAGGTACTTCCAAGAAAGGTTTCCTCACTCTGAGAGACACATAGAAAAGACAGTTTAGATTCTTCATTTTATTGTTGCATGTCTGAACATGAAACACTAAACCTCAGCAGTCACCTTGCAACTCTGAGGAGACTAGCTCAAAGATAAATCCAGGAGGCTAAGGATGGCAGAGCAAAAAATGAAAAGGATGTGATTTCTTGATGACATTGTTGAGCACCTAAATTTGCAAACAAACACAGGAGCCATCTTACCTCAGAACTTTTTATATGAAATAATAAAATTTTCTTATCTTTAAATACTGTTTTTTTTATCAAGTTATAATTTCTATTAGGCATTCTAACTAAAATAATGAGTCAAAAATGTTGTGTTTTTACATCTTCAAAACAAAGCATTCTGCTCATTGACAAGTACTGTTAAGAGAATGAAAACACAGCCACAGAATGGGAGCAAATATTTGCAAATCATATATTTGCTAAATGACTTAAATCTAGAATTTATAGAGCTCTCACAACTCAATAATAAAAAACAAACACAATTAAAATAAAAAACAGGCAAACTATTTGAGCAGTTTACCACAGAAGATATATGGATGGCAATAAGCACATAAAAAGATACTCAACATCATTAAGGAAATACAAATTCAAACCACAATGAGAAAATACTGTTGTTCCCTTGTTAAAATGGCTAAAATTAGAAAGACTAACCAAACCATTTATTGGAGAATATGGAGGAACTAGAACTGTCATATACTGCTGGTGGACTATATACTGGTACAGCCACTATGGAAAACAGTATAAAGGTTCCTCAAAGAATTAGGAATAAAGTCACCATATGACCCAGCAACTCTCTTTCTGGGCATCTACCCAAAATATTTGAAAACATTTATTTGCAAAGATATATATGCACCCTCTATGTTCATTGCAGCATTATTCATAATGGCCAAGACATGAAAACAACTCAAGTCTCCCTTGATAAATGATTTGACAGAAATGTGGTACATATATACAATGGAATACTATTCATTAAATCCCTTTAGAAAAGATGAAACTGCCATTTGCTACAACATGGATGAATCTTGAGAATATCATGCTAAGTGAAATAAGTGGCATACTTGAAGCTTATACCCCAATGAATTCATTAAAATAAATTTAAAAGAGAAAGTCAAGAACCATATGCTTTTACTGATATGCGGGATATAAAACTGAAAGCAACAAATGAACAAACAAGACAAATAACAAAAACTCATCAACACAGACAACAGTTTGGTGGTCACCAGAGGGAAGGGCAGGTGAGTAGGGTAGTAAAGGGTAAATGGGGTCAAATATATGGTGAGGAAGGAGATTTGACTTTGGGTGGTAAAAACACAATGCAAGATACAGATAATGTATCATAGAATTGTACACTTGAAACCTACATAATTTTATTAACCAATGTCACTCCAATAAACTTAATTTTTAAAGTGTTAAATATATAGCTTTCATATGATTGAACTATTCTTCCCCTAGGAATTTACCCAAGAGAAATGAAAGTATATTTTCACATGAAGACTTGTACAAGAATATTTATGGTCATTTTTTTTCCCAAAGGTTTCATTGGTAAATATGTTCTAGAAAATAAAGATCAATCCTATTGCTTTCAAGTCAATGGAATGAAGAGCTGTGTCCAGGGACACATTCAAGTAGAGCTGAAAGTGACTAATGCATTGCCCACCTCTTATGCATTGATTCAATCAAAAGCACAAGACTTGTGAGTCAATCAATTCTTTGGGCTTAAACTGTAGGCTGATTTCTCTTTCAGCACTTATCACTGAATTACTGTCATGAATGATATTCTAGCCAACTTGAATGCAAAAGTCTCCCTGAATGGTACTTGGCTTAGAACTGCTGGATTGGTCTCCCCAAGTGTAATTCTCTCTGTCTTCACCACATTTAGCCCCTCCCAGACCATGGCCACAACAGGCCCTTCATTCATGTACTTCACCAGCCTGGGTTAGAATGGGCGGTCTTTCAGGTCAGTGTACTGCTGCTTCAAGAGTTCCTCAGAGGCCTGAAGAAACTTCATGGCCATGAGATGGAAGCCTGCTGCTAAAGCAGTTGATAATGTTACCCACCAGGCCGTGCTGCATGCCATCTGGCTTGATGGCAGTGAAAGTACGCTTCATGATGATCATAGTATGAGAAGCTACCAGGGGGTTGGGAGGTTGAGGGGAGTACATGGAGAGACCACCAAAGCTGGGAGGCAACCCTATAGTCACTTTTTTTCAATTTTCATGCTATTCTGTTACCTATCTGGATTTTTCTTCCTTCCCTCTTCTCTTTGGCTTGGGAATTATGATCTCTTTCAAAATTGATTTTTTTGTCAGATAAAAAATATTTTCCCATAACAAAGCATCTAGTATGTAGCATCCTCTGACATTTAACAGACACAAATATTTGTGTGTATATAGAATCCTACATACATAATTACATATATTTTATGTACTCTGAGTGTTGTTTTTTTAGAATCTAAGCCTGAGTAGATGGTGATGCCATTAACAGAAATTAAAAGCACAGGAAAAACTGTAGGTTTGGGGAATTATCTACTGATAGCTACAAGAACACTGAAGCACTGTCCCAGCATCTTCTCAAAGGGCTTTTTCCTTTACAAGATGGGACAGAATTCACATTTAAAGAGAAATGAATTTTAATAAAAAGCAAACTCGGTGTGACTCAACACTGAGTTGTAGTTGCCAAAAATAATTGCAAGTTTATAGCCACTTTAAATAGTCTCAAACTGGAAACACTCCAAAGGCCCATCGAAAGGTGAATAGATAAACAGACTGTGATACAGCCATGCAATGGAATTCTACTCAGGATTAAAAAAGATTGAACTACTGATACAACAGCATGGATGAATCTCAAAATAAAGTGTGCTGAGTAAAAGAAGCCAGATCAAAAAAAAAAGATTATACACTGCATGACTCCATTTATGTAAAAGTCTAGAAAGTGCAAACTAATCTACAGTAAGAGAAAGCGGAGCAGTTGTTGGGTGAAGGTGTGGGAAGAGGGGCAAGGGTAGGTGGGAGAGATTACAAAGAGTCATAGGGAAATTTTGAATAGGGTTGGATATATTCATTACATTGATTGTGGTGATGATTTCATTGATTGTGTTTATGTGTGTGTTTCGTTGAAACATCAAATTGTACAGTCTAAATATGTATAGTTTATTACATATTAATTGCTTCTCAGCAAAACTTAAAATAAGAAATCTTTGCTTACACAAGTTTCGATAGATTTTCTATCACTTTAAGCTAAAAATTTTAACTGATATGGCTGTCATAGATAGCAAATTATACCTAAATGATACATTTAATTACTCCCCAATATAATCACACAATGGTAGAAGGAAAGCCAGATAACTAAAATTAAAACTAGCATTTGGGCCTGACCAGATGGTGGCGCAGTGAATGGAACATCTTATGGGGATGAGGAGAACCCAGGTTCGAGACCCTGAGGTCGCAAGCTTGAGTGCAGGCTCATCTGGTTTGAGCAAAGCTCACCAGGTTGGACCCAAGGTCACTGGCTTGAGCAAGGGGTCACTCAGTCTGCTGTAGCCCCACGGTCAAGGCACATATGAGAAAGCAATCAATGAACAACTAAGGTGTCACAACGAAAAACTGATGATGGATGTTTCTCATCTCTCTCCGTTCCTGTCTGTCTGTCCCTATCTATCCCTCTCTCTGACTCTCTCTCTCTGTCACTGAAAAAAAAAAACCAAACAAACAAAAAGCTAGCATTTGGAAAAGAAAACAGGAAACAGCACACTACAGTCGTTACCAGTCCAAAGTTCAGACTCTACTGAGGTAGCAAAGATTTCCTTCCTTGCTAGTAGAGTGCATTCCTTGATCAACCAATCTATCCACTGTCACCTCTGGGTCTGTCTTTGGAGAAGTTCTCTGGCAGGTTGTCCCCCTTGCCTCATAGGAGATGGTTATTGTGGAAACTTCTTTTTCTTGGGGCTGTATTATTTTAGTGGCTCACTTCTTAATGGCAGGTTCAGTATTTCTGGAAGTATGTCCCAAAATCTGCCTGAATTAGAATGCGGACTCCTGGGCCTCACTCCTCAACTACTGAATGAGAATTACTGAGAGCAGGCTAGAAATCTACATTTTATCAAACATTCTAGGTGATTCTAAGGTATATTGTAGTTAAGAAACATTGGATTAAGTCTTTTGAATTGTCACACTTATATTATACAAAGAAAAGTCTAATTTAGGTTTCAATTTCTATTCATGTTCATAATACCTTCTGAGACTGCCTTCAACTAATGTTTCTCAAACTAGGGTCTGTGGCTGGTGAGGGGTTCAAATGTGCATTCTTGGTTGTCCATAAATTCTTTATAAAATTTTTTAATTTAACATTTTTCTTTTGATGATAATCTAAATATAACAATTGTAACTCTATATTTAGATGATTGACTTATACTCAAGCCCAGCTACATAATTTTAGTACCCACATTACTACTGCTTTTTGTAGTAAAGTTGATATAAAGGCATATTATTTCTTTTTTTGTGTGTGTGTGTGGAATAATAAATGGCTTTATTGAGTACAGAGCACACACCCTGCCCGGCAAGGTTCCCTGGCCCTGAGGAAAGAAAGAGAAATGGAGGTAAAAAATGGAGGTCAGGGAAGTTGCCGGCATATTATTTCAATTGTCAGGCGTATAAACAGTGTCCATGCTTTCTCTGTCCCTAGCAAGTGATGTATTAACATGTCCCAGTCCTTGTCCGAAAGTGTAAATACAGGAGCTTCTCTCTACATGTCTATACTCTAGATGTCCAGAGTGACCTGAAAGTACCCCTTCAAGTGCCATAGCTAAAGGTTCTCAGACATTGGCTAGGTGATTGTGGTACAAGGTCTCAAGGCACAGACAGGATCTTGTTTCCATTCCTGTGTCAGGATGGCAGTGAGAAGTTGAGGTCCTGGAGTACAGGCATAACAACCATTCACTCATGTAAATGTTTAAAATGACAAGATCTCAAAGTACAAATAAGACAATACTTCCATTCATGGAACAGATACCCTTGAGTCTTAGCCTCTGGCCATGATTCTGGATTCTAGTCCAAATCAATGCTTCTCATTGCAATACTGATCCAATGACCTGGCTCTTCTCAGGCCACTGACCATCTGTGTAACTACCCCTGGTGCCTGGTCCCCATTAACCTGAAGGACAGGTAAATGCATTCATTTTTTCAAGATCTTGACCTGCCTGACCAGGCAGTGGCACAGTGGATAGAGCGTCGGACTGGGACGCAGAGGACCCACGTTCAAAACCCCAAAATCGCTGGCTTGAGTGCAGGCTCATCTAGTTTGAGCAAGGCTCACCAGCTTGACCCCAATGTCTCTAGCTTGAGCAAGGGGTCACTCGCTCTGCTGTAGCCCTCTGGTCAAGGCACATATGAGAAAGCAATTAATGAACAACTAAGGTGCCGCAATTAGAATTGATGCTTCTCATCTCTCTCCCTTCTTGTTTGTCTGTCCCTATCTGGCCCTCTCTCTGTCTCTCTCTGTCTCTGTCACACACAAAAAAGAAAAGATCCTGGCCTACCCCTAGGAAGGTCGTCTTGCTATAGTGCGTCATACTCCCTATCCTACAGCCCTCTCCAAGAGAAAAAAGAATGGGTCATTTTCTAGAACTGGTTCAAAAATTCCTACGTGGTAGTTTCAGGGTTGATTCAGTCACTAATCAAATAACATCATCAAAAGCAAAGGGGCTTCTATTCTTTTCTTTTTTTATTGCCTTCCTGTACTGATAGCAGATCTTCCTGGTTGCAAGGTGACTGTAGCAGTTCCAGCACTGCATGCACACACAGCAACATCCTGTTAAAAAGAGGGGAGTTTCCTCCTATGCATCTCCTTTTATGACTGAGGAAAACATTCCAAAAAGTCCCCTAGTAGACTTCCCTTCAAGTCCTAGGACTGGGTCACATACCCATACCTAAATCAATCACTGGCAGGAGAACAAGCCCATCAGTGATTGACATTGACTATTCAAGATTCCACCACCACCACCCCAACACAGGGCTGGGGTAGGGCCCCTTTCCTAAGTATATGACCACTTCAGGACCATGCCAGAAAGGAAAAAGGGGGAGAAATGGATATGGGCAAAAAAGTAGCATTATCTTCTTTGCCCAACTACCTCCAGATTGCCCCACATATGAACAGTTTTGTTCAAAGGGTGCTGCACAGGATCCCTCAGGGCTGTAAGTGGGTGGGCAGCTTAATAGGTGGATGTCTCCATCTCCTTACTCTCTGATGGTTTGAGTGGTTTCCCTCAATTTCATACAAAGCTGAATCCTTCAAAAGATTTGTTCTTGCCTGCTCTTCTGGGCTGGAGAAGTTGTTCCCTGTCTACACTAGGTTATGTGGGGGTAGTTTTCCTAATTCCTTTATGAGCAATAAGTTATTTTGGTAGATAATTTTATCTAGACTTGCTCTACAAGTTCCCTTACTACATGCTAGGAAGTAGTCATCTAGTGATGGCTCACAGGGCAGCCCCAAATTTCACAGCAGCATCCGGGCTCCTTATCTTGTCTTTTTTTCTTTTTCTTTTTTCTTTTTCATGGTATGAAGCAGCAGTGGTTAGCTTACCAGCCACTACTAAGGATGCTAAGGGTAGATGAACACTGAGTGAAGTTCCCTGTAGTCTTTCCTCCCTCTCTTATTCCAAATCAGAAATCAGAGAGCAACCAAGTGTATTCCAAACACCAAAAACAGTGGCAAAATCCATTGCATTAATTCATTCTGATGGCATTCATTTATCCTGGTGGCATTTCAGACATGTGCCAAGAATGCCTCATATTAGTTCCACTGCCTTTTCTGATCAGGACTGAGCATCCCAAATATATTTAATAGAAGTCAGTTTAACTCTTCTGGTTATGGGTCTCTCCAGGGACTGGGGTCAGTCCTGAACTTCTAATCGAAGTACTGATGTCAGAAAATGTAAAGCTTAGGGGAGAGTTGATACACTGAGAATTTCAGAGAAAAAATCCCCTAGAGTCATTATACATAGACTTCATAGACTTCATATCTTTGGAATCGAATGGCTATAATCAGAAGATAAACTGTGGTGCCTGATTTTGTCCTCTGGTATATTCAGGTGCATCCCATCGAAGGATCAAAGGCAATGGCTTGTTGAGAAAAGTACTCTTCTCTCCCTCTACTCACTACCACCACTCACTTGCTCCCAGATCATCCAAGTCATCATGCCAGGGTCTCTAGACAAGGAAGTTACACTCTGAGGACAACACGTGTTGCTTTCTTTGCCCTGTACAGGGCACTGAAGCTCTCACTACAGCCCCACCTCAAACATGAAGCAGTTTTCTTTTCCTAAGATCTTGCAGCAAAATATTAAGGCCCTGAGAGAAAGAGCACTTGTTTTTTCTTTGATCACTTTTCTCGGCTCAGGGTCCTCTACTCTATCCCCAAACGGGGTAGCCATGGCTTAACTTGGTGCCATGTGATATCAAGTAGCCCCCAACCGTCAGCCTGTGTTGGGTCTTTTGCTACTCTTTTTGGGTGTGCATTTGAACCCACTTCCTCTGGTTAGGGACTTCCCCATCTCATGATTCTTGGAAGGAGGCAGAGCTCACCTCCCTCTACAAACTTCAGAAGGCCACATTTAGACTCTCTCCTAGGATGTTGGCTCATAACCTAGATCAGTGGACCTTGACTTTGTCTTTGGAGTTAGAGACAAAGAATCAGGGACCCAGGCAGTGCGTCAGGCAACACTACCATTCACAGCAAGATAGAGGTCTCTGCAGGGTGATGGTAAAAGCTGAAGATGGAGTTTTCAGAGGTGCTGCAGTGCATTCCTCACCAGACCAGTTCTGTGGCATGGTTTGTGTTTTGTTCCTGCCTGCAAACCTGCCTCTCCAGCCTGCCTGCTTATTCTGGGAGCTAACCAATATCCTTTTAATGAATTATTTTTCTGCCTGAATCATCCAGAGTCCAATTTTGTTGCTTGCAATCAAGGATCTGGACTGACACACAGCTATATCTGCTTCAGGGGTTTGTCTTAGTTTTGAGAAGTCTCAAAGGACTTTGTCTTTGTCTTCTGGGAGAGTTGAAGGGGATTCTTTGTAAATGTCCATTCTGTTATGAATACTAAAATTAGAAACAGTCGGGCTACCCACCATTGCCCCACAGTATCTAGTTTAGTATCAGTGAGCACTTACATTCTGAGCAATGCTGGAAAGCCCCTTTTAAAGAGATTTTTTTTTCCATGCAAAAGACTATATAATGCTTCTAGAATTAATTAATTTCATGACATCCTTTATATAGTTGACTTGATCTCTGTGAACATATTATTTTGGAATTGGGATTTAAACTGTGCTTTGGGAAGAACTGAATATTAAAATGTAAAATGTTTAATTTATTATAAGAGTGTCTCTTTTGAGATGATGCAATACCAGCCTGGTATTGAGTCTGCTGCTGCTCCATTGTGTGCTGGCAGGAAGGCTTGCAGAGTTTATCTTGGTACATTTGAAATCTGGTAAACGATTGGTTCTCTCTCTGAGCTCTGCTACAGAATCTAGCCTTAAATTATAGAGCATTAGCAATGTACTAAAACGTGACAAAAATAGGGTCACCCCTTGCTGAAACATTGAATTTCAGCTATGTTGGTCTGTCTGGAAAGACCATTTGGCAATCCTCCCTCTAGTGACTGCCAGGACTCTTTTCCTCTTATCTCCATCTGCTGTGCCCAGTTCAGGAGGTTCAAACGTGGGCTACATTGGGTGTTGTGCCAAAACTGTTTAAAGAGACCTTAAGCTTCTGGGGCTTCAGGGGATAGATGAAGAGTGTGGGCCAAGCACATATGTGCTGGTCAGTAAGGGGATTTTGAGGTGTGATGGAATGTAAGGCCGAGGGCCGAGGCCAGGCAGGTTCTCACTGTATTCAGGCAGACAGTAGATGCCAGAAAGTGTCAGAGCATACCCATTTATTGGAGGTTCACCAAAAAAAAGGCAAGCAAATAAACAAAAAAGGAAAAGAGCTAATAAACAAAGGAAACCTGCTTTTCGCAGTGAAGGGCAAGGGAGAAGGAAAACCGCACCTTGCAGTGGCGGGAGAGTGATCTGGGAGCATTGCCTCTGAAAGAAAGCAGCTGTAGCCTTACATAGACCGTACACACGGGGCGCTGCCATTTTCTCACACACTAATCAGGCAAAGTGCTTGCAGCCAGTAAACCAGTGAGCAAGCCTAACACAGCTGTTTCCCCCACGTGGAACTATTCTATATTTTATTTGTGGTGGTGGTTATATGACTCTATCAGGCGTCCCCAAACTACGGCCCACGGGCCGCAATGCGGCCCCCTGAGGCCGTTTATCCAGCCCCCACTGCACTTCTGGAAGGGGCACCTCTTTCATTGGTGGTCAGTGAGAGGACCACTGTATTTGGCAGCCCTCCAATGGTCTGAGGGACAGTGAACTGGCCCCCTGTGTAAAAAGTTTGGAGACCCCTGTTAGAGCTATGATGGCGAACCTTTTTATAAAAACCGCCCACTTTTGCAGTACTGGTCAACCTGGTCCCTCCCGCCCACTAGTATGTGGTCCAGCTTTCATGGTGGTCCAATCACGGCGCCATTTGGTTGCTTCGCTACCACCCACCATGAAAGCTGGAACGCCCACTAGTGGGCGGGAGGGACCAGGTTGACCAGTACTGCAAAAGTGGGCGGTTTTTATAAAAAGGTTCCCCATCACGGCTCTAGACTCTGTCTAAACTCATAGAACTGTGCACTAATAATAGTAAATTATTTTTTAAATTTTATTTAGAAAAATAAATTTAACAGGGTGACATTGATCAATTAGAGTACATAGGTTTCGGGTAAACACCTCTATATTTGAACTGTTGATTATGTTGTACAGTATACCCATCACCCAAAGTCAAATCATTTTCCGTCACCGTATATTTCTCTCCCTTTACACCCTTCCTCCCACTCCCTCCCCCACATCTCCCTCCCTCTGGTAACCACTTCACTTTTATCTATGTTCATGGGTCTAAGGTTTATATCTCACCTATGCGTGAAATCATACAGTTCTTAGCTTTTACTGATTTTAATAATAGTAAATTTTGCTGTATGTAAACTAAAAATAAATTTAAATCTTTATAAAATGTGAATGCTGTAATATCTATTTTTGGTGAACTGTGGCTGTGCAGTGGTGCAGCATTCAGACATTTGACCACAGTGGAGGACCATGTCTCTGACTAATCCGAAAGTACTATGTGCCTGTCAGTTCACACTTCATTAGCCACTTCAAATATGAAATTCTAAAATTTGTGAGTAACTGCCCATTTTAGGGCCAGAAATTCAAATGTGTAGTGAGGTTACTGGGTGTGGCTTTCGGTCAGGTTCCTGCTGAAGGCTGAAAAAATCTCTTCCCCTTTTGTCTTGATATAGTACTATTTATTCCCATACCCTAAAAACTGACATCTTTGTGTATAACGAAAGCTTAGTTGAATCACTGAATGCTGAGAAAGCAGTTTACACTCTACAGTCAATAAGGTCCAAATTCCAAAATAACAGGACCAACTCTCTCTAAAAGTTTTGTGGGATGGCTGGATTCCTACGATTTTCCTGCTTTGTTGGTGAAGTCCTGGTCTCAACCATCTTCAGCTGTTATGCCACACAACTCTTGGCTGACCTTCTAGCCCAGCAGTTCTCAACCTTGGTAATAGTTTAGAATTACCCAGGCCACAATCCAAACCAATTAGATAAAAATCTCTGGAGTGTGGGGCCCCAACATCAGTATTTATTTAAAGCCTTCAGGTGATGTCTATAATCCTAAAAGGGTGAAAGTTTCTATTTTGTAGACAGGCAGGAACACAGGAAGAAGGATGTATTAGTCTTTTCAGCCTGCCATAATAAAATGCCCGAGTGGGTGGCTTAAACAACAGAAATTTATTTACTCACAATTCTACAAGGCTGAAATTTCAAGATCATGGTGTCTGCAGGGTTAATTTCTCCCAGGCCTCTGTCCTTGGCTTGCTGCCTCTTCAAAGGGTCAACCCTCTGGGCAAACAGGCTCTAGTGTCTCTTTGTGTGTCTTACTCTCCTCTACTTATAAGGACACCAGTCAGATTAGAATAGAGCCCCTCCTGGCCCTGGCCGGTTGGCTCAGCGGTAGAGCGTCAGCCTGGCGTGCGGAGGACCCGGGTTCAATTCCTGGCCAGGGCACATAGGAGAAGTGCCCATTTGCTTCTCCACCCCCCCCCCTCCTTCCTCTCTGTCTCTCTCTTCTCCTCCCGCAGCCGAGGCTCAATTGGAGCAAAGATGGCCCGGGCGCTGGGGATGGCTCCTCGGTCTCTGCCCCAGGCGCTAGAGTGGCTCTGGTCGCGGCAGAGCGATGCCCCGGAGGGGCAGAGCATCGCCCCCTGGTGGGCACAGCATCGCCCCTGGTGGGCGTGCCGGGTGGATCCTGGTTGGGCGCATGCGGGAGTCTGTCTGACTGTCTCTCCCCGTTTCCAGCTTCAGAAAAATACAAAAAAAAAAAGAATAGAGCCCTTCCTAACAGCCCCATTTTAATTTAATCTCCTCTTAAAAGGCCCTATCTCCAAATATAGTCACATTCTGAGGTACTGAGGGTTAGGGATTCAACATATAAAGGGGAAAATAACTCAGCGCATAACAAAGGAAATTATGGTCAACATTTTTGTTATCTTAACCTATTGGGTTTAATACCCAAACTCATGGTCTTATGGGAATGTGGCTGCCTGCATTAGGGGTAGAAAATTAGAGTTCAAAAGGGCAGTCCAGGTTCCACCTTCACAAGACCATTCTCCTAATGCCAATCACTGTTCCTCTTTAGACCAACTTGAGGCACTTCTGCTTTGTCTCCAGAAGGCTCTGAAGTGGATCAGAACAGAACATTAATCAACTTAACTCCAAGTTCCTTGCTGCACCCTAGGCTATCAAGTCTCTCCCTGTTGTATTTCCTGTCCTAAATTATGCCTGGCCACATTGTCCAATATGGTTGACCGGAAATTATGTGTCCAGCCCAAATGATAGCATAGAAATGTCCCAAATGATGTATAAATGTCCAAAATTTGAATAATGTGGAAATTCCTGGGAAGAAAATAAATTTCAAAGAAATGTAAATCCACAAGTATTTCCTCCCTGATTTCTGTTCCTGCTGAATCTTATCTGGAAGGGTCTCACTCTGAGGTGTAAGGAGAGTGGAGGTTCCTTTGGCAACTGCAACCTGGACTGTCATCCACTGAAACAGGTGAAGTTCACGCAGGACCTCCAAAATAAGAATTCATCCTACTCCAAGATTCTCATATGTCCCACTGTCTAAGAGTGCAAAAAGTTAATTGGACACAAGATTTTCCTGGCACCAATGCCACGTATACTAAAACTTTAAAAGAAAATAATGCGAAGAGCAACCAGCCAAACTCAGTAAGTAAAACATCTTGCAGAACCATTGGTTTGGTATCTTCAGCAAATTGGTATCATTAAAAATAGTGTCCGGGCTAGATTAAAAGAGACTTAAGGGACATAAGAACCAGATGCAATGCATGGTCTGGATTGAGTACTGCTTTGGATGAAGCAACTGTAAGGGACATTTTTAGGTCATTTGGGAAAATATGAACATGTTAGATGAGTTGAAAATTTACTGAAATAGCAAAACGGAGGTTATTGACTGAAAAAGCAGGCTACAGAACAGTATGTGTAGTAAGATATCAGCTTGGTAATGAAACAAGATCATGTGTAGACAGAGGGGGAGAGAGAAATATTCTGCAGTATTTCACAGGGGTGATTTCTGAGTAGTAGACATTTTACTTGTTTAATTATTTATTAGGTATATTTCTCCTTGTCTATATTGCTTAATTTTCTACAATACTTCTGTATTAACATAATTTTTTACATTTTTCCTGTGATGTAAAATTGAAGTACTACTTTATTACATGAGTTATTTTACACAATATGAACATCAATATAATCACAATTGTAAAAAAAAAAATTATAACAAAGATAGACTGATTTGCAGATTTCCAAATCAGAGTCAACTGTACATTTACATAAAGTTGTCTTTGCATGAAGCCCAAAACGAAAACAGCATAAAAATGAGTATTTATGTGGCTCCTTTATTTTTGCTGAACAACAGTTTGTTAGAAAAGCAGCTGCAAGTTTGTTACCTAAGATCTGAGATAGTAGAAGAGTCAAAGGTGTCACGAATTCAGCTGTAAACATGTTATGACTGAACATCAGCCAACTGTGGAGGAAGTGAAGTGTTGGGACGCTGGTTCTCAAAGTACTGCTTTGAAGCTGTTAGGGTCTGGCATTTGTGTCCTACAGACAGCGCAGGTATGTATCAAGGCAGCTTTGGCAGCAGCCTTTTGGTTATGTCCTGTTTCTTCTTTTGTCCAGCTTGCTTTTTGGCATTTTTCTGCTGAGACTGAATCTTCTGCTGTCCACGAACCATATCCGGGCCAGGGCAGTCTTCTTTCTTGCATCTGAGATAATAGAGATACTGCACAGCGTGCAAGGGGGGAGGGGTGCCTGCTGGGAGAGGAAGGGGGAGTGCCCCAGCACCACTTGGGCCTCCTCCACCCGCCAAAGAGAGGAAAGAGGACAAAGAAAAAGTCCTTAGTCACAAGCAAACCTCAGCCCCTGAAGCAATTAGCCCAAGCAAAATTATGTTGCTATAAACTAGTACATAATACAGCCCAGCCTCACACTGCCGTCGTAAAGCAAAACTTATAGCAGAGGCAGTGATACTTGGAGGAAAGAAGGATAACTATAGAAAAGGTGAGGGAAAGAGGAAATTGTCTTTCTTTCAACCTCAACAGTCAGCAAGTTAGGTGGTGCTAGTTGTAGGGTCATAACCTCTCAGTTTAAATTCTACTGCCTTTTGCTCTGGTATTTCTTGGTTGTATGAAGCCTATCTCTTTGGTGGTTTCCCCATTCTCTCTCTCTCTCTCTCTCTCTCATGTATTTACTTCATGATTACCCTTAGTGGATTCCTAAGCAGATATTCAGAAGCTTGTGTTCTTGGATCTTGGTAAGATAAAATGCATCTGCCTTGGGCTTGCTGCCCTTATGAAAAGCCTTTGACTTTTCCAAGCCTTAAATACCACTTCACCAATAGCAGAAACAGTCCCTTCTGTCCATTCTTGTGACTTCCTTCCTCTGAAGCAGGCTCTATTGAGTTTCCTCTTTTTTTAATTGTAAGAAATGTAAATGCTACAGAAGAAGTACAAAGAATGTTATAACAAAACCCCACATTTTCCTCACCCAGAATTGTAAATATTTTGTCATATCTGCTTCCTGCAATGAAAAGATATTAGAAATATAGCTAATTTCCAACTTAACCACCACCTGCATTGCCATTCTCCTCTGAGGCAACCACTATGGTCTGGAGTGTGTTCTCATCCATTTTCATGCTTTAAAATAAATAAGGTGACCAACGTTTTTACAATGCAAAGGAGGACAAAAATAAATTGAAGAAAACAATATCATAAATAAAAGAAACATTTTAGGCCCTGGCCAGTTGGCTCAGTGGTAGAGCGTCGGCCTGGCGTGCGGGAGTCCCGGGTTCGATCCCCGGCCAGGGCACACAGGAGAAGCGCCCATCTGCCTCTCCACCCCTCCCCCTCTCCTTCCTCTCTGTCTCTCTCTTCCCCTCCCGCAGCCAAGGCTCCATTGGAGCAAAAGATGGCCCGGGTGCTGAGGATGGCTCTGTGGCCTCTGCCTCAGGCGCTAGAGTGGCTCTGGTTGCAACAGAACAACACCCCAGATGGGCAGAGCATCGCCCCCTGGTGGGCGTACCAGTGGATCCCGGTCAGGCGCATGCGAGAATCTGTCTGACTGCTTCCCCGTTTCCAACTTCAGAAAAATACAAAAAAAAAAGGAAGAAGAAACATTTTATTTATTGCAACAATGATACATTATAATATGATAAATGCATAAAAACATTGTAATATTTTTCTCTTTTTTTTCTTTTTTTTTTTTTGTATTTTTCTGAAGCTGGAAACAGGGAGAGACAGTCAGACAGACTCTCGCATGCGCCCGACCAGGATCCACCCGGCATGCCCACCAGGGGCAACGCTCTGCCCACCAGGGGGCAATGCTCTGCCCCTCCGGGGCGTCGCTCTGCCGCGACCAGAGCCACTCCAGCGCCTGGGGCAGAGGCCAAGGAGCCATCCCCAGCGCCCGGGCCATCCTTGCTCCAATGGAGCCCTGGCTGTGGGAGGGGAAGAGAGAGACAGAGAGGAAGGAGAGGGGGAGGGGTGGAGAAGCAGATGGGAGCTTCTCCTGTGTGCCCTGGCCGGGAATCGAACCTGGGTCCCCCGCATGCCAGGCCGACGCTCTACCGCTGAGCCAACCGGCCAGGGCCCATTGTAATATTTTATATTGTAATTCTGCTTACATGCCTATTAATTTTTAATAATAATTGTAAGATAAAAGTACTCATTTAGATACAAATACGTCACAACACATGCAATGGATCAACTCTGCATCAATCGAATACGGACATTACAGATTAGTCTTCCAATATCAAAAAGGAGGACATGTAGGAGGACACTTTTCGAAGGAGAACGGAACTTACAAAAGAAAGACATTTACAGATTAGTCTTCCAATATTAAAAAGGAGGATATGTAGGAGAACACTGTTTGAGGGAGGACGGATCTTACAAAAGAAGGAGATTTACGGATTAGTCTTCCAATATCAAAAAGGAGGTCATGTAGGAGGACACTTTTCAAGGGAGGACAGAACTTACAAAAGAAAGACTGTCCTCCCTAAAGGAGGATAATTGGTCACCTTATTTATAGGCATACATACATCCATAAACTGTATATAGCATTTTTGTGCCTATGCCATTTACATAATTGTATCATTTTTATTCAGCATTATGTTTTTGAGACTCATATTGCTATATGGAGGTCTAGCACCATTTCAGTGAGTATTCCACTGTATGACATCACCACATATTATTTTTTGGACAACATTTTGACAACTTGCTCTCCAAAGTGATTGAAGCGTGTGATGTTCCCACCAGCAATATAGGAGTATGCCTATTTCCCCACAATTTCCCAGCACTTGCAACAGTCTGATTTCAGAGTGTTTGTCTGCCTGAAGGGCAAGAAACGATACCTCATTTTTGTTTCCGTGCTCATGTGTAAAGCGTTGCTTGCTCTAGGTTGATCTCCTGACTTAGGTAGGCCTTGCTTGGCTCCTCAGCCTCAGCAGGAATTAATGCTCTAGCCCAGGGGTCCCCAAACTATGGCCAGCGGGCCACATGCGGCCCCCTGAGGCCATTTATCCGGCCCCCGCTGCACTTCCAGAAGGGGCACTTCTTTCATTGGTGGTCAGTGAGAGGAGCATAGTTCCCATTGAAATACTGGTCAGTTTGTTGATTTAAATTTACTTGTTCTTTATTTTAAATATTGTATTTGTTCCCGTTTTGTTTTTTTACTTTAAAATAAGATATGTGCAGTGTGCATAGGGATTTGTTCATGGTTTTTTTTATAGTCCGGCCCTCCAACGGTCTGAGGGACAGTGAACTGGCCCCCTGTGTAAAAAGTTTGGGGACACCTGCTCTAGCCCTTTGTACCTGTGTCAGTCCTGGCTCCCATGCACATCTATCTCACCTTTAGGGGGTCTCTCTCTGTTTCTGACTCCTGGAGAGCTCTTTTTATTTTTCAAGATCAGATCCCATTGTCAACTTTAAAACTATCTTTCAAAACATGAGACGACAGTTTCAAATTCAAACGAACTAAAAAGACATAGCAAAATGCAATGCATGAAACTTGACTGAATCCTGGTTTTTTAAAAGAGCTATGAAAAGACGGTTTGAGGACAAATAGGGAAATCTTAGTATGGCCTGATATTAGATCATATTAAAATACATATTATTGTGAGAATATTCCTTAGTGTGATAAAGGTTTTGTAATTCACGTCCTTTCAAGATGTGCATTGAAGTTGTTAGAGATTATGTAAGTCAACACACTTTCAGATGTTTTAAAAAATAGATAGATAGATAGACAGATAGATGATAGATAAAGCAAATATGGGAAATGTTAATAGTGAAACTGAGTGGTGGGCATAATGATGTTCATTGCACTAAATTTGAACATATATATGTGTGTGTATATATATATATATATTATATATATATATTATATATATATATATATATATATATAATATATATATATATATAGTTGAGATTTTTCACAATAAAAAAAATTGGAAATATTTTACACCGGGTTTCTAAGTATTTGAAACAGGGCTGAGGAAGGGCATGTTTAAGCAAATGCTCAAGTCACCATCTTGATCCAGAGACTCATGCTAAATTTTTTCCATCTTAATTTGCTTCATAGGTTGCTCTCTGATGTGTACATGGCTATATTAATTAGTATATAGATCTAGCTTCCTGTGACGGAGCCCTAAATTAACAGAGGCTTAAATAAAACAGAATTTTATTTCTTTCAAATGTTTTAGACCAAAAGAAGGCATACCAGGACTACTATGGTAGCTATTCTATGAGGTTATCCAAAGATTCAGTCTCCTTGTTATCACTAGAATGGTGCTCCCACCCAGGTGCTACAAAGTGGCTCCACTTTAGCCAGTATGAGGAAAGGGAGGATTCTCACATTAAAGGCTGGATCTAAAGGTTGTACATGCCATTTCCAATCACATCTCATTGGTTAATATTTACTCACATCTAGCTGCAATGGAGAATGGAAAATGGAGTCTTTAGCCAGGCAGGTATGTGCAAACCTAAAAAAATAATTACTTTGAAAAAAGGTGAGAACATATATTGAGGACATTTAGCAGTGTGAGATACAATAGTTGATACTTTTTGAATTGAAGTATGTTCTTTCCTTTTGCCCTAATTTTGCTTTCAAGTGCAGCCAATTGTTTTTGTAACAAACTCCTATATTTTATCTTGTAAGGTCCATGATAGTGAAAAAGATGCATTCAAGAAATCTACTTAATTAAACCTATTATGGTTGATCATTTTTGCAATATATATACATCATAACAATTTGATTGTTATGATGTACACCTTAGACTAATATGATGTTATATGTCAATTACATCTCAATAAAACTGGGGGCAGGTGGATTCTGGATTTGGCAAAAGGATCCATGGTTCAACAATTCTTGTCTACCTTAACTTCCCAGGATTGGATAATTTCACCAGGAGGGATTTTCCCATTAAAATCAATCTATTTTAGGCTTAACTCAATCTATTACTTACTGTCTTGCTTGATTCTCCTATTATATGTCTTTCTTTTTTTTTGGAATCATAACCCTATACATGTTCTGAGATTGTGCTCACAAGGACATGTCATATCAGCTTTTGTGTGTGTGTATTGTGTTGCCTAGAAACTCAAAAAAATGCCTGAAGTATTTTACAATCATTTTGTTAGTCTCTCTTTCAAAAATCTGTCCAAATTTTTCATACCCACTTAATATTATGGTATGTAGTTGTTTTCTATAGCTGTTATAACAAATTACCACAAATATCAAGGCTGAACAATACAAATTTATTCCACTGTTCTGTAGGCCAGCAGTCCAGATTGGCTCAACTGGTTTGTCTGCTCCGGGTTTCACAAGGCCATAATCAAGGAGATATTGGCCAGCTTGGCTCTTAGTAAAGGCTCTGGAAAGACTCTGCTTCCAAGCTCATTCAGGTGGCTGTTAAAAATTTAGTTCTTTAGACCTGATGACCATGTTTCCTTGTTGGCTGTCAGCTGAGGGTGGCCCCTACATTTTACACTTGGAATCCCTCTGACTTCTTTTGCCATATCTCTCTTGCTGCCAGCCAGGGTAGTTTCTCGCTTTTAAGGGCTCATGCTATTAGATTGGGCCTGTGAAGAAAATCCAGGATAAACACCCCTATTTTAAAGTCTGTACCCATAATTATATCTGCGAAGTCCCTTTTGTCACATAATATATCATATTCACAGGTTCTAGGGATTAGAGTATGAACATCTTTGGCAGGGAATGGTATTTTACATACTATGTGTTTTTTCCCAGTTGTTCTAAATACAGACTTTCTAAGGTCAGCTTTGGGAGTGTATCCCTCTATCTGTGAATACCTGCTCAGAGCATTGTAGTTCTGGGCTCTTATGGATACAAAGTAATTCCAGTGTGTTTCTTTTTCTCTTCTCTCTGTCTCTCCTTGATTTCTTTGGAATTCAGACAACCTCTTTACTTAGTAACAATTAAAATATCTCCCTGCTTTCTAGTTACATTTTTTAAAATCTTTTGATTTTAATGTATCTTCTTTTTCTTTTTTGTTTAACTAGTACTCCAAGGCCACATTTTCCTAAGAAAAGCCCTCTTTGTCAAGCTTAAGTAGCATATTTTCTTGGACGTTTTTCTTTCACTCTCTCAGTGCTCTTGTTCTGATAGTAAAACCAAAGCTTATTTTTATTTTCTAATGTCTTATTATGGGAAACTTTGAATATACACAAAATTAGAGAGACTACTATAGCAAACCTCTATGAATAATATAATGAACTACTCAGCCTCAACAATTATAAACACTTCATCAATTTTAATTTAGCTATTCATACATTTTTCTAGAATATGTTTTAGCAAATTGCAGACATCATGTGACATCACTCACAAATAAACTAGTATAAAGCATTATCTGAAAAGAAATCCAATACCTCCTTGATTTTGTGAGCAAACCATTCCTAGAGAAGGTGGTCTTTAACATTTGTTTGTTTGTTTGTTTGTTTGTTTGTTTTAGCTATAGAATTTTAATAATTTTAAGACTTGTTTCTTCACTGAAATATAAGAAGATGCTATATCCTAGGTATGGAAAGTGTTCTCATTCCTCTGTCTGTACCTTGACAAAAATCACCTGCCTTCCTAGGTTAAACCCATAGTCTGGATCTTTAAAATTCAAAGTCATAGTCATGTTTCATATAATTAATAAATCCAAAAGCAACCTGAGACCATGTGAAAGTGGTGTTGGAGAGCAGGGGGAGTGTGAGTCTAGGAGTCTGGGGATGTACTACAAAACTTCAAGAAGTCTCCCCCATAGTTTATTCCTTGTTTCTGGAACAAGATGCAATTCAAATCCCAGTAGAAGAACAGCAATGACTGAATACTATCTACTAAATATAAAAGCTATAACCTCACTCTCTAGGCTTTTGTGATTCACATGGAATTTAGCTACTTTTGCCGTTAAAAGCCCCAGCCTATAGCCCTGGCTGAGAAACAGGGGAAAAGGAGCAAAATTTTTTCTGTCTTCTAATATTTGAAAAGCCTGATTATTGAAGTTGTTTTCAGGTAAACCTTAACTAGGATCAAAATATTATTTTCTGATACTATAATCTGTGTCTCAGCCACAAAAGCATGCATAGTCTTGTTCTTACTAGAGTCTTCTTGGGTCCACCTGCTTTTAAACCAGCTACAGTTGTAAGGTCAAAAACCGTGAGACCTGTGCTTTGTAAAGCTGCTATTAAAATCAATTTTGTGCAGCAGACACCAATCATAATAGAAATGGCTGCCAACTCCCTAAGTCAATGATACGCCTGGGCAGTGCTTTCTAAGGCATGCCCTTATGGAGAATAAAAGGCAACTGCAGCACCTGTGCATACCAGCCACCGCACTCCCAGAAAGAGAACTGCCTCCCTCAAACATTACTGTCGATGGCAAATGCCAATCGCTGTACCCATTTCTCAAGGTTTATCAACTCATACATCATGAAGGCCTCTAAAGTTGATATAATCACGCCACTCTCTCTGCTGAATTCTGAACTAATTAAGAAATATGACACAGGAGTCAAAGAGTGATCAGAATTTTGAGATTCATTGTTGTCAAGACTGGTTAAAGAATGGGTCTATGGCCTGCAGTCTCAATCATGTTTTCAAATTTTTCTTCCCAAGCGTAGACTTTTGAACTGTCCTAAGGCAGCAGATAGGTCTGCATAGCAGCCCCTCACCCTGCCGAGCTCGTCCTAGTGGGACTGACAGAGAGGTAGATGCAAGCATGCTTTAGGCAAGGGAGCACTGCAACGTAGAAAGCAAGGAGCTCAGCATGGCCTGAGAAGTAAGCGCACAATTACATTTGGGAATCTCACCGATCAGTCTCTGTGGGGAGGAGGTAATGAGTGAAAAAAGGGCACAGGTGGTGCTGGAAAGTTCTCTTTCCAATACTTCTGAAAGGGAAGAACTTTCTAGTTCCTGTACAGATGGGAATACTAGAAAGTGAAACATCACATATCTAATAAATATGCTCAAAGGGGAAGAACCAAGAGACAGGTTCCCTTCCCTCCGCAGGGCTCTCTTCAGTGGCCGGCTTCATATCCTCACTGCATGACGAGGACGAACGAGAATGAAGTCATATGTAGGAATGGGTGCTCCGGTGCCCAGTAGAAACAATAGAACCTACTGGTTTCACCCCATGAACATCTCTTAGCTTGAGTACTGTGACCATCAGGGAGAGAGAAAACTTTAGAGCTAAAGCAAGCCTGTTATTGGTGAGGGTGGGTTGGTTTGTTTGTTTTGTTCTGTAGTGTGTGTGTGTGTGTGTGTGTGTGTGTGTGTGTGTGTGTGTGTGTGTGTGTGGCGGGGTTATAGGACTGGGATGGGCCAGATGACAGAAGACATCAAGTCCAAATGCAAGACAAAAGATAAAAGAAAAATTAAAACAGCTTGCAAACTGGTAGCCTGCTGTACAGATCTAGTTCACTGATTTGTTTGATTCACTCCATAACAACTTTAAAATTTTTTAACTTGTCAGCATATAAAATTGGTACAGTTTATATAAAAACCAGATTTTATCGTTTCTCTGGAATAATTAGAATATTCTAAATTGGTGGATGTGCATTTCTATAAGGCAAAATCAGCTGGATAGAGTAGCCATTGCTTCTAGGCTTTTGTGTAATGTGCTTGGCCCCTGCCTACATTTGAGTTTGTGATCTCTGATTTAAATTGGCCAGCATTTGCCCTAGCCAGTTGGCTCAATGGTATAGCATTGACCTGGATTGTGGATGTCTCGGGTTCGATTCCTGGTCAGACCACACAGGAAAAACAACCATCTGCTTGTCCACCCCTCCACCTCCCCCTTCTCTCTCTCTCTCTCTCTTCCTCTTCTGCAGCCATGGCTCTATTGGTTTGAGTGCATTGGCCCTGGGTGCTGAAGATGGCTCTGTGAAGCCTATGCCTCAGGTGCTAAAAGTAGCTCAGTTGTGAGCATAGCCACAGATAGGCAGAGCATGGCCCCAGACGAGGGTTGCCAGGTAGATCCTGCTCTGGGCACATGCGGGAGTCTGTCTCTATCTCTCCTCCTCTCACTTGGAAAAGAAAAAAGTTTTAATTGACCAACATTAAAGATTGTTTGTGATCTGAATGAAACTCAAATCGTCCATTTCCTTGAGTGTTTATTATGTCAGAGTGAGTACTTGGCAATGTGAAGAGTGCCAGGGAGGTGTGTGCCAGGAATCTGACCATCCATCAAGAGGAGGGATGAGAAGACATCTGTCTATGTAACAAGGATGGAGAAATTGTTAGGAAAGGCAAGAGAAAAGGGGGCCACAGCCCAAAGTGTGGAGAGGCAGGCTAGTCTGGGGCAGGTGACAGTGGGAGTCAATTATAGCCACGTCTTGCTAGGGCAACTCAGGGTCCATGAACAGCCTGGAGGGCCTCTGGCCTTCTCACTGCTAAGGCAGCTGATTTAGAAGGCGAAAGCTCTGAGGTCAGGGAAACTTGTGAGAAAAAAGGTAAGGTTGCAGAAGCATTATCCTGGTTTAGGGCTCAAGTCTTGGTAGTAGAGACAGAGGGAGCTACAACATCTCACACAAAGCCACTGGTGGCCACTCAACGGGCTTCTGCAATTGAGAAACATTACATCTCCCCCATTAAGGGCACATCTTTCCAAACTGCAGGTCATAACTCATTGGTGGACTGTGAAATTAATTTCGTGGGACAAGATCAGCATTTTTTTTAAATGAAGAAAAAAAAAATGAATACAATTAAAAAAAAAAACCAGAGTGCATTACATACAGTAAATACTGTTTTGTGAAACATTGGTTTCAGATGTGTGTGCATGCGTGTGCACAGCTGCACGTGTACCAATTTGTGATGTCTAATATTTTTCTATGTGAGTTGTGCTAAAAAATGTTTGAAATCCCCTGTCACAGGCTACTGTAACTCAGTCATTGGATGCGCCAAATTTGGCATGTCTAGTGGATTTTTTTTTCTTTTGTTTTTGCTCTTATGAGCAAGAATGGCAGATGTAGGCCAATTATAACCTTCTAAGGAGGACTCTCCGGTATGACAACAAACAAAGGTAATGTTGGGCCAGTTGGGAAACAGGTTTTGGGGTGTGGCTTCTAAGGAGAGGCCCAATTCCACCTGGCTGTTCAAGACTCTACCCACTGGGACTTGTGCATGTGCAAGTGAAACCAAAAAGGGAGCCTGCCTTACAATGCTAGACACACATTTTGTTCTTGTCTGGAATTTTACAGGGTTCCTAGGAGCAACATCATACCCATCAGTGTTTGCATGGCTCACACTGTTGGCACCATACTCAAAGGCCATCATTCACTCTCTCCTTAATAAACCCCCATTTTGTTGTTATTTAGGGTGATCCTGTGCATCACAAGAGCTGAGATTTTCAAATGAAGACCTACAAAATATCAGCCACCAATATTTATTATATTCAAAAAGCATAGCAATTCCCCTGCCTGTCATAAAAGTTTCTAAATGTTTAATCTCAATCTCTATACTTAGTTTGTTGTGGACTGGCGTGATGCCAGTGCCCGAGGCCAGGCAGATTCACATTGAGTTCGGGCAGATGGTAGAGGAACTGCGGAGCCGGAAAGCGTTGGGCCATACCCGTTTATTGGAGGCTCACAGAAAGGGCCAGCAAATAAGCAAAAGAAAACAGCTTTTGCAGTGGAGGGCAAGGGATCAGGAAAACTGCCTCTCACGGTGGCAGCTGAGGGAATCAGGGAAGCGCACCTCCCGGTGGCAGGGAGAGAGAGCTGAGCTGAGGGAAAGCACCTGTAGCCTCCCACAGGCTATACACATCCAGCTCTGCCACGTACTTAGGCTCTTATTATGCAAAGTGCAAGGGAGCAAGCCTAACACAGCTGTTTTCCCAACAACTAATAACCAACAGTTGGTAGACTAGCACCAATCCAGGGACCATACTAGGAGTGACACTGGTCTGAGCTAGCTAATCATAGTACTTCCATTTCTCTTGCCAAATGATTGATTTAGACATGGTCAAGAGACATGATTTCTGGCCATTGAGATAGGAGGGAATGTTTACCTGGGCACCTGGGAAAAGTTTCTCTTGATCTTAATAAAAGACACATGACACATATGCTTTTTCTTCTAGCCTCTTGATATTAATGTATGACCATGTGATACCTGAGTAGCTGCAGCCATCTTGAGATCATAAGGTGAAGGACCAAAGGCTAAGGACAAGGAAACAGGGTGGAGGGAAACTGGGTTGTTAATCATATTGCAGAGCTGCTTAATCACCTACTTTTTATCCCTCTATGTCTGAGACAATAAAATGGAATAAAATGGCCTATTGGTCCAATTTTATCCACTTTGTGTTGGCTTTGCTGTTATTTGCAACTGAAAGAGTTCTGTCTGATGCACCTTGCAGAACATGAGAGTGTTAACTAGTTTGGGTACAGAGGTCTAGCTATACTTAGGATAGTTTATAGGGACCTTAAAATTCCTAGAAAAAAAATTGTCAGGATACAAATGGTTAAACAAAGCTGCAGTTGTTATTCTAATTCTAGCATTTTTTGTATATTTAAAATACAGTAAATTTAATTTTTAAAAATTTATTTTATTTTTATTAAGTGGGAGGTGGAGAAGCAGAGAGACAGACTCCTGCATGTGCCCCAACTGGGATCCACCTGGAAGCCCTCTATGGGGCGATGTTCTGCCCATCTGGGGCATTGCTACATTGCTCTGCAACTGAGCTGTTTTAGTGCCTGAGGCAAAGCCATGGAGCCATCCTCAGTGCTCAGGGCCAGCTTGTTCAACCATTCAAGTCCTGGCTGCAGGAGAGGAAAAGAGGGGAGAGATAGAGAGGGAGAGAGAGAAAAGGAGGAGGGGTGGAGAAGCAGATGGTCATGTCTCATGTGTGCCCTGACTGGGAATTGAACTCAGAACTTCCACATGCCGGCCAATGCTCTACTGCTGAGCCAAGCAGCTAGGGCAAAAATTTTATTTAGAAAATTAAATTTAATGGGCTGATGTAACATTGATCAATAGGTTCCAGATAAACATCTCTATAGCATTTGAACTGTTGATCATATTGTGTGCCCATCATCCAGAGAGTCAAATCATTTTCCGTCACCGTCACCGTATATTGGTCCCTCTTTACTCCCCTCTTCCAACCCCCTCTCTTCAACTCCCTCTCCATGGTAATCACTTCACTTTTATCTATGCCCACGAGTCTCAGTTCTATATCCCACCTATGTGTGGAATCATATAGTTCTTAGCTTTTTACCAGGAATTTTAACACATGGAGAGTTTCATGTAACCATCACCACAATCAGGATAGAGAATAGTTCCATCACCCCCTAAAAACTTCATTATGCTATTGCTTTGAAGTCATACCCTCTCTCCTTACCTAATCGCTGATCTGTTCCTCACTATATTTTTTGTTCATTCAAAAATGTCATATAAACAGAAACATACAGTATGTAATCTTTTGAGCTCATCTTCTTTCACTCATTGTAAATGCCTTTGAGGTTCATCCAAACTGTTGCATGTTCATTGCTTTTTATTGCCGAATAGTATTTCACTGGATGAGTGTAACAGGTTGTTTATCCATTCATCCTTACAAGGTATTTGAGTTGTTTCCAGGTTTTGTTGATTATGAATAGAACACCTTTAGCTTTTCTGTACAGGTTTTGTGTGAACTTAAGTTTTTATTCTTATAGAGTATATACCTAGGATTGGGATTTCTGGGTCATATGTTAAGCTTACATTTGACTTTATAAGACTTTGCCTAACTTTCCTAGGATGGCTGTATCATTTTGCATTCCCATCAGCAATGTAAGAAAGTTCCAAATATTTCCCTATATTTTCTTCTAAAAATATTATAGTTTTATGATTTACATTCAGATCTATAAATAAGGTATGAGGCTTTGGTCAAGGTTTATTTCTTATCTATGAATGTACAATTCTTCCAATACTATATGTTGTTCTTATTCCATTAAATTCTTTGCACCTTTGTCAAAAATCAATTGAACATATTTGTGTGGCCTATTTCTGCATTCTCTATTTTTCTGCATTGGTCTATATGTATATACTTTTGCAATACCACATGATCTTGATAATAGCTATACAGTAAGTCTTAAAATCTTTTCAAAATCACTTTGGCTATTCTACTTATTTTGCCTTTCTATATAAATTTTAGAGTCAATTCATCTGTATCTACAAAAAGATATTGGGATTTTGATGGGAACTCCATTAAATCTACAGATCAATTTAGGGAGAACTGACATCTTTGATATGTTGAGTGTTCCAGTCCATAAACACAGTATTTCTCTGGTTATTTTAAGTCTTTGGAGATTTCTCTCATCAGCATTTTGTAGTTTTTAGCATATAGATCATGTACATGTTTTGTTAGATATTTTTTACCTAAGTGTTTAATTTTTTGGAGCTATTACAAATAGTATTGTTCTTTGCTAGTATATAAAATGTAATTGATTTCTGAGTGTTGACCTTGTATTCTGAAACCTTGCTAAATTCTCTTATCAGTTCTAGGTGTGTGTGTGTGTGTGTGTGTGTGTGTGTGTGTGTGTGTGTGTTATTTGGAATTGTCTGTGTAGACAATCATGTTATCTGTGAATGGGGACAATATTATTCCTCAATTTAGGAATATAGGACAATATTATGACCGATACTTTTATAGGTCACATGCAAATTATTCAAGTTGTTTAAAAGTAATTCTAAAAATGGTAATAAAAATATATGCATAAATGTGATCATATACAATACTGCTCGCAAAAATTAGGGGATATTTAAAAATGTTTATGAAGCAATAAAATATCCCCTAATTTTTTGAGCATTATATTAAATTGATAAAACAATAATAAAATTTTAAGTGATAAATATTACAAAATACCAGTACTTCTTATGTGCCAAGGATTGCTCTAATTGTATGTAAATGAACTTATTTATTAATCACAAACCTATGATATGGGTACCATTATCCCCATTTCACAGATGCAGAACCTGTAAATGATAGAGCTGTATATAAGTCTAGGTAGTCTGGCTCCAGAACTTGTACTCTTTAGCCATTACACAATAGAACAGGAGATTCTAGAAATGAATTCCAAAATATCTAGGAGATTAGTATTTGATGAATGAGACATTTCAAATGAATGAGTAAAATATCACTATTCAATAATTATATAGGAACAATTGGATATCCACGAGAAAAATTAAAATTGGAAACCTACATTTGCACTGTACATCAAAATAAAACTCATATGGCACAAGTATTTAAAGGTTGAAGTTAAAACTATAAAGATGTGCCTGACCGAGTGGTTGTGCAGTGGATAGGGCATCGACCTGTGACGTTGAGGACCCAGGTTCAAAACTCAGAAGTCACTGGCTTGAGTACGAGCTTATCCAGCTTGAGCATGGAGTGGCTGGCTTGAAGCTCAAGGTCGCTCAAGGGGTCACTGGCTTGACTGGAATCCCCAGTCAAGACACATATGAGAAGCAATCAATGAACAACTAAAGTGCCACAACTACAAGTTGGTACTTCTCATCTCTCTCCCTTCTGGTCTCTCTCTCTCTCTCTCTCTCTCTCTCTCTCTCTTTCTCCACTTTAAAAAAACCATAAAGGTGCAAGAAGAAACCATGGAGAAAGAGTTTTATAATCTTGATGCCAGGAAGACTTTTCAAAGTACAGTAAGTACATCACATAAACCAGTTATTCCAAATGTAATGACCAGTAATTTTAAATATTTTAAATTTGTGTGTTCTAAGAAACAAATTTACAAGGTTAAAAGACATATAATAAACTGAGGAAAATATTTGGGAAAGGAAGACAAATAATATATCCACAATTTAAAAAGAGTTATTCCAAATCATAAGAAAATATTAAATTCAATAAAAATATGAGCAAACAATGCAAACAGGGAACACATTCAAAAACAGAATACGAAAGGTGCTCAACTTCACAAAAAATTCAAAACATAAAATGAAAGCAATGAAATAGCCTTTTGTATAAAATTAGCAAAGAAAAAATGGGTGAAAACACACAATTTGGGCAAGGGTAGGAAAAACCACTCTCATAATATGGTATTATGAATATAAATTTGTATACTCTCTTTCAGGGGACAAGTTGGCAATCTCTATCCAATTGTAAAATGTGCATACTCATTGCAGTAATTCCGTTTCCAGGCACCTGTCTTACAGAAGTACATACATGTGCAAGGCTATTTACAAGGATGTTCATTTTCGCACTCAATAATAATAAAAATTTACTAACAATCCAAAAGATCATTCACCCTATGCAACTAGTTTTAAAAATAAGGTAAATCTTTAAGTATTGACATATTAAGAAATCTATAATCTACTGTTACCTCATCCACTTACTTCTGAGGATCCTCAGAGGATTTCTTATAGGGTGACTCTTATTATTACTTAAATCAGCATAACTTGGTAACCTGTAATGTGGGCATAATTGTCGTACTTGCCACATAGAATTGTCCATTCATTCCTTCAAAAAGTATTTGTTGTACAGGAACAATTGTCAGCTCTGTGCTAGGTGCTGGAGTACTGATATAAACAAAACAGACATGGTCTGACTCTTGAGGAACTCATTATCCAGTGCAGAATGTGTGGGGTGTGTATATGGGAAGGGAAGACATTAATCACAAACACAACTGTACCTGGGGAGGAAAATGCAGAGGATGATGAAAGTGTATTACAGAGGACCCTGGTCCAGTTTTGGTGGAGGCAGGGAAGGCTTCCCTGACATGCTATTTGATTTTTTTTAAAAAGACAGTGATAAGCCAGACACTTGGTATAAATGTCAGCTCCACAGATTAGTTTAAAAGGATAAGGTAGTGTATATACACTGACATAGAAGGAATGTCAAGAAAACATTAAGTCAGTAAAGTAAGTTGTAAAACATATATAGCATGATTCCCCCTTTTATGGTTTAAAAATATTTATTATAATATATCTAAGGTATAGACAGAAAAAGATCTGAAGAATATATTCCATACTAACAGTTGTTAATTCTATTCAAATAATGTATACATTTATCTGACATTCTGTAATCATAAAAAAAGATAGGAGCAACAGCATGAGCATGAGAAATATTAGTATACAAGGAAAAGAGTTTTAAATAAGGTAAAGAGAGAGATTGATAAAAGATACTTTCTACCAAGAATATCTCATCATAAGATATGGTGATGCAGGAATACTTGACTTGGGTTGATGAACAGACAATGCAATATACAAATGATATACTGTAGAATTGTGTACCTAAAACCTGTATAAATTTATTAATGAATGTCACCCCCCAAAAAAGATTATCTTGTCATAAATACACAAACCAATCAATTTATATTAAAATACATAAAGAAATTAGAAAAGCAGATAAGCTGTACCATATAAACTGTTTTTATTTTTTAATGGTTGTGGAACACTTGCAAAAATTGATGATGTACTTACTGAGTTACAAAAGGAAACACAATACATTTATAATATTAGAAATCATAAATGTCATACCATTGGATTACAGTGCAATACAACTAACTTCTAACCACAAAAACAGCAAAAAAAAAAAAAATGTTTGTCTCCTCAAAAATCAAATAATACTTTTAAATAACTCATGGTCAAAGAAGAAACCAAAATCAAAATTATAGAATAAAAATTAATGAGAATGAAAGCACTACATATTAAGGTCAATCACAGAAAGAAATTTATAATTTTAAGTGCTCTTAAAAATATTAAAGAATGAGCCTGACCAGGAAGTGGCACAGTGGATAGAGCATCAACCTGGAATGCTGAGGACCCCAGTTTGAAACCCTAAGGTCGCCGGCTTGAGCGCAGGCTCACCAGCTTGAGCATGGGAACATAGACATGATACCATGGTCGCTGGCTTGAGACCAAAGGTCGCTGGCTTTGAGCCCAAGGTTGCTGGCTTGAGTCCAAAGGTCACTGGCTTTGATCCCAAGGTTGCTGGCTTGAGTCCAAAGCTCACTAGCTTTGAGCCCAAGGTTGCTGGCTTGAGCCCAAGGTTGCTGGTTTGAGCAAGGAAAAAAGTTGGCTTGGCTGGAGCCCCCTGGTCAAGGCACGTATGAGAAAACAATCAATGAAACTAAAGTGTCACACTATGAGTTGATGCTTCTCATCTCTCTCCTTTTCTGTCTGTCCCTGTCTGTCTGACTCTCTCACTTAAAAAAATGGAAGTTAATAAGCTACACATTTAACATAAGCCATTACAAAGAAAACAGCAAAACAGAGAGAAGTAGATGAAGATTTAATAAATACAAAAGCTGAAAATAATAATTCATTAAAGTAGAGAATAGAAAAAAGGTAGAACAGAGAAATAAATCTGAGAAATAGTTCCCTGAAAATATCAACAAAACAGAGAAACCTCCATAGTCTAGTTAAAATAGAAAGAGAGAAATGCATCAAAAATATAAGATTGATTGATGATAGATGAGGGCTATGTGATAAAGCAAGTATAGCAAAATATATAATAAAAATGATAAAAATCTATTATCTAGAACATCAGGTTGGGAAACATTACACTAGAAGTTTCATTAAAACCAAGAAAAAGAAAAAGATGCCTACTGTTTCCTCTAGCATTTAACATTTTCCTAGAAATTTAATAAAACACAATATGTCAAATATATGCATATAGAAATTACAACTATAATAAAGGAGGAGAAATCATTATTTGCAGATGGTATGGTTATCCACATGGAAAACTAAAGAGAATGAATACACAAATTACTAGAACTGATAAGAAAGGTAAGTAGAGTGGCCAGTTATAAAATGATGTTCCATTATGCAGGCATGGTAGTGAGGGAAAGGATGCTAAAAAGCATCTTTTATATAAATATTTTTCTCTGATTACAGTACTTCTATGCTGTTTGAATATTTTACAAACAAAATGATTCATGTAGTTGTTTGAAAAGGGGAAAATAAATCAATGGTAGGCAGAATCCTAAAATGTCCACTCCCCCATCCTTGCCCAGATTTTCCAACCGAATTTCCGGACAGTGGTTGTGATGATATCTTGTCTGTAATTGTTACATTATGTGGTAAAGGGGATTTTGCAGACATAATTAAAGCTCCCCTTAAAATAGGGAGATTACTCCGGATTATTCCAATGGCCTTACTATAATCACACAAACCTTTTAAAAGCAGACAGTTTTCTCAGGCTAGTGGCAGAAAGAAAAGAGAAATTTCAAGCATGGAGGGATTCAGCATGCCACTGCAGGCTTGAAGATGGAAAGGGACAAGTGAGGAAAAATATGTGTGGCCTCTAGAAGCTGGGAGCATGGGGATCTCAGTCCTACAAGAGCAAGGAACTGAATCCTCACAACAACCTGGAGGAAATCAGAAGTGGATTCTTCCCTAGAGTCTCTAGATAAAAGCCAAGTCTGATGACACCTTAATTCTGGCATTGAAAGATCCTCAGCACAGAACTCAGCCAAGCCCATCAGGACTTCTGACCTATAGAACTGTGAGTCAATAAGGTGTTGTTTTAAAATGCTAAATTCATTCCACAACAATAGAAAATGAATACAGATGCTTGTCTATTTACAATAGGGTTACATCCTGATAACATATCATGAATTGAAAATACCTTAAGTTGAAAATGCATTTAAGGCTCAGTGGAAGAGCATTAGCCCTGTGTGTGGAAGTCCCAGGTTCCATTCCCAGTCAGGGCACACAGGAGAAGCACCCATCTGCTTCCCCACCCTACCCCATTCTCTCTCTCTCTCTCTCTCTCTCTCTCTCTCTTTCCCGCAGCTGTGGCTCAAATGGTTCGAGGAAATAGGCCCAGGATGCTGAGGATGGCTCCATGGCCTGCCTCAGGTGCTTAAATAGCTTGGTTGCCAAGCAAAGGAGCGGCAGCCCAGACAGGCAGAACATCACCTAGTAGGGGGCTTGCCAGGGTGGATCCCAGTGGGGGCTCATGTGGGAGTGATTCTCTGCATTTAATGGCCAATAGATGAAAAAGTGATCATCTTCACTAACTATTTGAGAAATGCAAATCAAAACTATAATGAGATACTAACTCACACCTGTTAGATTGGCTATTATCAACAAGACAGGTAATAACAAGTGTTGGAGAGACTGGAGAAAAAGGAACCCTCATTCACTGCTGGTGCAAATGTAAACCAGTATAGCCATTATGGAAGTATGGTGGTTCCTCAAAAACCTAAGAATAGAACTACCATATGACCCAGAAATCCCTCTACTGGGTAGCTACCCAAAAAACTAAAAATCACTGGTACATAAAGACACTTGCGCCTCCATGTTCATCGCAGCATTATTCACAGAGGCCAAGACATGGAAACAACCAAAGTATCCTTCGATAGAGGACTGGATAGAGAAGGTGTGGTATATATATACAATGGAATACTACTCAGCCATAAGAAATAGTGACATAGTGACATTTATGACAACATGGATGAACCTTAAGAACAATATACTGTATGAAATAAGTAAATCAGGAAAAGCTAAGAATTAGATAATTCCATACATAGGTGAGATATAAAACTGAGACTAATGGACATAGATAAAAGTGAAGTGGTGCCCTGGCTGGTTGGCTCAGTGGTAGAGCGTCGGCCTGGTGTGCAGGAGTCCCGGGTTCAATTCCTGGCCAGGGCACACAGGAGAAGCGCCCATCTGCTTTTCCACCCCTCCCCCTCTCCTTCCTCTCTGTCTCTCTCTTCCCCTCCCGCAGCCAAGGCTCCATTGGAGCAAAGTTGTCCCAGGCACTGAGGATGGCTCCATGGCCTCTGCCTCAGGCGCTAGAATGGCTCTGGTCGCAACAGAGCAATGCTCCAGATGGGCAGAGCATCACGCCCTTGTGGGCGTGCCGGGTGGATCCCGGTTGGGCGCATGCAGGAGTCTGTCTGGCTGCCTCCTCGTTTCCAACTTCAGAAAAATACAAAAAAAAAAAAAGTGAAGTGATTGCCAGGGGGAGGGGGTTATGGGGGAGATGAGTAAAGAGGGAGAAGTATGCGGTGACAGAGAGTGATCTGACTTTGGGTGATGGGGACAGAACACAATCAACTGTTCAAATGCTATAGAGATGTTTACCTGAAACCTGTGTACTCTTATTAATCAGTGACACCCCATTAAGTTTAATTTTCTAAATAAAAGTAATGATTAAAAAAAGAAAAAAGAAATAAAATGCATTGAATACATCTAACCTACCAAACAGCATAGCTTAACCTAGCCTACCTTAAATGTGCTCAGAACATAATATCCAAAAATTGCTGGCAAGACAGTACATTGCAGAGTGTCTGTGGTATCTTTGTGATCATGTGGCTGACTGGGAGCTGAGGCTAGCTGTAGCTACCCAGCATCAGTAGAGAGTATTGTGCTAAATATTAGCCTAGGGAAAGATCAAAATTCAAAATCTGAAGTATTGTTTCTACTAAATGCATATTCTTAGGCCACCTTAAAGTAAAAAAATTCATAAGTCAAACCATTGTAAGTTGGGGACCATCTTTACAAAACACATTACATCAGCAAAACAATGAGATATATTGCCTATCAAATTTTCAAAGGTTCAACCCCATTATGACCCAGTCATGCAGTAGGATAGGAAAATAATACACCCATACACCCCATGGAAAATATAAATTGGTAAAATCTTTCTTCTAAGTACATTGTATAATACCTATCAACCTCCCCCAAAAGGCTAATATGCTTTGCCTTATTAAAATTTATTGTAGTTAAATAATCAGAGATGTGAGCAAAGATTTTTCTAAATGTCCTTTACAGAACTGCTTGTAACAGTGGACAATTAGAAACAACAGGCATATATGACCACAGAAGACTGGTTCATTGAATAAAATATCCTATGCCATTTGATGAAATAAATTTATGCAATCAAAAGCCCAGTAGGAATTCTTATAGAACTTTACAAGCTAAGTTAAAAATTCATCTGAGAGAAAATACATGTGAATAGTTAAGATATTTGTGGGGGAAAAAAGACAAGAGGGGCTTGACCTAGCAAGTATAAGGTAATAATTTAAAGCTCAAGTGCTTAAAAAACTGTGTAACTGGTGCTAGTGTGGATTTTAGGAATATTGAACTGATGATTTACATTTAAATGTATATATATCGTATACTTAGGAATTTGGTTTTAAATAAAGGGAAAGAATGGTCTGTTCTCTGTTTGGGCACAAGAGAAATACCAAGTAATTAGTATTACAATGGAATAATATTCACCTATTGAGCATAACAGTATTAGAATATTTCATGACTTAGAAAAATACTTACCAAAAGCAATTTCAGAAAATTAAAGAGCTAAACACAAACAATTCTAAAGTGTTACCAAGAAATACAGAACAATGTTACTAATCTTGGTATAGAAAGGCCTTCTTATGCAAGATTTAAAATGCAAAGCCATAAAAGAAACAACTCATAAATTTGAATATATCAACATTTAAAAAATCTATACCCATAACGACCCTGTGAACAAAGTTTAAAAATAAACAGAAGTCTGCAAAAAATTTTCCCACACATATAATAAAGATTTATTTCTAGACTACAGAATTCAATATAAGAAGCCAAACAATCCAATTGGAAGATGAATGAAAGATATGAATAGGCAAGTCACAAAACAACCTGAACAAACAGTCAACAAACACGTGAAACTATTCCTTAACCTCACTAAAAATACAAGAAACCAAGCAATGGAACAACATTTTTCACCCATCACATTGGCACAACATTCAAAGAATTGGCTAATACTCAGTATGGATAAAAATTTAGGGAAATGGTTATTCTTATTCACTGCTGCTGGTGGGGTATACTGAGTCTTCCTACATAGCAATTTGGCATTTATATGTTAAAATTTCAAAATGTGCTGTCGTTGAGCCATCTATTTCGCTTCTTTATCTTACAAAAATATTTTAACAAATACTAAAAAAGCATATACAAGGATTTTCATTGCAGTCCTGTAAATAGTAAAATAAATGTATGGTTACAGTAAAAGATTGAAAACAATATGTATTTATCAATAGGTGACTAAACCAATATAGTTAATTATAGTACACTCATTCAGTGGACTATTACTACTCAGTATGCAAAATAAATGAGGTAGATTTATATACACTAACATGGAAAGATCTTTAAGCTATAGTAATAGTAAGTAAATAAAGCAATTAACAGAACAATACATAAACTAGAATGTCATTTATATATTTTTAAAACTTAAAAGCATAAAGTGAAGCTATGTTTTTCTATAGGTATATAGGAATGTTTAAAATTTATCTGTCCCATGTTTTGTAATAATGTATTAATTCATGTGCAATTAGGAAAAACATTTTCAAGATTAAAAAATAACAAAAATCTAATTACATGTTAGAGAATTATTTATGTCATTAAAATCACGTTACAAATATTTAATGACATGACGATATTCACTAGGTTATTAAATAATAACATGCTCATACTTTGGTTTAGAATTATAATTACATACATAACGCACAGAAAAACGTTGGAAGGACATAAAACCGAAACATTAATAGTAGTGATCCTCTCTAGGTGATGGGGTTACAATTTTTTTGCTTTATGTATCTTATGTTTTCGTGTATTTTCTGAATATTCTACAATAAGAAAAATAGAAACAGGTGTGTGTTTGAGTGTGTGTGTGTTTGTAGGAGGATGCTGGTTGGAATTAGGAATGTAAAAGACATGTAGTTGGCAAGAGGACTAAAGGCTGCTGCAGATTTAAATTAAAACTAGGGTTGTGGGCATAGGCGGATTTAACGGCAGCGCACTGGGCGCGCCCGCCCTGTGTCCGATCTGCGGAAGGGCCTCGCAAAACCCTAACTTTACACGTTTTTTCTAATAACAAGGGGCCCAATATTTTCTTTTGCGCCCCGGGCTTCAACCGACCTTAATCCACCTCTGGTTGTGGGGTATGTGGGATTTAAGAATTAGGAGTTGCGGAACTAGATTTGACCGGGCCTAGAAATTAACAGTAGACAAGTAGGGGTTAAAATTAATGGTAGAGACCATGGATTATTAGAATTAGTGCAGATGCTGTAAGAGATTGAAATTAGAATCAAAGGCTTTATTAAATTAAAACGTTTTTTGAAAACTATACTAGCAATATTAGTGAGGGTATGGGAATATTCAAATAAACTGGAATGCACAATTATTCTGTGACCCTTTGGCCCTAGCTAATCCATTTCTACATAGTTCTCCTTGAGAAAAATCTAAGAAATATGCAGATTTTTAACTACATCAAAGTTTATGTCTATATTTCTTCTAATAAAAAAAGACCTAAACATGGAGTTCTTGGTAAAATAAATAATAAGCATTACAATGGAATAACACTCATCCATTAAACATAATATTGTAAGAATATTTAATGGGTCGATCGATCTCAAAGGGACTTACATAAAGCTGAGATTAAATACAAAATTTTATGTGTAAATATATTTGGCGGGCAGTGCATCTATTCGTCAGATTCTCAATTCGGGGCATGAGCCATTGCTCTGGAAGGTTAGAATTAGAACGGGAGGGTAAAACTACAGTTTTATTTCCTCTCTAACTCAAGAATATTTTGTATAGTGCTTTTGTCTTTATACTTACTGAGTTAATACATGTTTTTTTGTTAACAATTGAAACCTTGCAGAAGTATTTGAAGTTGCATATCAAAGCTCCCTTCTCCTCTCACCCTGCAGTCTCATTATGAACTGCCGATGAAGTAGTTAATAGTTAGGAGTATCTCCTACCAGATCCATTATATTCCTATGCATTCACAGATGCCGATCCTCTATGAGGTCTTTGTCAATCTCACTGCCACCCCAAATAATACCAAGGAGAAAAAGAAAGAATGATTGAGAGCTTTACTATGTGCCTGAAGTAAGTGTTCTAAGGCTTTGCCCTTGTGAACTCACTGTGGTCGGCGCCCAAGTGTCTCCCTCCCTCACTCCAAACTGTGTCCCCGCTTGCCCTCTTGCCCCCCATTCTTCGCAAGGCTGCTGCAAAGATGGTTAATTTTTAAACGTAAATAGAATCCTGTCAACCTTCAGCGGCTTCCATCGTGCCGGGAATCAAGCCCCAATGCCTTAGAGACCCTACTATTTCTTATGGTTGAGTTCGCTGGATCCGGAGTAGCTCAGGCGCGGTCCCCGGTGAGGGACCCGGCTTCACCACCAAGTGAGCGCCCTCCCCAGGGGCAGGGGCGGGGCTTCTTGAGACGGAGGTGGAGCCTTAGATCCAGTGAGCGGAGAGCAGGAGGGGGAAGCTTTCAGCGGAGGGTGAGCGAGGGGAGCGGGGCTGAAGCAGGGCCCCGGACGCGGCACGCTTTTGCGTGTCCCGCGGAGCTATTGCGGCCGAGGTGAGCGTCTTCTCCCCCAGGTTGGGGGCGCGGGCTCTGTTCAAGCGGCCATCATCGGCTCCTCGCGGGGGGTCGTTCCCACGGGACCCCGAGCGGAGGCACGGAGGTGGTGGCTTTAGGGAGCCTGCGGGAGCGGCTGGTGAAGGGGCCAGCGGCCAGCTCCAGTACTCCCTCCACCCCGCCTTCTCTCCCCTCCCCCAGGCCTTGGCCGGCGCCAGCGGAGAGCTAGCCGCATCTTCGGGGGCAGCGAGACAGCGGCCCGCACCGGGGCGAGACAGCGGCCGACAGTGGGGATGCGAGGTACCGGCATTAACCATGGCCAAGTGGCCCTAGAGAGGGAGTACAGGCCGGGCCTTCTCTCACGGGTTGGAAGAAGGCGGCCTCAGGGGAGGGGGAAGGTGAGGGGCGGGCAAGCTTGCTTCGCGGGTAACTACTAGGCATTGTAGATGTATGTTTTGGGATCTAAATGGTACTATAACACGCAAATACATATTCATTTCGGCAATTGATTTTTAAAAACTTAATATATCTTGTAGACCTTCCGCTATAAGGGAATCTCAACTTGTCTCATGTATAAACAGCTGCATTGTATGATTGTACTACAGTTTATTTAACTGTTTCCGGATTGATGTACATTAGCTTGTTTCCCTTTGGGGGGGAGGGGGCTATTACACGCAACGCTATAATGAATGGGCTTGTGTATGTTTCATCCACATGTATGAATATTTCTGTAGAAAAAAAATTCTTAGAAGAGTAATCATTGGATCAAAGTGTATATGCATTTTGAATTTTGATAAATTTGTCCAAATTGCCATCCCAAAAAGCTATGTTCATTTATACTCTCCAATGTTTTGTGAGAGTGCCCATTTTTCCACAGTTGTGGCAACACAGATTATTATCAATCTTTGTAATTTTGACCAATTTAAAGGGCAAAAAATGGTATGTCGTATTTTTCATTTGCATTTTCCTGATTACTACTGAAGTTGAACATATTCTTTATTTGCCGGATTACAAAAGTAAATAGGCAAATATCAATAGTCTTCCTATCTGTAAGCAACAAGCATTTCGAAAATTTAGTACTAGAAAAACCCTATTCGCAATAGCAAGAAAACAGCAGTACCTAGAAGTAAACTACAAAACTTTATTGAGGAATATAATAAAAGAACGTTTGCATCCAGGTAGAAGGGATACATGCTTCTGGTTAAGAAGGCTCAATTTTGTAGCGATGTCCATTTTTCCTATGTTGTTTTATACAACTGATTCAATTTCAATAAATATACCAAGTTTTTGGAACTTAGTATGATTCTAAAGTTCATCTGTAAAAAAAGATGGCTAAGAATAAAAGAGAAAATATCTTAAAAGTAAAAATGGGTTTATTTATACTGCCAGGTATTACAATGTATTCTAAAGGAATAATATTTAAATTACAATGTATAGAACAATGTGTTAGAATAGAAAAGCCCACAATTAGAGCCAGATTGTATCCCAGAATTGATTGGGGAAACATTGTTGTCTAGACGGGGAGAAACTGCCATTATTAAAAGCTACAGGCACACATATCCCCACCTCCCGCCCCCAGGAAGCTTCAATTTTCCTTTGAGGGCAGACTCCTTTGTTTGGAGAAAACCACTTTATTGGATCTGTTGGTTATGCCAAGGTAAAGCCCCAGGAGTTAAAATATTTGGCTTTGCAGCTATAACTAACGATGTGACCCTTTAGTTAGATTATGATGGATTCAGGTTAGCCTGCAGTGCGGCGAGGGAAGGCGTCTGAGTATTATCGGTCTTTAAAAATTGTTTTTTCCCGATCTAATGGGCCAAAACGTTATGTCATTGTTTTCATTTGCATTTGCGTGCTTATTGTGGGATCGAACGTCTTTTATGTGTTAGTCCAGGATAATATGTGTTTCCTGGAGGCAGGTGACAATGGGACCCATTGCTCCTCTTCCAGAATGTAGTTTGACTAATTGGTACAGCACTGCCCAGAAGCGTGAGAATAAACAGGTTGACTTTTTAAATTTTCCTCAAGCACTGGGTTCTGGACACCTTAGATGGGGGGCGGAGGCAGTTTTCAGGACATGGCCGAGATTTGGCGCTGAGCTGTGTCATCGCGAGGTTTGTCAGCCAGCACCGCAGTGGGTCAGAAACCTCGTGGTAGGCGAGATCCCTGCAGGACGGGAGGTTCCTCCCTTCCCCCGAAAAACTCCCAGTCATTTTCACGAGGCCCCGCCTCTCTCCTTTTTAGGAGCGTACACCCGGTCTCGCGAGATCTTGTGTTTCCTAAAGGCGAGGCGCGGGCGGCATCCTGCGGTGATTCCGAAGGTCTCTTGGAGACTGAAACGTAATATCGCGATATTTGCACGGAGCATGCGGGAGCTAGTGGCGGCAGGTTGACTCCGCCCCTTGACGCTCCGTAGTGCGTCATTTGCTTCTCGCTTCGCGTAGGTTGAGAGCGGAGCCGTAGCGACTTTGGCTTTGGTGGGAGGAGGGGTGTGGGAAGGGCTGGGTTCTGGCTTTTCCCGTCCGGTAGAGGTTCTCGCGGGATCGCGCAGAGGCAGCTGCGGTTCTGCTACGGCCTGCAGCAGCTTTGGAGGCAGCGGCAGCGTCTTCGGCTCGTGCTGTTCTTAGCCGATGAGTTCTCGCGGGAGTGGGGTTACGTCCTCGTGGGATCATTGGCGGTGGCGGAGGTAGCTTGGGGGTGGGGGGGGGCAATGACTAGGGTCGGTCCGCTTGCTGTTAAGATGGCGGCGGAAGCTGATGTCTATCTGACCAGGACGTGGGACTGTGTTGGCTCTCCACATTTGTGATGCTTCTTAGGTACCCGCCGTTATGGAGGTGACAATTGATGGAACGCCGAGGTGCCGATAAACAGAACTCGAGGCGAAGACCACCCCGTCTCTAGTCGGTTGGGGAGACACCATTTCCCGGGCCTCAGCCGCGTGGGGACCCGCCTTTGCCCTACCAGTCAGTGCCTCCGTTGTCGCCGCCACAGTGGGCGGATTAGGAAGGGTGAGGGATGGGAGTCTTGGAGTTCGTGGGGGTGTGGGGTTGGAGGTTAGATTGGGAGGTGAGGGAGAGGAGAACTACGACAACGGCCCCCCCACACACATACACCTTTCTGCGGGCCCGCCTCTGTTCTCCGCCTCTGCGGCCGCCTAAATCAATCACCTAGCTTTTCTTGAAGTGGACTCGACTTCCCCAACTCCCATGGTCTTTGACTTAAGGGGTCAAGCTTTAGTGCTTCTGATGTATTACTCACTTCTCACCTAATTCTGTGGTCCCATCGAATCTTCACCTACATGGATATTTTAAGGCTGTATTTAAGAGGGGGAGGCAAAGCATTTCCGTGTCATCTCTTACCCAGTCCTACTAAGGAAGAGCTTAGCTCTAGTCCCTTATCCCGTCCAGTTTGTCTCTTCATTGGTTCTCTTGACACAGGCGTTGAATACATGGAGGAAATAAAGGGGACGGTTTCCCGTTCCCTTTATTTACTCCATCTTTGTGGAGACATAGTAACCTTCCATTTCATTAAGTCTTCGTGCTTTATGACCCTGATCAAAGCACAGGGCAGCTATTCCTCCCAACTGCTTGGTGTTCAACCACTTTTACGTGGAATAGTGAATGGGTTGGTTTGGTGGTCTTTGTGACCTCTTCATTTTAGAAGCTGTTAGTCTTTCCTTTCTCATAACCCCGTCCCCCCCCCAAAAAAAACCCCCAAAAAGCTGTAGAGGGTAACCCACCAGTAAACCAATTTTTTGTCTTATACCCCACAATCTCCCTCCATCCCCAGCGCAGGCTTGGGGACCGCCCCTTTTCCCTGCCTTACTCTGAGGGCCTGTGACTTCTTGGTCTGTGGAAATCTATTTTTGCTTCTGACCACCTCTTACATGCTATTATTCACTTCTTAGTCCTTCTTTTCCCTGCCTCTGTCCTCTTTTTCCAGGAGCTGAATTCCCTAGAGGGAAGATACTTTGCTGTCAGGCCTCCTACATTCCCCCTTCTCCATGTGCTAGAAAATAATATAGCTTTGATAGATTGTCTCCTGCCTCTCAATTGTCCTGTTCTACTTTTTTCTACACTTCCCCATTACATCATTATTATAGGCAATTAATTACCTGTTATTTGTTTCCTTTTTAAATTACATGTTCAGTAATGTTTTAGCCCCAATGTTGTCTACATTGAGTAGACACCAACATTCCCCAGGCAAGGGAAGGCTGCCTAGTATGGTAGAAATACTGTGTCCTTTGCGTTCATGCTGAACTTTGTGACCTTGAGCACATTACTTTTCAGAGTCTCAAGTTTTTTCATCTGTGTGATGGAAATTGTAACACTTGCAGTTGCTACAATTAGATACACAACAAATTGTGGTTACATTTTCTTAGGGAAAGAATACCTTGTCAGATACATCTGTTTCATATGGTAGTTTTATGACCTAGGAAAGAAGAAATTTTGTTTCCTTAACTAGATATTTTTCATATATTTCTAGGTCAGTCCTATCAATTTTGTATTTTTTTTCTCTTCATAGGCCAAACTATTTCTAATGGTTCTGGATGTTTGGAAATGATTCCCACCTGGATTAACCTAGTCAAGGATTTTAGTGCAAAATCACTATCCTGGCATAACCACCAGTCATAATGTTTCTCTCTAAACACCCCCCCCCCCCCCGGTGTTCTGTGTTTTAGAAGGGGCGCCTCATCCCTTGCCTCTTCCCACCTACTCCTTCAAAGAAGTCTGTCTTCTTCATTCATCCTAGATGAGATTTGGTGCCATGCTTTTCATAGTGATAAAGGGAACTTTGCTAGCTAGTTTTCAAATATTCATAGTGATTTTCCCCTACCTCCTTTGGTCCTTCAGGTCACTGTAGGGATCTGATACTTGGTTTTACCTGGGCAGGATAATTCTTATCTGAGAGAGTTTAGAAAGGTCATTTGGAGTACTAGGCTTCTTTTCCGAAAGGAATTACTGTCAGTTCTTTAATACATTACCTTCTGTTATTCTTTTGAAATTTTATGTTTTTCAGCATTCTGACTAAATAGAAGTGACTGTTCAATATGGAGGTAGTTTTTTTCTTTTTTCTTTAGAAATTAAATTTAATGGGGTGACACTGATCAATAAGATTATATAGGTTTCAGGTAAACTTTGCTGTACCATTTGAACTGTTGATTGTGTTGTGTGTCCATTACCCAAAGTCAAATCATTTTCAGTCACCGTGTATTCCTCTTTACTCATCTCCCCCTTACCCCCCTGGAGGTAGTTTTCTGACTATTGGATGTTGATTAAACCAGTATTAAAGTGAGTACTTGAGTGCTATTTTTCTAATTACTTTGGCGGATAATGAGGTTTGCAAAAGGAATATGGTGAAAAGTTTACCTAGGATTAAAGGTTTACCATAAGAAACCATCCAGTAATTAACTATGTGTGGACACTAGTTTTGAGCATTAGGGTATATTTAATTTAATGTGCTTTGTAGGTAATAGAATTTTCCTCCTATTCTCATTGGAGGTCAGGGGATCACATTCTGTTTCGAGATTTTTGTCTTGGTATTCTTTACAATGGTTTAGCAATGATAAAAAATTAACCTTAATTTGATTTATTTAGAACTAGAATAAATCTGAAAATTACAATCTAGGTGTGGCCTAAAAGGTTTAATTTATTCTAGGTAGATCTCTGAGAAGAGAGGAAGGAGTGGAAATACCAGTTAAAAACTTTGTCTAAGGTTCAGTGGCAAAGTTCAACCTGAATTTTTAGAGTGTTTATCATTTGTCTACCAGTGTGGCCAAAAAGCATGTATGAAGGTGAAAATTTTTTATATGTGCAATTTTTTTTCACCAAAAATCATAAATTTAACACTGCTTTGGTATCAATGTATAGTGAGGATAAAAAATTGTTTATAAATAAATAATCACCATCCCCTATCATTTCATTTGGGTTGAGAACTGGGTTCAGTTTTTTCAGGGGGTATTGTCAGATTAGAAGAATTATTTTAGCTGTTGGTTATGAATTCTTGTTACTGTTCAAAGCAGGTCCTGCAAAAATGCAAATTGATACATGAGGGTGATTGCTTAAGAAATAATAACCATGATTATGTTTGAACATTGATATAATAATGATTAACTCCCCTACACCCTAATAAATGTTTGTGTACCTCCCCTCCTTTTTTGTAGGTACTTCAGTAGTCTGAACTGAGTGTTGGCCCTCCAGAGGAACCAGCAGACCAACTTGGTCAGGAAGGTTCAGAAAGCTGTTGGAGCAGTGTTGGTATTTCCCACCAGGATGAGTATGGTTGGCTGTGGTTTTAGGTTAGTTTTTCTAAATCTTTGTGGATAGTATTTGCACTTTACTTCCTGGAATGTAGATGTGGGGGGTGTATGTATTTCCATTCTGTAATTGAGTTACTTTGGTTTCTAACATTGATCTGAAGTGGCATTAGTTGGTTCCTGCATTTAAGTGGAATTTATTTCTGAATTAAACTTTGAGTGAATTCTGTCTGTATGTGATTTCTTAACTCATCTTAAACATTCAAAAAATAAAATTGCAAGATATATCTAACCAGTTCTGTTTTAAAGAGTTACGCAAAATTTCAAATGTATAGAGATGAGGTGGTATAATGATCCCCCTGTGTACCTGTTAACCAGCTTTTAACAGTTGCTAACTTGTAGTCATTCTATTTCATCTATACTTCTACCCACTGCCCCCTTCCAACTATTTTATAGAAATAAATCCCTCCTGTCATATTTTTTATTTGCAAATATTTGTATTTCTGAAAAATAAGGGCTCTCCACACATAACCTAAAATTCATTGTCAGGCCTGACCTGTGGTGGTGCAGTGGATAGAGCATCAACCTGGAATGTTGAGATCGCTGGTTCAAAACCCTGGGCTTGCCTGGTCAAGGCACACATGACAAGCAGTCAATGAACAACTAAAGTGAAGCAACTGTGAGTTGATACTTCTTGTTCCCCCACCTGTCTGTCTTCTCTCCCTGTAAAAATCAATTTTTAAAAATCTTAAAAAGGAAATATCCCAACTCATAAAAAAGTTAATGCTTATGTAAAATAAAATATGAAGCTAGTGTTCAAATTTTATAGTTTGAATTAGGAACTGATGAAAGTCAATTTATCACAAAGGACTGATATATATATAATATATGTATCTTTTAAATCCATATTGATCTTCAGGTCCCCCCCCCCCTTTTTCTGTCTGATTATTTGTTAAAAAAAATTGTCCTATGGCTTCTCCCACATTTGGTGATTACTGTATATCCCAGTAGCGGTCTCTAACCCATTCTTGCTAAGTTAAAGACCCTGCAGGACTCCATTATAATGGAACAATGGCACTAATCTGTATCCCAGTTGGAGTTGGTACTGCTGGCCTAGGCACTATCCCAAAATAACTAGTCATGGATTTTTTGTTTTCCTGTGGCAGAGTCTGATTTAATTGATACCTGACTTCAATTCCATGTCTTGCTTGGCCCTGCTTACTGCTCCACATGAAAAGTAGGCCTCCTTGTAGAAGAAGCTAATGTTTCCTAGATAATGACCTGATTGTGCCTTTGGGGTTTTTCATTATGGTTTCATTTTCCTTAGGTTGTTTAATTATTTTTATACTATGTCATAATGTTGTTTTTTATTCTTTTGATGGTATCTCAGCTATTCTGACCCATAACTTCTAAGCTATTGAGACCTAGTAGTGAGTTCCTCTGGCTGTAATAAACCTTTTGAAATGGCAGTACTAAACAATTTTTTAGAGTTTCCACTTATATCCTGATTTTCAGCTATTTTACACAACTGTGGTTTTCCTGATGGTAGTTTTCATTTTCTTCTGGAAATTGTGCCCCCCACCCCTGCATAAAGTCTTTTGAACGGTTCATTTTTTTCCTTGTGTAGCATTGGCCATCCTGGGTTCTACTGTTTGTCTTCTCTATGGTCAACACCTGAGAGTGGAAGTTGAATACAGTCTCCAGCCAGCCTTTGACTTAGGCACGAATGGGATCAGAGCAAGGCCATTTGCGCCTACCTTTAAAATGAGAGTGATTCCAAGTTGAAGGGATAAAGAGGGTGTAGAGGTCATGAAAGCTTTTGAAGTGTTAGGTGAAATATGATTGTGATTTCACGGCTATGGATCATGAATTCAGATTTGTTCATTAATGGAGAAATCAGATCGTTAGCTGAAAATATGCTTAAGTATTAAAGAAGTGATTTTTTGGGGAAATGCAGTGAAGTCTATTTGTTTAACAAAAAAATTTTTCGAGCGCATTGGATATGGTGATTAGATGTTTACCGCTATCCTGAGTTTTCTTTAGTTAGGAGTTTGTTGATTTTACAGAGAGCAGGGGGCGGGGAGCGAGAAGTACCAACTCATAGTTGCATCACTTTAGTTGTTCATTGCTTGCTTCTCATATGTGCCTTGACAAGCAAGCCCAGAGATTGGAACCAGTGACCTCAGCATTCCAGGTCAACGCTCTATCCAGTGCACCACCACAGGCCAATTTAGTTGGGAAGTTTGAACAGGTCACTTAAACCTTCTAATCCTGAATTTGTGTAACTAGGTAACTAGATTTTTGGGACAGAGCTTTACACATAGTAGGCATTTTATTATTTGAATTGTTTCCAGAGTTCTTAATGGCTACAAGTTTACAATGGAAATGCTGTTGGGTTTTTTTTTCCTTTGTTGTGTGTTTCAAAACATAGGTTCAAAGTACTATTGAAATGCCAAACTTGATTGCTGTGAAAACTTATGCTCTTTATATTCCATGTTGCCTCTTCTGCAGTTAGACTAAGTTGTTAAAATCTAGTGTGTAGCTATAACCATATTAGAAGGCTTTACAGTGATCTCATCATCTATAAGGTTGATACAAGCACTTGGGCTCTGGGTGGTTACTGTATTGTTCTCTGACTGGTTTTCTCAATGACTGGTTACCAGATGTTTGTATGTTAATGTCAGGGATAATTCAACTCAGAAGAATCTTTGGAAGCCCTCTCATTTGATGTGTCATAGGGGTTGAGTTTCTAAAACTTGATGTACTTGTTGACCAGCTTGGTCTTCTGGTTATAGCATTGCTTTCAGATAGTAAAGGAGTGGCTGTCTATGAGTAAAACAACTATAGGTTTTGTTTGGGCTGTTAACCTGAGTGTTTTCAACTTTTAGTTCCCTTAAAAAGTTTTTAGCTATTTGGCTTTAAAAATTACAGTGGTGATATGGATTAATTCTAGAATGTGATTTTACAGAAAGTTGGAATTTGTTTTAGTTTCTTATTTATGAATGTATTATTACATGGAATGGGTATTATAGATGAGTATTCAGTCTGGATTGCTGGTTGGACTTGATGGATTTGAAAATTCTTTTTCAACCTTGAGATTCTGATTGTATAATTTTAGATGTTGATAAAGAAAGCAATTTTTCCTTTTCAATGAATTCCTTTAAGAAATTTAAGAAAAATTTCTTTAAGAAATAACTAAAAGGGACTAGGAGTAGGGAGGTGCAAAATGTTCTGGAATGATCTTCTAGTATAATTATTTAGATTTTAAAGTTTGATCAAAGTGGGAACACGCTGTCATGAATTTATGTACCATTTTCAGCGTAACCCAGGTTTTAAGTCCTTACAACTAAATAGCAGAGATAATTGCATTGGAAATACTTAGGTATATTGTATTTGGTAGCTACTTAATGTTTTGGAACACTTTTGTAAGATTGCCTTAATTTTATTATTTGCTGCAATTATTTATTTTTTTGTGTGACAAAGAGAGACAGTGAGAGGGACAGATAGACAAGAAGAGAGAGAGATGAGAAACATCAGTTCTTCGTTGCAGCACCTTAGTTGTTCATTGGTTGCTTTCTCATATGTGCCTTGACCAAGGGGCTACAGCGAACTGAGTGACCCCTTGCTCAAGCCAATGACCTTGGGCTCAAGCTGGTGAGCCTTGCTCAGACCAGATGAGCCCGCGCTCAAGCTGGCGACCTCTGGGTTTCGAACCTGGGTCTTCTGCATCCCAGTCCAGCACTCTATCCACTGCGCCACTGCCTGGTCAGGCAATGATTATTTTCTTACTTACCTCTTCTGCCGATTGAGTTTTTGTAGGTGGAAGTACCATTCAACACAGTGATTAAGAACACTGGACCCAGACTTCCTGGGTTCAAGTTCTGACTCCATTTCTTACCAGCTATGTCATCATGTGCAAATTATTTAACCTCTGTACCACAGTTCTTAATGTATAAAATGGTAATAATAATGGTGTTACCAACCTCATAGGGTTTTGGAGAAGTTTAGCTGAATTAATGCATATAAAATGCTTAGAATAGTGGTCCTGAAACTTTAGGGAACATCAGAATCATCTAGAGGGCTTGCTAAATACAGATTACTGGGCTCCACCCCCAGATATTCTGATTCTGTAAGTGGGGGCAGGCTGAGAATTCTCATTTGCAACAGTTTCCCAGGAGATGCTATTGTTGATCAGGTGAACCACTGGAATAGAACAATGCATGGCACAGAGTATTAACTGGATTTTTTTTTGCCCCCCCCCCCCCCGGACTACTTTCTCAGTCTAGTGCTATTTAGTACTGCCGTCATCTAGGAGCAGTTTTGAAATCATTTGTTAAAAGTGGTTTTCAAAATGTGGCTCCCAGGTCAGTAAAAGTATTATCACCTGGGAATTTGTTAGAAATTCGGATTCTCTGGTTCCACCCCTGTCTGTATTTAAAAGTATCCCTTAGCTTAATTGGTATGTGTTAAACATTTCAGCAGCTTATTGAGATACAATTCACATACCATATAATTCACTCATTTAAAGTATATGTTGTTTTTTAGTATGTTCACAGTTGTATGACCATTACCACATCAATTGTACAACATTTTCATCACTGAGCAAGGAAACACAGTACCCATAAGTAGTCACTTCCCTTCTCCCAACCATTCAGTGCTTGGCAACCACTAATCTACTTTAGGTCTCTATAGATTTGTCTATTCTGGACATTTCATACAAATGGGATCATGCTGTATGTAAGCAGCTTTCATGTGACTAAAATGTTCTACTTTTATTGTAATAAATAGAATGAAGATAAGGGAAACCACCCAGAAACAAATTTATAGTTTTAATAAATTATTTTATGGCGAACACTTTGTAACTGCTGTCCAAATTAAGAAATAAAGCTGCCTGTCACCCTAGAAGTCCTTCCATGTGTCCATTCCAATCACAGCATCCTCCTTCCTCGGAAAGTATCTGCTATTCTGACTTTATAGTAATCACTTCTTTGCATTGTGTTGGTTTCATTGTCCAAGGTGTATGTCACTGGATAATATCTTTACTTTGTCCATTTGTTTAAAACTTGATTTGTCTTTTAAATATTTATAGCTTCCCTCTTTTTTCTTTTCTCTATCCTATATCTGTCAAGAACTCAGGCTATTTGATCTGTAGTTTCCCACTGATTGAATTTTTCTGGTCGCATACTCAGTATAGTTCAACATGTTCCTCTGTGTCCTCTGTATATTCTGCAGATTGACAGCTGGGTCCAGAGGCTTTATAAATTGGGATTCATTCCCTTTGACAAGGTATTGGCAGTGCTGTGTTCATTCACAATATTCACCAGGTTGTAATGATGTCTTGGAATTTTTCTTTTTTATGTTAACAGCCATTGCTTCCAAAACTTAGATCTGTTAATTCATTGAAAGTATCAAAATGGTGGCATTCTGACTTCATTTTCTTTTCATATGTTGGCTGGAATAATTTTATAAGGTTCCTCAGTGATAATAATTCATATAAGAAGAACAGGAAAATGCTCAATTTAAATTTTTTTCTGGCCACCTAGACTAGTTGTGTCACTTTGGGCAAGTGATCTAACCTATCAGTTACCTCTTGTAGGGAAAATGTCTTATTCATGGGTTATTGGGATTAAATGAGAAAATGTAAGAAAATGTAAGGTTAAGTTAGTACACTGTAGGTTGTCAGTAGATGGTAATTTCTTAAACATATTATTTTGCTTAACACCTCCAACAGCTCAGAGATACGCAGTCATGGTGAAGTGATGGCCAGTTAGCAAATTTTTCGGGACCCTTCAGGTCTGTGTTGGGATCATCAATGGTGGAAAGGAATGGGGTTTGTTCTTTGGTCATTTGGGGGCTACGGCTGGCCAGTTGATAACTGAATATCCCACCAGGTAGTTTCTCACTTTGCCAAGCCTTGGGAATCACATTCATACCCTATGAATCTTACCCAGTTTTGTGGTGATTTGCAATACATTGGTTGCCCTGATTCCCTCCATCTACACAGTCCCCTATTGTTTAAATCTGTTGTGTTTAAGGTTCTGCTGTAACCTTAGTAACATAGTGAATCTTCCTAATAGTCACTGGTATCACCAGGTATTAACAGACTTGATTGGCTCCATATATAGCCAGTTAGAAAAGAGGTAAATATTATTCCTTTTAATAAATATTATCTAAAAAGTATAGCACTCCACACATTGTAAGTAAGTACTTAAATTGTAAGTAAGTGACTACTTTTGGGTACTGTGTTTCCTTGCTCAATGATGAAAATGTTGTACAATTGATGTGGTAATGGTCATACAACTGTGAACATACTAAAAACCAACATATACTTTAGTTTTTTCCCTTTCACATCTTGACTCTGTCCATTTAGTTCAAAAAGTATTTACTGAGTGTTTCTAAATACTATGAACTGGGAACATAAAATAAATGAGAGTTGGTCTCTGCCTTTGAGAAACTCATAATCCAATTAAGGACTCAGTGAGATCGTGTTTCAAGTTTTTAGCCTTTTCCTTTGTGTTAACATTTCTTCCCCTGCTTTGGCCATGCATAATGTAACCTATTGTTTCTCAAAGTTCTCCTTAGCTCTATATCCCTCCCTGGCCTTTGAGACTGCTGATATGTGAGAAAGCCTGCAATTGTCTTTTGTGAATACAGGGTAATATCAAGAAAAACCTTTGGGCCAAGATTACATTTCAAAGTGGTACATGTGGTTGACACTACAATATCAGTTTATGGTCTTCAGATGGACCTACACCTGGTCTCCAGCTTCTTTCCTGTTGCTTTAACTGATAGAAGCTCCTAAATCCAGTTAATGATATATCAAGTATGTAAAGTGACAAACAGCTACACATCATATAATCTAGGGTTTGAATGGGCCTAGGGTTTATCACTGATATTTCATTCCATTTATAAAGTAGTAACCAAAAAGTACAAAAAGTAATCATGAAGTACATAGGTTGTTGGTGAGTATTAAAGTGATGTATTTGAAAACATTTAAATTATAAGTGCCCTACAAAGATAAAGCCATTGTAATTTATGTAAAATAAATACTTAATTGTTAATGTTACTTGGAGCAAATTAGTTCATCACTGAACCTGTTTTTTTATCCTTTAAGTGGGGGTGATAACTCACTTAACAAGTATTTGAGGACATACTCAGTATTGCCAAGTACCGGGAATACAAAGATAAGCAGTTGGAGAATGGAGGGCAGCATGGTCTACTGTAGGAGGGAAACATGTAAATCATAATCAAAGATAAGTATAGTAACATGAAGATTAAACAATGTTTAGTAGCAGTTTACAGCAAGCAATCAGAGATTGTCCTAGTAATTTTGTTAAGAGTTAAACAAGATACATAACAAGTACATCCTGGACTCAAAAATGTTATACAAATGAAGTTAAATGTATCCCAAATGAATCAATAGCCTCAACCATTGTTTCATTTCCTCACAAGACTTGTACTTTAAGATGTATTTATTTCTTCTGCCTCCCAGTCCTACGCTCCATCCACTGCGCCACCACCTGGTCTGTATTTATTTCTTTGTGCTAGATTTTATGAACTGTAGAGAACCCTGAAACTAGACATTTAATCTAAAATGATTATTTTCATCCACTTTATCATTTTCTAGTTTCTATTACTGCATTGATTTAGGAAACAGTAGAAAATGTGTTCTTATTTTGCAAAAAGATTCCTACTCTTATAGCATATACAGTTACCATTAATGTTTTGGTTGGTGTGTTCTCACCTTAAATGATAAAGAGTAACATTTACAAAACTTGGGACATGCTTTTCCCAGAATAGGAACTAAAAAATGTCTAATAAGAATACTCAAACTAAACATTGGAGATGCAAATTAAAATGAGATCTTTTTAACCATTTATTAGCTTGACGAAAAAGGAAATATCAAGAGTCTGGTCTTAGATAATACTCATGAATGGTATAAATTAATATTGCTATTTTGGAGGTAATTTTGGGAAATTGCAAGATAGCATAGATTATATGATGCTATTTATATGTATATATATTTTTAAATTGGGGTAAACTGACATTTATTTGCAAGGAATGGTCAAGAGGAACTTGAGCATGTTTTGTAATGTTGCACTCTGTTTCTGAGAAATTTAAAATTCTCAGAAATATACTTAAGAGTATAGAGAATAATATAATAACCCCTTTCCTACTTCTTTGAGTTAATAATTTTTAACATTATTTTTGCCTCAAGTCTTTAAGGGGGAGGTAATACAGGTAAAGGGGAAATACTTTATAATAATACTTTCACTCAATGTTCCCTTCACTCTGTCATCATTACCATGAATTACTTGGTTTTTATACTGTGAGAATGGTGTAAATTACTCACATACCAGTAAGTAGAAGTTCAAAAACTATGTGATGTCAACAACAATCTGTTATCTCTTGTGTAGTATTAAATTTGCATACTATTTTAGACTTTGTAAAGTTATTTAATAAGAATGCTTTGGCCCTGGCCAGTTGGCTCAGTGGATAGAGTATCGGCCTGGCCTGCAGACGTCCCAGGTTACATCCCCAGTCAGAACACATAAAGAACGTATGAGAAGCAACCATGTGCTCCCTCTCCTCTTTCTCTTCCATTCTCGCAGCCAGGGCTCAGTTGGCTCAGGCATTGGCTCTGGGAGCTGAGTGTAAGCTTGGTTGGTCCAAGTGTCAGCCTCGAGTGCTGAGGATAACTAGGTTGGTCCTCAGGCACTGAGGATGCTTGGTTGATTTGAGCATCAACTCCAAGACAAGGGTTGCCGGGTGGATCCCAGTCAGTCAGGATGCATGCGTTAAGTCTCTCTATCTCCCCTCCTCTCACTTAAAAAAAAAAAAAAGAATGCTTTGGGAATGAGACTTCATTTTTTTGTTTGAAAACTGTTGAGTTTAAGTAATATTCTTCATGATTATAGAAGTGTACATTGCCTATTGTTGAAAAATACGGATAAGCACAGAAATCTGAAATTCTATCATTCAAAGATAAATACTATCAACATGTTGGTATACAATACATTCAAGGTTTTTATTTATGCCTATATAGCATAAACATTTTTTTAAAATAATTTTTAAAAATGTAATTTATTACCTTCCAACGTTTTATAATGAAAATTTTCAAACATAAAAATGCGGAAAGAATAGCATAGGAGCATTTGTATATCATCAGCTATATTCAGCAGTTAAGAATTTGCCATATTTGATTTATATATGTATTTAACATTTTTGAAGCATATGAAGTAAGAATGCTACTTCATCCTCAACCCTTTGAGTAGTATTTTTCATGCTCGCTGACTGCTGGGAGTAAGTTTTTGTTTTTCAAAAAATGAAATTAGTTACAGTTTTATTAACTTAAAATCATGTTTGTTTGATAACCAATTTATAGAAAGAAGAAGAACATACATTTGCCTTTTTTAAATGTTGCCTTACACATTTTAAAAATAAATCAATTGTACTCTGGATGGGCAGGAGGCACGAGATGTACATGAATGTTCGTACTACTCAAGGGTTAAATCCCTCAGCATTCATGTTTTAAGAACAAAGACCTGTAAAACCACAATACTATATATTATCATACCTAAGGAGTTTATTCTTTTTCTTCATATTATCTAATATCCATTCCATATTCAAACTTCCTTAGTTTTCCCAAATTGCCTTTTTTACCTGTTCCTCCAGACCATTATAGAAATGGTATTTTTAAATTTGATGTTCCCAATTAATATATTTCCCGTTCTCTGTTGTATTGTATACTTCTATAATGTTTTTAATGGCTGCATTATATTCTATTGTGTGCATGATTTATAATTTATTAACTATGTAATTCCCTGTGTTCAACCTTTAAGTTCTGGCCCTAGCCAGTTTGCTCAGTGAATAGAGCATCGGCCCAGCATATGGACATCCTGGTTTGGATCCCGGTCAGGACACAAGAGAAGCAACTGTTTCTCTTCCTCCCCTCCCCCTTCTCTCCTCCTTAACCTCCCACAGTGACTGGTTCAACCCCAGGTGGGGTTGCTGAGTAGATCCCGGTTACAGTGCATGCGGTAGTCTGTTTCACTATCTCAGCTCCTCTCACTTAAAAGGAAAAGAAAAACAAAAAACAAAAACCCTTTTGGGTCTTCAAACTTTTTATAAAAACCGCCCACTTTTGCAGTGCTGGTCAACCTGGTCCCTACCGCGCAACCAAACACGCAACCAAACAGCGCTGCGCAAACAGCGCTGCGATTGGCCCACCATGAAAGCTGGACCACCCACTAGTGGGCGGTAGGGACCAGGTTGACCAGCACTGCAAAAGTGGGCGGTTTTTATAAAAAGTTTGACGACCCCTGCTAGTCCTAGTTTTTCATGATCTTAATGCTTCCTACCACGCAGTAGACATTTGGTAAATAGGTGTTGAATAAAGGAAAGAAGCAGAAGAATATTCTAATAGAGAAATCTTTGTAACATCCATGTTTATTTTAATAAATTTCCAGACTCCAAATGCAAAAATGTAAGGCTTTTTGATCCTTACTGTTATTTTAAAAGACAATCATGCATTATTAACTGGTACGTTGATTTACAGTATATAGAGTAGCTCAGAGTAATCCCTGAGTGATAACTTCATATTAGAGAAGAGCATAAACCTGGATTGAACTAGTATCATTGCTGTAGATGGTTCATCCCTTATAACTGTATCTGCTGCCATATTTTTTTTTTTTGTGTATTTTTCTGAAGCTGGAAACGGGGAGAGACAGACAGACTCCCGCATGCGCCCGACCAGGATCCACCCGGCACGCCCACCAGGGGGCGACGCTCTGCCCCTCCGGGGCGTCGCTCTGCCGCGACCAGAGCCACTCTAGCGCCTGGGGCAGAGGCCAAGGAGCCATCCCCAGCGCCCGGGCCATCTTTGCTCCAATGGAGCCTTGGCTTCAGGAGGGGAAGAGAGAGACAGAGAGGAAGGAGGGGGGGGGGTGGAGAAGCAAATGAGCGCTTCTCCTATGTGCCCTGGCCGGGAATCGAACCCGCGTCCTCCGCATGCCAGGCCGACGCTCTACCACTGAGCCAACCTGCCAGGGCCAGCTGCCATATTTTTTGCAGGGGCTAGTTTGACTCCTCCAGCCTAGAGTATCTTGACGTCTTTTGACCTAATCTGGGGCTCCATTTCTTTGCTTCTCAAATTTCCTTATCTATCTTGAAGATACCCTTTTTACATAGGGTATTAAATTTTCACTTTATTTATTTATTATTTTCACTTTTTAGAAGTAAAAGCAGACTGTCTGCATGGGTGAATTGAAATCTCTATCTTGAGCAAAACAAAATGCTAATCTTCTCCAAGTCCAACAGAAAAATTGGATAAGACCTTATATTTGATATTAATTCATATCAAACACTTTATAGGCCCAGATTAGGGAAAGTGACTTTTTCAAGTTAACACAGCCGGTTAGCGGTGGCGTTGGGCATTGGACCAAGGTTACCTAGTCATGTTCTACTGTGCTATATTTTCTTTTTTTTTTTTTTTCTTTTCTGAAGTTGGAAATGGGGAGAGACAGTCAGACAGACTCCCGCATGCGTCCGACCGGGATTCACCCGGCACGCCCACCAGGGGCGACGCTCTACCCCTCCGGGGCGTCGCTCTGCCGCGACCAGAGCCACTCTAGCGCCTGGGGCAGAGGCCAAGGAGCCATCCCCAGCGCCGGGGCCATCCTTGCTCCAATGGAGCCTTGGCTGCGGGAGGGGAAGAGAGAGACAGAGAGGAAGGAGGGGGGGTGGAGAAGCAAATGGGCGCTTCTCCTATGTGCCCTGGCCGGGAATCGAACCCGGGTCCCCCGCACGCCAGGCCGACGCTCTACCGCTGAGCCAACCGGCCAGGGCCTGTGCTATATTTTTTTCTTAAAACTGAGCCTATCTCTATTTCTAAATGTGCCAGCAGGTGTCATCCATGACAGTAAAGAATAAGTGGCTCTTTTATAATAAGAAAGTTCCCCCCTAAAATGGGGAAAATTTAAAGGAATAGAAAAGTAAACGATCAAGTCAAAGTCCAAAGAAATCTCAGTTTCTTTGCCCTTTTGGACTATGGTTATTACTTTTCAAAATGAGGTCAATTTGGATCTTTTCATGGGGTAATTCAATCTGACTGTTTTCATGTATATTTATGGTGTCGTAAACCTGTAGATGGGACTGAATTCCCTGTTTGTAAAACTTTAAGATTAAAATGCTTGACTCCATTCATTTTAGTGTTTGTGCTGCATCCCAAAGCATGGACTTGATAATTCAACGATAATTTATCGTTCCCTTTGTTGGCCCTTAGAGGTAGAATTCATTCTGGATCATTTAAATTTTTAATAGATACTGCCAAAAGGACCTCCGGAAAAGCTATATATAATACTGAATTTTCATTCCCACCAGCAGCGTCTATGAGTATCCTTTTCTCCACCTGTATCTGCCAAGACAAGATAGTGATCTTTTCCATTTTAACCAGTCTGATGAGTGAGAAAATAGTACATCCTTGCTTTGATAAGTATTTTATTATTACTAGTGAGTTTGAGCAGATGTTTGTATCTTCTGCTAATTCATGCTTTCTTACTTGGTTTTCAGTCAGATTATTTGTCTCACTGAGTTTTGAGAGTTTTTTATCCTATTGCAAATATTTTTGTTTATGGGTTGAAATTTTCATATAGTCAAATCTGTCCCCTTTTTTCTTTCCTTTAAGGTTTCTAGATTGTGTATCTTGCTTGGATGATCTTTGCCAGAATTACAAGAATACTTTCCTACATTATCTTCTAATACTTCTACAGTTTAGCTTTTTGTGTTTGAATAATGGTGTGAAGTAGGTATGTGCTTTTATTTTCACTCAAATTGTCGACCAAAAGCTATTTTCCAACGTGGGAAAATTTATTCTTTCAAAATGTGCTCAGCTTGCCAAGTAGAAAACTGGCTTGGTTGCTTTTTGCTCTTTAATTTTGAGAATAACTCAGGTTGATTGTGTTGAATACTTAACATTTATCTTTAACTGAAGGTACAGTGTTATAGACATTGCTTCAAAGGGTCTTAGTAGTGATATTCCCATTTTACATATATTTGAGGCCCAGATTGTTCTAAGCTCACGAAGTCAGTTGGTGGCAGGGAACTAGACTACCTTTACATACTGGTCTTTCATTTTCAGCTAACACCTTTCATGTTAAAGATATAACTATTTTAAAGTAGTTGATTGTTTTATTGGTTGGTTTATTTAAAGAACATTGGAAATGACCATAAATAACTTGTTCTTTTAAACCATATAGAATAATCTTTATCTCTGTTCCTTGCAAATTCATTTGAATCAGCCCAAAATAATTGATACACACTTAATTTTTTCTCTGATTTTTAAGTGGCATGGCCCAACCAAACATTATTCAGCAGACTATTTATAACTAACTTGAAAATGAGACCTAGAGCATCATCAAAGTTTAATTTTTTGGTTCATGTCAGTACTTAAGGCTATAGTCTGGAGATGAATAAATTTGTACTTTGTATTCTCCTTCAGATGCATATAACACATAGAAGAGTTGAAAAGATGAGCTCTTCTTTGCTTTTGTATGTGTGTGAGAGAGAGAATGAGATACCCAGCTTAAGATTGATGCCCTTTGACTGGTAGTGGAGCAGTAGATAGAGTATCAACCCGGAATGCCAGGGTCACTGGTTTGAAACCCAAGGTCGCCAGCTCAGAACTCAGATATGATCCTGAGGTTGCTGGCTTGAGCATGGGGTTGCCAACCGGAGCCTGAGGCCACTGGTCTGATCCCTTGTCAGGCACAGCTAAGTGGAACAATGAGTTGATGCTTCTTTCTCTATCTCTCCTCCCACCTTTCTCCCTCTCCCTCCCTCTCAGAAAAAACAAAAAAAGATTGCTGTTCTTAGATAATCTGGAGCTAAAAGAAATGTAAGAGCCTAACTGGTGGTGGCACAGTGCATAAAGTGTTGACTTGGGATGCTGAGGTCTCAGGTTCAAAACCCCAAGGTCACTGGCTTGAGCGCAGGCTTGCTAGCTTGAGCATGGGGTCAGGCTTTAGTGTGTGATCATCAAAATGACTCTGTGGTCATTGGCTTGAGCAAAGGGTCACTGGCTCGGCTGGAGCCCCTCATCAAGGCACATAATGAGAAGCAATCAGTGAATAAAGTGCTACAACTATGAGCTGATGAATCTCATAGTTGTGAAATCTCTCTCCCTTTCTTGTTTGTCTCTCTTGCTAAAACAATTTTAAAAAGAGAAATATAACAAATAATAGTATGGCTTACTCTTTGCCAGGCACAATCCTATGGATAGACTATGTTTATTTTACAGAGCTTGACTGACTTGTACAATAACTTGGTCTAAGATCATACAGCTAGTAAATAGAATTTAAGCGCAGTTCTGTCTGACTCCCATAAGCTTGACTGAAACTTCTTAGGGCAAATTTTCTCTTCCTGTCCAGTCTGAAGAAGTACATGCATGGTCCCAAGTCTGACTCACTGGCTGACCCTAGCTGTCTGGTTCCCTAGTTGAGCCTGTCCTTAGATACCAGTTTACTTAGCTGGGATCCAACTGACTCTCACCTTATTTTTGAGCCCTCTCATTTGTATTGGATTTGGTGCTTCCAGAATCTCTTTATTTCCTCAGAAAATGTTTTTCTGATGGCTTCTTCAGGTAGCCAGTCCTCTACTTCAGTGATCCCCAACCTTTTTTGGGCCATGGACCCGTTTAATGTCAGAAAATATTTTCACGGACTGGCCTTTAGGGTGGGACGGATAAATGTATCACGTGACCGAGACAAGCGTCAAGAGTGAGTCTTAGACGGATGTAACAGAGGGAATCTGGTCATTTTTAAAAAATAAAACATCGTTCAGACTTAAATATAAATAAAACAGAAATAATGTAAGTTATTTATTCTTTCTCTGTGGACCGGTACCAAATGGCCCGCGGACTGGTACCGGTCTGCGGCCCCAGGGGTTGGGGACCACTGCTCTACTTCGTTTTGACTTTCTTTTAATAACATTCCTCAGTCTCTAAATTTAAAAAATGTAATAATAATAATCAGCATGTATGGTAGCAAATAAATGCATTACTGAGGTCTCTCCTCCCCCCATATAGATACATTTTTTTGTAAGACTATTTTAAGGAATTAAAACCTAGCTTTTATTTGGAAATATACTTAATCTAGCTTTTCTATAGGTTTGTGCCTTTTCTACTTTTCTTTGAGGTACAGGACTAGAGGATTTTTTGATCCATGAATAGAGAATAGCTTCTTATGGAGAGGAGGTTTAATCTTTTTTTTTTTTTTTTAAGATTTTACTTTATTTAAGAGAGAAAGGGAGAGGAGAGGCAGTGGGGAGAGGAGTGGAAAGTATCAACTCTTAGTATTTGCTTGTCATATGTGCCTTGACCAGGCAAGCCCAGGGTTTCAAACCGGTGACCTCAGCATTCCAGGTCGACGCTTTATCCACTGCGCCACTCTGCACTAGGTCAGGCAGAGGAGGTTTAATCTTTAGAGATGCTGTATATTTCTTTGAAAACTCAGAGACATGACAGAATTGGAACTGAGCAAAGCATAAGGGTTGGAATTCTTTTTCTTTGTTTTTCTGTGCTGTATTGTATTTGACAGCCTATCATGTGGCTTTAGGGGAAGTAGCATACATCTGTGTTTCATAAATGAAAGTGAAAACGTACTGGCTAAGGAGACAGTGTCCTGGTCAATTTTTGTGGGCTGATGGTTCTTAATGTTTATCAAAGTCATGCATCTCTTAAGAAGCCAATAAAAGCTATCAGTTATCTTCCCAGAAAAATAACAACACATGAAAAATTTTTTTATAGAGTTTCAGTATTTTTGTGCTGATTCCTCAATGTAGGAGAAGTAGAAATCTAAAGATTTCTCTGTTTTATTAAGAGGATGTACAAATTGCTATGTTGTTTGTTCTTAACATTTTCTAGTATATATGTGTATGTGTGTGCATGTTTGCATATATATTTTTTCTTTTTTAGGTTAAAGTACTATGACAAAAGAATAAAGTTGGGCTAATTGTCTCACTTTTGCTAAAGGTGTTTTCTGCTTTACAGAACTTTAATTTCTAAAGGTCCAATCTTAAAAAAAGTAAAGGATTATACTTGGTGTTACATAAGAATTATTTAATGTACTGTATTTATTTTGTAATTGATTGCTTTTCAGCTTAACTTTGGTCACTAGGAAGTTGTAGTTGTGCATTTTTGTGTACTAGAAAATTACTGCTTTTATATTACCATCGCTTCTATTTTTTTCCCGATATATATATATATTTTTACATTTCTGTATAACCAGTTGTTAATTCATAGCATCCATCACAGTGCCCTGCATATACATAATAGTGTGTTCATTTATGTAGTATTTGTTAAATGGAAGAATGCAGATTGAGTTAATTGTATAACTAGGTTTTTCTCAGTTGAAAATTTCACCAGAGTTTAATGTGACTTGTAATTTTTAGCTTCATAAACATTTACTAGATAGTCATTATTAATACATTAAATGACTATTTCTCTGCTGGCAATAGGAATGCAAAAATAAATAGACACAGTGCCATTCATGCAGAACTCACTCTATTTGGGAGATAGACATATAAGTAAAAGGTGATTAAGGGTATATGCAGGGTGCAGTGGGGATGCAGAACAGGGAGTGGGTGATTTTACTTGGGGAGGGGATATCTGAAATAGTTTCATAGAGTAGGTGATATTTAAGCTGAGCTCTAGGGGATACGCAAAGATCAGCGGCCATTTAAGCAGAGAGAACAATTTGAGTCAAGATATCCAAAGTCTTGAATAATAGAGAAACTGTTAAAAAGATTGACATGGTTAAAGCATGTGAAGAATGGAGGGTAATATTGGGTAATGTCATGCCCTGGTAAGAGAGGTAAATAGGGATTAGGTCCTAAAGGTCTTGTATGGTGGGTTAGGTAAAGAGTTTGCCCTTGATGTAGGTAGATTTTTGAGTTTGAGGGAGATTGCTCTGGCAGCAATGTGGAGATGGAAATGGAGGGATCTGGCAGGATAAAGTATTAATTTAAAATATTTTTAATTTATGAGATTTCAAACATATACCAAATTTAAAAAATAGTATAACAAAACCCTGTGTACCCACCTGTTAACTAGCTTTGACAGTTAATCAACACATAGCTATTCCTTTTTCTTTTATTTTTTTATTTTTTTTTAAGTGAGAGGAGGGGAAACAGAGAGACAGACTTCCTTATACACCGGAACCGGCAAGTTCCCAACCGGAGATGCTCTGCCAATCTGGGGTCAGTTGCTTAGTTCCTCAGCAACTGAGCTATTTTTAGTGCCTGAGGCAAGACTCCAGGGAGCTATCCTCAGTGCCCAAGGCCAACTTGCTAGAACCAATCCAGCCATGGCTGCAGGAGGAGATATGAGAGAGAGAAAAGGGGGATGGGAAAGGGTGGAGAAGCAGATGGTCTCTTCTCCTGTGCTCCCTGATTGGGAATCGAACCCAGGACTCCACCTGCTAGGGCGACACTCTACCATTGAGCCAACTGACCAGGGCCATCATGTGGCTAGTCTTTATAGTCTACTCATTACTTTAAAGGAAATTTCTAAGTGAGTAACAAATTGGTAAAGCATAATATCTACCTAAGTGCCTCTCAAGTCTGGCTGTGCAACTAAATCACCTATACAGCTTGAAAAACAAAAGTTCCCACCTCATTTTTACTGAGTCAGAAATTTGTATGGCCAGAAATTTTTTACAAAAATAAGTCTCAGGTGATTTTACTACATCCAGCGTTGAGAACTCCAGATTTAATTTTTTAATTTAAATTATTATTAAATTGCTTGACTTCTGGTGGATGTATTTTTCTGAATCTAGTGAACACTGTCTGTGGCCCTTCTGGGTGAAGTGCACTGATTAGATAGTAACAGGCATTTCTATGGTTAATTTCTTTTTTAAAAAAATTTATTGTGTTGATTATATGATTAAGTTCTTCACATTTGAATACAGAGTTTAAAGGCCAATGTCTTAATTTTCTGTTACAGGGGGCAAGACTGAAAAAGGAGTTGCATCTTTGGAGTTGGATATGAAATAGGGAATGATCAGTCATTGATTGTTATAATTGATCTTTTGCACCAAATCCAGTCACAACTAGGGAACAGGAAGAGAAATTCAAATAGTTTTTAAAGGATAGACTAGGATTCTTCCAGAACATCAAGTTAAAATGTATATACAGGGAGTCTTTCCTCCTTAATTTGCACAAGTTTGACGCTGTCATTGCTGTTTTAATTTTTTTTGTTGGGAATGTTAAGAAGGGTGGATTGGCATGCTGCCATTTCTTTTCTGCTGGCAAAACTGATCTACAACTTTGGTGAGCCCTAGTTTGTTACTAAATTCTTTTGATGCCAGTTTTTCTCTCTAATCAGAAGTAATGACCAAAAGGCTAACTTTTGAGATCTGTAGCTTCCCAGGACAGTAGAGTAGAAGATGTGTGGGATGTGTTCTCAGACGACATTCCTACCTCCAAAGTCCGTGTTGAGGTATCAGATTCTTCTTTGGTGTCCTTGCCCTTATTTTCTCTGAATGTACTAATGTGCAGAAAAGCACCAAGAGCATACTCTTACCTGAGGTATAGAATCTTCGTATTTTGAAAGATAGACTTTGTCAAGGTATTTCTGCAAATATATAATTTCCAGATTTGTCTTGAGTGAGTCAAGGCTATTCCTCAGTTGCTTTAGTATTATTATGTATGTGTTTTCCTCAGCAGCAGCAAACATTTATTGAACAGTTACTATGGACTATTTTTCTGCTGCTATATTTTTAAAATAAAGTTTATTGGGGATAACATTGGTTAACATAATTTTCAGTGTACAATGTAATTCAACATCTTTATACTCTGTTAGTTGCTTTATTATTACATCTTATCTGTGTCCAATAAAATCTAGGTCAGCAAATCTTCTGGGTTATGTTTTATGTGCCCAAGGATAGGGATATTGGTGTCTAGGAGGGGTGGGGTGGGGTGGATTATGCATATAGACATTTTATATACTGTAGAGTAGTGGAGCAAATTTGGTTTGAATCCAGGTTGTCACTGGGTATGTGGCTATTCTTGGCCTCAGTAAACTGGGTACAAACTTCACCTCCAAGTAGTTATAAATGTTAGAGTTAATATATAATTATAATGGTCAGTAAATGTTAGCTGTTTAACATATTCTCAAAATATTTGTTGACTGGATATTAATAAAAATAAACACTAGACGAGCTGGAAGGGCCTGACAATCAGGTTGTGTCCCCTTTAACAAATCAGTTAATGTGATGTCTGTGCCATTCGGCTTGCTACTTCCTGACATGATGGATGGTCCAGACAGTTCTCACCTGAATTTACTTTCAGAGACTTCAGAGAGCAAATGGAATCACTCCCTGCAAGGCAAAAATTGAGTGTTTTGCTTTGTGTGGCATGTTGGAGTTTGTTTTCTAAGCGTTTCTGGTTAAAAACTGCCATAATGCGGCCCTGGCCGGTTGGCTCAGTGGTAGAGCGTCGGCCTGGCATGCAGAAGTCCCGGGTTCGATTCCCGGCCAGGGCACACAGGAGAAGCGCCCATCTGCTTCTCCACCCCTCCCCCTCTCCTTCCTCTCTGTCTCTCTCTTCCCCTCTCAGCCAAGGCTCCACTGGAGCAAAGATGGCCCGGGTGCTGGGGATGGCTCCTCGGCCTCTGCCCCAGGCGCTAGAGTGGCTCTGGTCGCAACAGAGCGATGCCCTGGAGGGGCAGAGCGTCGCCCCCTGGTGGACGTGCCGGGTGGATCCCGGCCGGGCGCATGCGGGAGTCTGTCTGTCTCTCCCCATTTCCGGCTTCAGAAAAAAAATACAGGAAAAAAAAAACCTGCCATAATGCTTTTCCATTGATTTCATTGGGAATTTTAGGCTGACTTTGATTTATCCACATTCCCAAATGTGTATGTAGCATTACTTAGCCTACCAATAATAAACCAAATTGATAAATATGGAGTGCTAAACTCTAGTACTAAATAGCAAAAGGTATAGGAAAGAAGCTTCAAGAGCAGGCAGCAACCAATCCAGGGCATTTGTTTAGATGATACTGTTCTTAATTTGATGCATGCCCTTTGGCTCAGGGTCACTGTTTTCTACCTTAATAAAAATTGTACAGAAGAAAAATTCTCATTATAAGTGGATGTATGATTATAGGAAATTTGGAAGGATTTGAAAAGCATGAAGCAAAAATAAAAGTATATGTTATCCTGCCACCTAGAGGCAACCACTGATACTGTTTCTTCCCCTCCCAGTGTTTTTTTTGTTTACTTCCCTACCCTGTGGCAGACATTTTCTCATTAGTAGGGAAGTGATAGGTACAGGGTACAATATAAGCATGTAGGGAGGGACACTTAGCCAAGTTTTAATAAAATAGGGAGAGGATTGTCCTAATTCTAGGTAGTATTTGTGCTATTCAAAACCCACATCAGTGTTCATTATGTTAAGGTGAAATAGTGAGAGGCAAAATAGTCCCCTACACTCAACTTAGGGATTTTCTTCCCACTATCTTCTCTTCCCCTTTCCACTCTACCTTTCGATGACCCCATAATTCTGTATTTGTATGCACAGCCAACCTTTCACAAGAGTTTTCTATGTGTGCCATGTATGTATATTGCCTCACTTTCCATTGATTCCCCGTCTCAGTCCAGTCTTTTCTTTCCCACCACCCCACTGTAACTATTGCTTCTCAAGTTATCTCTATTCCCAATTTCAGTGGACCTTTTTCTGGGCATATCTCATTTTGGCATTTGACACAAGTTGCCATCTTCTGTCTTTCTTGATTCCATGAATGAGTTTTGCTTCTACCTCAGTGGCCTCTCCTTTCCTGAGTTCTTTGCCTTACCTTTAAATATTAGATCAAATAAGAAGTCAGTTCTGGGCCTGTTTCCTCATTTTTCTGTAAGCAATCCTCTCCAGACCCATAGTTTCAACTACTGTCTATGCTGACAATCACAGATTTTTTTTTCCTTAGGGCATGCGTCTTCCCTGAGCTCCATTCTACAGATACATGGGTACTATACTTATGATGTGTACAATGCTATGCTAGATGGTAAGAGTTTAATACCAGTTACGTTCATTGATTCTTGCTTTAAGAGAAACAAGCATGGTATTGTAATTAAAAATAACGATTAGACCAGCTTTAGGTTGGTTGCCATGGAAGCCACTTTGGATCGTATTTTGTCAGATCCTCAAATGTACCTGGCTGTGGGAAGAATGGGAGTGTGGGGTAGAAGCACTCCATGAGAATAGCTCTTATAAAGGTCTAGGGGCCAGAAAGAACTGACAGTATTCTAGAAACTAAACGGAAAGACTAATGTGGTTGTGAAGAGAAGAGATTGGAGGGAGTTTCAGGAGCCAAATGATGCCAGGGTTCTGTGGGTAATGGTTAGAGTTTGAATATGATTCCAGGGAAACCAATGCAAGGTTCTAAACAAGGAAGTAATATGAGTTGATTTATGTTTTAAGATTACTTGTGATGCTCTCTGGAGAAGGAATTGGGTGAAAGTATAGAAGTAGGAAGATCAGTTATCCTTATTTTACAATTGAGGAAACAAGTACACAGAGACTGATTTGTCCATGCTCATATAATAAGTGATATAGCAGTGATTTTAACCTGGATTTCCTGATTCTGAGCCTATATTCTGATCTGGTGCTTCTCACATTTTAATAAGTAAATCACCTGAAGGTTTTACTAAACTACAAATTGATTCCTCGGGTCTGGGTGGGGCCTGAGATTATGCTTTTTTTTCTGGTCTCTGACTTGACCAATGTAACAGAAAATAGAGAGGTAATAAAACATGTGAAATATAATCATCTGTAGGACAAACAATCTAGCTTATTTAAAAGATAAATTGCAAGGAAAAAAATTTTTAAAAATTGAGAAGCTGCCTATGGATTATAAGAATTTAAGACACGTTAATCAATTGAATGTATGGAATTTAGGTTCCAATTTGAATGAAAACTATACAAAAATATAACAAAGCGAACACTGGATATTTGATCACACTAAGGAAGTAATATTTTTTATCTGTTAATAGTAATGTGGCTATATGGGTTTTTTTATTTTTAAAACATGGAATTGGAAGTCAGAAAGGCCTGGATTTAGATCTTGGTGCTCTCCTTCACTCACCAAGTAAGGTACTTAATTTCTCTGAGTCTCGGTTGTCTATCTGTACGTGGGGACAAAACTTTGCTTGACTAGTGAGGATTGTATGAAAGACTGTTATGAAGCCCCTGGGTAGCATGTCTCAACATGTATTTTTTGGGATACTTAAATTTCTAGACTGTCAGTAGATGTCACTTGAAAAAATGGTTGTTGGCCCTGACAAGTTTCCTTTACCCAAGGTTTCTTGGAGCCATTAGTAATGTCTGTCAACACTCCTAAAGGAAAAGAAATCCCGTCTGTAACATTTCCCAAATTACTGATACCTTGTTTTTCTTCATGGAGCAAGAAGCTCTAAAATGTTTTGGGAATTACCAGCCTAAGTATTTCTGCTTGTAATGAGCACTCAAAAGTATTCTCCCTTCCCACTGTGAAACAAGCTTAAAAATGAGTAACTAAAAACAAAAAACTTGTTTCATTTTTCTTAACTGATGTTTCATGGGCAGTGATAGCTTTCTTTTTTTAATCTATAGACGTTTCTTGCAGCAAAGTTACAGAAATCAGGTTAACATTGCACTTGTTATGGGGATATGTGTATTTGTTCATTTGTTTTAGCTTAGTTTTTCAACTGAGTGCTTATATGAATCTGTTTATGAAATGTTTGGAACTGAATACTGTGGAAACTGAAAGAGCCAAATGCGCTTGTTCTCCCAGAACTCTGTTAGGGCATGCACATGGAACCGGTGTTGAACCGATCAGATGCTCACACTTGGGACTTTGCATCTAGAGTCACTGATACCTAAAACAAATAACCTGAGACCGTTTAGAAATAACTCTGCCACTAGCAGTATCTTCTGAACATCCACCCAGAGTCTAGTGTTGGCAGTGTAGCTACCCCCAGCCAAGCTGTGTCTGTGGGAGGTCCTTTGCCTGTAGTTCCAGGTTGCATAGTTTCCTTGGTTCCTGTTTTCTGAATGTGGATCTCTATGCCTTCTTGGTTCTGTGAGCTATCAGTTATCCTTCTAACAAGTCACTTTTTAGGCCAGAGTCTTGTTCCCAACCCAGACCCTTTCCGAGTACAGAATCCCAAATCAAAATAGCTTTAGTTAGACATTTGTGTGAAAATTTAAAGGTGATATCATCTACATTTTTTAACTGATTTGTTTTTTGAGAGAGAGACAGCAGTCTGTTCTTCCACTTATTTATGCATTCACTGGTTGATTCTTGTATGTGCCCTGACCCAGGATCGAACCTGCAACCTTGGTGTATGGAATGATGCTCTAATCCACTGAGCTACTTGGCAAGGGCTCATCCTTTAAATAAAACCAGTAAAATTGTTGAGTTTATTTCTGCAAATTACTCTGCTCTTATTTCAGAGGATTGTTTATTGTTGTTTTTATTGTTGAGGATTGAGAGTTCTTTATATATTTTAGATATTACATATGGTTTGCAAATATTTTCTAGTGTTACAGTTTTACAGTTGGGTCCATGGTCCTTTTTTTTACTTAACATTTTTTAAATTGAGATGTAATCAACATACAACATTAATTTTAGGTGTACTACATATAACTGCCCAGGGAGTTAACCGGAGGCTCACCTCTAGCCCCCAGCCCACAGTAGTTGGGATGGCCTGTATAGTGCAGGGCCATATCTATTGAAGAAAGTGTCCTTAGTGCATCTCTGCAACTGGATGAGAGCAGCTTCCCAGTGCAGGAGGGCTTTCACAGGTGCCAGGCTCCCCCGTCAGGGTCTCTCATACTGTCCACAAACAGTGTTTCCATCCAGCAAGGGAGCCGGTGCCCCCCTCTTGTTGCAGTCCCTGCTTCAAGAGTCTACTATGCCACTTAATGATCAGTCCACGATAGACATCCCAGCTGTCCGTGCTAATCACCAAGGTAAAGGCCCATTGCAGGCAACTAGCTATACAGCTTTTTATTAATGGACCTCAGTGCCTTTCCATAAGTGCTCTGTTGCCACAAACACCATCCAACCCCCCCCCCCCCCAGCAAGCTTACAGGGCTTGGCAGGGTCAAACACATTCAAGGCCTGTGTCACCTTGACTGTTCTCTTAGCTGCTGCAGCAAAAAAGCACCTGTTTATCTTCTAAGGCCAATACCTGCTGCATGTTAGAAGGGGAGCAGTGGATTGCCAATTTCACGTTGGACTTCTGGCCCCTCATCTGTCCCCATTAGACAGGTCCCTTGGCCTTCCCCCTATTCAAACTGAAACAATGGGTCTTGGGGATCGTCCTCTCCCAGAGCTGTCTTCATCATATGATCCTGCAACCATGCAACCTGAATGCCAGCCATTTTCTTGGCTACTGCCAGGGCCGCCCACTTCCCCTGCTTATTCAGCAGTTTTTCTAGCTTAAGCTGCTGCCAGAGCTCTGTCCAGGACTCTGTTAGACCCACCATAGAATTTCTCTTTATCTGCCCCACCACAATCAAATCTACCAATGTCTGTGTTTGGTTGACCTTTACAGACCCGTTTCTCTTGTCAGTTGGTAGGGCAGCACAGGCAGCAGCTTACACACCCTTATGACGCTGTGCTGCCTCCACCTCCCCCCCAAAATCTGCCACCTGGGTAACAGTATTGATGGGCTGCCCCACGTAGGAGCCCAGGATAGTCACTAGTGACTCAGAAAGGGCTGGCAGGACACTACAGAGAATAAGGTCCCTCATCCTAGCTGTAAATACTTACTTATCTTGCCCATGGGACCTCAGGTTGAAAGCATTCTTCATACCTAGTTCCTGGAGGACCTGCTGCAGCTCAGTATATGACTGCCACCAACTCACTGCCCCCAGAAAGTCCCCAGCATTCTGCCAGACCATAAAAATGGCAGCCATCACCCACTCTAATAGGGTACAGTTTCCTGGATTGTCATGGCAGTTCTGAAAACGCTGCCTCCAGGAGGTGTGTGTGTGGTAATAGGGCTAATTTCTCCATCTCTGTTCCAGAAAGCATGATGCTATCCACCCCTATATACCATAACCACAGGAACCAAGCTGCCAGGGACTCAGTGGATTTCTGCCTGAATTTCACCCCTAATTCCATCAACTCTGGGTATAGGGCCAAACCATAGAGTGCTCCACTACTTGTGGGGGAGACTGTGCCTGCCCCTGAGGTGCTCTTGGCTGCTGGGTTTTCACCTTCTGGGTGACCACTGGCGGGGCTCTTGTGGTTGCTGGCTTTCAGCCTGAAGCTGAAACTCGAGCTCTTGAACCTGCTGTTACTTCTCTAACGACTATCTTTGCCAGCATTTGGTTTCCAGGGCAAACTGCAACTCTCAAACCTGTAATTCCTTCTCAAGTGATCATTCCAGTTCCAGGTGCCATTGGTGTTCAGCCTGCATTTCACACTGAAGCTCTAGATAGCAGTCAATCTCCTTCTCCAGCATCTGTTGCAGTTCAAGCTGTTATTGGTTCTCAATCCCAGCTCACACTGGAATTCTTGAACTCGGGTGGCCTCTCGCACAGAGCTTTCAGTTTCTGCTCACTGGGCAATTAAAAACACCCAGCCCACGGCCCCCAACAGGGTAGCCACTGGGAACCAAATGCTCAAGAACAGCCACTATACCACCCTTCAGGGTTGTTGGTAGCTCTCTACTGATCTGATCCAAATCCCATCCATTATGCCCGATGTAATGCCAGTGGCTGAGGCCAGGCAGGTTCACACTGGATTCGAGCAGACGGTAGAGGAACTGGAGAGCTACAAAGCATTGGGCCATTCCTGTTTAATAGATTCTCACAATGGCGGATGAGCAATAAGGCAGGGGAAAACCTCTTCCGGCAGCAGGCAAATGAACAGCAAAACGGCTCCTCACAGTGGCTGGCAAGTGATCTGCCCTAAGAGAAAGCACCTGTATCCTTACATAGGTTATGCACACATGGTCCTGCCACATGCTCACACACTAATCATGCAGAGTGTAAGTGAACAAACCTACCACAGCTGTTTTCCCTACAATAATCTTTTTGTCATCTGCAAATAGGGACAGTTTTATTTATTCCTTTCTTATCTCTATACCTGTTATTTCCTTTTTATATCTTATTGTAATGGCTAGAACTTCTAACACGTGTTGAATAAAAGTGGTGAGAATGGGCATTCTTACTTTGTTCCTAATCTTAGAGGGAAAACATTCAGTGATTTTGGTTGTATGGTATTGCATGCAGCAGAGGCAGTCAGTAGCCTCCTGGCAAATGATTGCTTTAAGCCATAGGTATGAGAAAAAACAAGCCTGAGAATAAGTATATAAAAAGCTCACTTATAGGCCCTGGCCAGTTCACTCAGTGGTAGAGTGTTGGCCTGGCGTGTGGATGTCCTGGGTTCGATTCCTGGTCAGGGCACACAGGAGAAGCACCTATCTGCTTCTCTACCCCTCCCTCTCTCTTTTCTCTCTCTGTCTTTCTCTTCTCTTCCCCTCCTGTAGCCAAGGCTTGGTTAGAGCGAGCTGAGGATGGCTTCATGGCCTCCACTCAAGTGCTAAAAAATAGCTCTGGTTGCAACAGAGCAAGGGCCGCAGATGGGCAGAGCATCACCCCCTAGGGGGTTTGCTGGGTGGATCCCAGTCGGTGTGCATGCAGGAGTCTGTCTCTGCCTCCCCTCCTCTCACTAAATTTTAAAAAAATTAAAAGCTCACTTATAGTTTCCACTTTATGGATCAGATTGTTACCAGAATTCTTTTTGCCTCACTTTAGATATTTGGAAATTATTGGCAGCTGGCATTTTGTTCTTTTTCTATTAGTTACTAAGGTAACTTTTTTAAGTGATCTGGCGACACATACCTTAAATGTGAACCATAGAGGGAAAACATCTTTTTGTTGTTGTTCAGGAATGGTCTCTACAGAAATATTGAAATATTGGAACATACTCTGTATTTCTCCAACTCTGAATGCCTATTAGTTGAATGGATGCTGACCACACAGGCAAATATGTTATTTCCATAGTAATGACTATGTTGGACTAAATCTAGGCCAAAAGTTGCCTAAAAGTTATACTTGTGCTTGGTTATCTTTATATATGATAGCCTTTTGGGAGGAGGGACATCAACCTCTAGTAACTGCTATGTAGCAAATAAGTAATTGGCAGTAGAATCTTTGGTGTGTAAAGAACTTGCAATTCATCTCTACCTCTGTTCATGTGTCCTAGTTGTTAATGGAATAGTCCTTTATTTCTTCCTGAGCCTTGGTCAGAGCATCTTGAAGGACCTGTGTGCCATCAAAGATTACCTAGATTTATACTATGGGTCTAATTAGATTGTTGTTCACTTCTGAGCCTTCCAAATTACATGGCCTTAGTTCTGTGCTCAGGACATTTCTAGTGAGTCTTATACGTCATTTTCTAATTTAAAAAATATCAAAGTATTGTGCTGCCTTTGTTCTTATGATACAACTAATATATTTTTATTGGTTAAAAACAGTAAAGAATAAAGAGATGCACCAATAAAATAATCATACATAATCTGTTTAGCAATGAATTAACATTTTGATGTATTTCTACTTATTTTCTTTAGACATAGAATTATACTGATAATTCTGTTTTAATATTATTTCACTGTGAGCATCTTTGTGTGCTTTTACATAATTGTGTGTGATATTTTTAAGAGTTGTATAATAATTTTGTTTTAAACCAATTCTGTTTTGGACATTTGCTTCCCAATTTTTTAGTGTTATACATGGTCATTCAGTATGGATTCTTGTGGTTAAATATTTGTGTACATCCTTCTGATTTTCTTTGGATAAATTCTCACAAGGAGAATTGCTAAATATTCCAGAAAACTGCAGGGATATGGTGTATTTTCTATCCTGAGATGTTTGAAAACATTGAACTCTTATTTTCAATTATAAATTTAAGAGGTTTTTTAAAATAAAGTTTTAATTTGGCTTAGATTGCTTATAGACTTTTGCAAGATATGGATGTGGGCCAGTTTTATCTGGACATATTCTTTATCCCTCCCTACCTCATAGCTGTGCCTTCAGTTGGCATGGCTTCTTAACTCCCGAGTTTTTACTTTAAGCCTTTTGCATGCTCTTTATTCTATATTGTCTGTGTCCAGGCACACAGAGTTCCAGATTGCAACTTTAATTCTCACTTCTTTTGTGATTTACTTTTTAGATCATAAAATTGAAAATCGAAAACATGAAAGTAGACAGGACTAAACTGAAAAAGACACCTACTGAGGCTGTAAGTATCCAAAAATTTTCTCTTATTTTTTCATTTCAGAAAAAATTCTGGCAATTTTTCACCCACACTGATCTTCCAAATATATCATCATTTTAGATATACAAGGTGCAGTAAAAGAGTAACTTGTCTTGAAGCAGTCAGATTTTCTTTTGAACTTCCCTTTATTAAAACAGTGAATAAGCTAGTGACCAGTTGAAAGTGAGCCCTAAAACTATTGTAGCTGTATATACCTGAAGTAGGTTTTCTGGTTGCTGTTTCTATGCATTGAGAGGTTATGATACAGCAGAAAGAGAAGATGTGGGTTAAAATTCTTTCCATACTTGTTGGATCTTTCTCATTTTTATTTTTTAGAAAATTAACGTGGTAACCCCTTTCTTTTTAAGATTTCTTTCGAGGCCAGTGTTTTAGCTTTGTTTGTTACTGATTCTTAGTCATAGAATTCAGCTTAACCAGTGTATTGGTTGGCCATATCAGTTGATCTTATGTCAAAAGTAGAAATCTCAACTTTAGTCCAGTATTCTATTAGTTGATTTAAACTGTATTTGAGGTTAAGAAAGTATTGAATTGTGATGATACTCTTGTAGGCCCCATATTTTGTATGTAGTTTGAGGAGCAGAAGCTTTGGCATTAGACATGGGTTTGAGTCTTACCATTAACTTGTCCAGTTTTCACCTGTAGAAAACAGGTTTGACAATTACCCCTTCCTTGATGTGAGGCAGTAGCTTAGCAAAATATCTAGATCAATTATATAGTTCATTTTCTAAAAAGGCCACTTGGTTTTTTTAAAAAAAAACTGTAACTACCTAATAAGTATTACTTACAAATATCACTATTAACATTTTGCTATATTTCTTTCAGTCTTTAAAAGATTATTGCATGAGTAGTTCTCCTGACCTTTTCACTCAGCATTATACTGATGACAGTGAGAGGTATTGTCTTCCCATACCCTCTCCAGCATTATAGACTATCTTTTAAATTTTGTTATTAGGTGATGAAGAAATATTTTGTTCTAATTTGCATGCTTTTATATATATGTGTGTGTGTGAATATATATATATATATATATATATATATATATATATGTATGTATTCAAATTTATTGGCCTTATAAGAGTTTCTTTAATGCCATACATATTAGATATATTCATTTTTCATATTTGTAGCACTTTCCTTTTTATTTTGTTTTTGATGTGTTTTGCCATCTAGAGTTTTTGATAATTATGTACTCAAATAATTTTTGGAAACTGAAGAACAGAAAGAAAACTTGCCTTAAGAAACTAATGCAGCCTGACCAGGCAGTGGTGCTGTGGATAGAGCATTGGACTGGGATGCAGAGGACCCAGGTTCGGAACCCTGAGGTCACTGGCTTGAGCCAGGGGCTCATCTGGCTTGAGTGTGGGATCATAAACATGATCCCGTGGTCGCTGGCTTGACCCAAAGGTTACTGCCTTGAGCAAGTGGTCACTGGCTCTGCTGGCACCCCCTGGTCAAGGCACACGAGAAAGCAATCAATGAACAACTAAGATGCCACAACGAAGAATCAATGCTTCTCATCTCTCCCTTCCTGTCTGTCTGTCACTATCTGTCCCTTTCTCTGTCTCTCTCTGTCACAAAAATAAAGAAACTATACAAATAATAAAAATGTAAAGAATTAGGCCCTGGCCTGTTGGCTCAGCGGTAGAGCGTCGGCCTGGCGTGCGGGGGACCCGGGTTCGATTCCCGGCCAGGGCACATAGGAGAAGCTCCCATTTGCTTCTCCCCCCCCCTCCTTCCTCTCTGTCTCTCTCTTCCCCTCCCGCAGCCAAGGCTCCATTGGAGCAAAGATGGCCCGGGCGCTGGGGATGGCTCCTTGGCCTCTGCCCCAGGCGCTAGAGTGGCTCTGGTTGCGGCAGAGCGACGCCCCGGAGGGGCAGAGCATCGCCCCCTGGTGGGTGTGCCGGGTGGATCCCGGTCGGGCGCATGCGGGAGTCTGTCTGACTGTCTCTCCCCGTTTCCAGCTTCAGAAAAAAAAAAAAATGTAAAGAATTATATCCAAAATAAAATGGCACATGACTAGCTTGGGAAACTATTCATAATCCAATGTAGTTAATATCTTAATAGCTAAATCAGTGGGAAAAATAAATATTCCAATGATAAAACATATAGGCCATTTCAGAAAAGAACAAAGTCAGTAAACTTACAGAATAATTAAAATTGCTTTGTAGATGGGCAAAAGCAATTTTTTTTCTTTTACCTAATGGATTTTAAGGATTTGTTTTTTGAGTCACCTTTGTACACATTTCTGGTTCAGAACATTTGATAACTACTAGCAAATTACTTAGGATAAACTCCTCAGAGTTGAGTTTTTAGATCATTGATTTGTGTAAGATTTTAAGGCTTGAAAATGCCTATTTTTTCAAGCAGCATACTCAATTTCCCCTTGCTGTGGTCAATACTAGATATTATTTTTAAGAAAGACATTTATATTATTATTACCTTTCAACCTCCTTACCCATTTCACCCACTTTCTGCCTCTGGCCACCACCAGTGTATTCTCTGTATCTATGAGCTGGGTTTTCTTGTTTGCTTTTTACTTTTTTTTTTTTTTTTTTTTTCATTTTTCCGAAGCTGGAAACGAGGAGGCAGTCAGATAGACTCCCGCATGCGCCCTACCTGGATCCACCCGGCACGCCCACCAGGGGGCGATGCTCCGCCCACCAGGGGTGATGCTCTGTTGCATCCAGAGCCATTCTAGCACCTGAGGCAGAGGCCACAGAGCCATCCCCAGCGCCCAGGCCATCTTTGCTCCATTGGAGCCTCGGCTGCGGGAGGGGAAGAGAGAGACAGAGAGGAAGGAGAGGGGGAGGAGTGGAGAAGCAGATGGGCGCTTCTCCTGTGTGCCCTGGCCGGGAATCGAACCCAGGACTCCCGCACGCCAGGCCGACGCTCTACCACTGAGCCAACTGGCCAGGGCTGCTTTTTCTTTTTAAAATTACACATAGAAGTGAGATCATATAGTATTTATCTCTCTGACTTATGTCACGTAGCATAATGCTCTCAGGGTCCACCCATATTGTCACAAATGGCAAGATTTCATTTATGGCTGAGTAATGTTTCATTGTGTGTATTACATCTTTTTTTTTTTTTTTTTACATCTGTCCTTCAATGGACACAGCTTATTTCCATATTTTGGTTATTGTAAATAATGCTGCGGTGAACACAGGTGCATATATTCTTTCAAATTAGTTTTTTCATTTTCATTGGATATTTTCCATAGTGGCTGCACAAAAAGACATTTATTGAAATCTTTGTGTCTCAGCTAGCTGTGCAAAGGATTTTTCCCCCTTGATTTGATATCTTTATAGGAGCAAATCAATATAAACCATGGCAAGTGGTATGCAGCCATTGATCTGGCAAGTGCTTTGTTTTACATTACCATGAGTAAAGAAATTCACACTGTTAACTTTTATGTAGCAGGGACAAAGTGCTAAAGATACACTTTTGCCCCTTGTACATTCTGCAAACTGCAATTTTCAGAAGGACCTTTATACTTCTGATAAAGCAGGACATCATGCTGTTATGTTAAATTGATGTCATGGTGTTACCTGGATCTTCTGAGCAGAAAACACAAGCAACTTAGTAGTCTTAGACATATGTGTTCCAGAGGGTGCCCTTTGAAGTTTGAGGACCTGTCACATCAGGAAAGTTTCCAGGGTTCCAGAGGTCTGGGAAATGTCAAGATGACCCTTCTAAAGCGAGAGACAAGTTGCTGCACCTTGTACCACATACCATGAAGAAGTGGAACAGTGTATGGTGTGCTTCTGGATTTTGGAGCTGACATATCATGTTTGGTCATGCTGTTTTGATCCATTTACTGGATCACATCTAAAATGACAGTGAAGGTCAGGATCTAGAAAAGACTGCAGAAGGTTCAGTCTATGTATTGTGCAAGCTGCCCTACTACATGGACATTATAACCTTAGTATATGTCTGACTTATGTGCCAGCCAAGATGCTGTGTGATGCCTCTGTCAAGCCCATATGGGAGAAGCACAGCTAAGACTCGTAGAGTTTTAGCCATGCTATCCTCTACCAACAACTAGTTTAACATTCAGAAAAGCAGTTTCTGACTTGCTACAGGACCTTGATAAAGAATGAATGCCTGACTGTAATATAGATAGCAAGTGATTACAGGACTCAATTGTTCATCATGAACTGGGTGTTATCTAACCCAGAGAATCATAAAATTGGATCTGCATAGCTGAATTCTATTAGAAATTGAAGTGATATATTTGATACTAGGCTCAAGTGAACTGCATGAGCAGATGGTTCAGACTCCCATTGTTTTCTGCTTCTACTGCTTCACCATCTCTTCCTCAACCTATATGGCTGCAAGAAGAGGAAAAAAAGTGCATGTCTGGGGTATGGAAGTATTTTATGCCAGGGACTTTTTATACATTTAATTACCACAAAAGGTTGAGGTAGTTCTTTAATAATATTCACTTTAGAGGGAGAAAAATTTGGGGGCATAGCTTAAAGGAAACCACTTGACTAAGTCCTTGTTCTATGTTCTGTTTTGTGTGCTGAAAATATTCCTTGTTTAACTCTTACAACATTCTCATTAAATAGGTCAGGGGTCCCCAAACTTTTTACACAGGGGGCCAGTTCACTGTCCCTCAGACCATTGGAGGGCCGGACTATAAAAAAAAACTATGATCAAATCCCTATGCCCACTGCACATATCTTATTTTAAAGTAAAAAAAACAAAACAGGAACAAATACAGTATTTAAAATAAAGAACAAGTAAATTTAAATCAACAAACTGACCAGTATTTCAATGGGAACTATGCTCCTCTCACTGACCACCAATGAAAGAGGTGCCCCTTCCGGAAGTGCGGCGGGGGCTGGATAAATGGCCTCAGGGGGCCGCATGCGGCCCGCGGGCCGTAGTTTGGGGACCCCTGAAATAGGTGGTATCAGTTCATTTTGCAGAAAAGAATACTGAGATAGAATACTGAGATTCATAGAGGTAGCTTACCAACTCTACCTAATTCCAAAGCCTGTGTTCTTTGTAACAGTATTCTGTCTCAGTGTTTAAACTCTTATTATATAAGTGTTTTATGTATGTGGCAAACATTTGAGCTTCACATTTCTTAGGTTTGTTTTCCTGATAAGAAAACTATAAATTAGGGCTGGACTTGTTCATGATCAAACAGTTTAGTAAACATCAAGGGAAAAACTAAACCCAGATTTGTTTGGTTTCAAATCTTGGCCCATCCCAGGATACTATACTGTTTTACAGAGTTAAAAGAGTAAGTGTAATCACTTCCAGCTGCCATTCGTTAATAGACGGCTTCTTTGTCCCAGTCCCTATCCCCTGCTTCACTTTCAGAAACTTTACTATAAACTCTGAATCCACACCTTGTTACCTGACACACAGGCCCTTTCATCAGTAAAAGAAAGCAGGAATGTATGGAAATGAGTAAGTAAGAATAGAGTCTTGGTTTCACAAAGTTCAGAAGCTCTTTGCCATCCTACAATTGGAGGGTTTTATGTTGCAGAAAAATATAGCTAATGCTAATCTTCACCTGTAACTGTAAATTCATTAGGGCTTTTCAGTGTTTCTCTGATTTAGCATTCCTTATATGACATTCTGGTTCCCTTTCAGACCCATGGTACAAATGCCTTTATTTTGTTTTTATTGATATTTAGCTTGTTTCCTTTATTCTGTTATCTTTCCAAGTAGTTTGTATACATCTATAAATTTTTCTGGATTTTAAAAATGCAGAGATCGATTATTTCATTATAAGATTTCCATTTAATCCCAAGGGATCATCTGGCAAATTTCCACTTTAAGTAGTTATTCTAGCAAACATTGAGTTTCTGAGTGTATTGGCTTAAGGATTTATTTTTCAATTTTTTTTTCTTTGTGTCTCCTCCATATTCCAAAACACCCTTTGTGAATATCTGTTTGTTTTCCTCAGCCTGCAGACTGCAGAGCCTTAATAGACAAGCTCAAAGTTTGTAATGATGAGCAGCTTCTCTTGGAACTGCAGCAGATCAAAACATGGAATATTGGAAAGGTATGTGAACCCACGCTCCCAAAAGACAGGGCTCCCTGGACTAGTACATAATTTGTATGCTCTGATATGGAAAGAGAAACCATAATGAGGTAGGTTCATTTAGCAGTTACCACTTAATTAGCATCTAATGTATGTTTATCACGGCTCTAGATCAGTAGCTTTTAGCTTGTGAATGGTTGCCAGGAAATTTTGAAAGAAATGTGAAAGGAGAATTTGCCTGCTGAGGAAGAGGAGCATTTATTTACATGGGTGATGATAAAGAATCTTAATCACAAAATTCCTTTAGTTTTACTGACAAGTACGAGTAACTAAAAGTGAGCACTCCAGATAAAATGGATTCTGGTAGGGAGAGTCCCTATGTTTGTAGTACTCAGAATGTAGCCATAATTCTCCCTCTGAAGACTTAGCAAGGGGTTTTGTGGCATCTGTTGATGTTAATACACACACACACACACACACACACACACACACACACTTTGGATATAACAATGAATTCATATCCACATGACTCAAAGTATACCCTCTCATGTGGGTTTCTGTACTGATTGGGGGTTGAAGAGAAGCAAAGATGGACGTGAACTTGTTTAGGTGTCATGCTTAGCAATCCATTATAACAGAGTACCCACACAAACACCTTATTCTTATCTTCCTCTTTCTATTTCCAGTGTGAGTTATATCATTGGGTGGATCTCTTGGACCGCTTTGATGGAATTCTGGCAGATGCTGGACAGACAGTGGAAAATATGTCATGGATGCTCGTGTGTGATCGGCCTGAAAGAGAACAACTGAAAATGCTTCTGTTGGCTGTGTTGAACTTCACAGCCTTGCTCATTGAGTATAGCTTTTCCCGGCATCTGTACAGTTCCATAGAGGTAGGAGAAGTTCAAGTCTCTGTGATCTGTTCTTAACTATAATTGGTCATGTCCAGAAATAAGAAAACTGCTATTTCTCTCTGAGGATTACTTTCCTTTTCATTATGGAACTTTGGGATTTTCCATGTCAAAGACAATGGTAGGATGTTTCTTGGATATAGACACCCTTTACAGGATTGATGGCAAAATTCTTTAGTATCGCCTTCACCCTGCCTTTTAAGACTGAAGAAGTTAATGAGAATGCAATACATGTATTTAAGTGTTCTTGGGAGTTACCAGGAATTGATCTTTGTCCCAGGTTATTAGAGCAGCCTCAAGTTACTTTTTTTTTTTTAAGCAAGAAACAGAGAGAGAGGAATAGACAGGAAGGGAGAGAGATGAGAAGCATCAAATCATAATGATAGCACTTTAGTTGTTCATTGATTTTTTTCTCATATGTGCCTTGTCCTAGGGGGGCAGCAGGGGGCTCCAGCTGAGCAACCTCTTGCTCAAGCCAGTGACCCTGTTCTCAAGCCAGATGAGTCCGTGCTCAAGCTAGCAACCTCGGGGTTTCGAACCTGGGTCCTCAGTGTCCTAGGTCAACCCACGCTCTAGACAATGTGCCACCTCCTGATCAGGCTGTACTTATTGCTTTCCTAAGTTTGTATGCTGCTATTCAATCTCTTCTCTTTCCCCAAAATGTATATTAATAACATGCTTTGTATTATCTTATTTTATTATTAAGTGAGAGGCAGGGAGGCAGACATAGACTTCAGCATGTGCCCTAACCGGAATCCACCCAGCAAGCTCTATACCAGGTGATGATCTGCCTGTCTGGGCTGCTGCTCCGTTACTTAGCAATCAAGCCATTTTTAGCACCTGAGGCAAGGCCATGGAGCCATCCTCAGTGCCTGGGGCCAACTTTGCTCAAACCATTTGAGCCATGGCTGCAGAAGGGAAGGAAAGAGAGAGAGTTGGGGAGGGGGTGTAGAAGCAAATGGTTGCTTCTCCTGTATGCCCTAACCAGGAATCAAACCTGGGACTTCCACACACCAGGCTGATGATGCTTTGTATTCTTAAAAAGTAAAATGGGCACAGGAATTAGTGACATTTTGAATTGGTCAAAAAATCTCTATAGGAAGAAACTCTTTTCCTTTAGCCTAACTTTAGACTTTTCTCTATCGGTTAAGTGCTCTTTTGTTGTGTGTTAGCTTTCCTAAGTTTTCAGTAAAGAAACAGAATCAGGAAAAAAAATATAAAGAAAATAGCTTAGGAAAAGAAGTGGAACAACTGAACTAACACCTCGAGTTTTAAGTAGGGAATAGATTAGCAATATGTTGAAGATGAAATAAGATTAGCTGCAGAAGGAAGTCCATGGCTTTTGGGATAATCAGCAACTGGAAATACCTGGGTTCATTTCCAGTTGGATTACATACTGATTTTAATTCTATCCAAATGCTTCAGTATATTGGTGAGTTTTTATTGTATTGAAAAATGAAAATAGACACTCTTGGGTTACTGTTATATAATATACATTTTACCATAACAGCCATGCCACCAGGTATTGGAATCTTTAGTTTCTATGTGAAGGACCTTGTGTTTTTTTGTTTTTGTTTTTTAATTTTTATTTTATTTTTTTACAGAGAGAGAGAGTCAGAGAGAGGGATAGACAGGGACAGACAGACAGGAACAGAGAGATGAGAAGCATCAATCATTAGATTTCGTTGTGCATTACGACACCTTAGTTGTTCATTGATTGCTTTCTCATATGTGCCTTGACCGTGGGCCTTCAGCCCTTCACGTAACCCCTTGCTTGAGCCAGAGACCTTGGGTCCAAGCTGGTGAATTTTTGCTCAAACCAGATGAGCCCACGCTCAAGCTGGCAACCTCGGGGTCTCGAACCTGGGTCTTCTGCATCTTAGTCCTACGCTATCTTAGTCCTACGCTCTATCCACTGCACCACTGCCTGGTCAGGCCAGGACCCTGTGTTTTAATTAATTCTAATTTTATTTGTCATAAAGGATACAAAAGGAGCATAAAAGTATCATTTACAATACTTTTAATATAGTTAGAGTCAGTGTTCTTGAGTTCCACTTTGTATTAAAATACCACACTTGTTTCTTTTGTAACCCATTTTTCCTGTGGGGACACATGTGCAATTTGGAAATGTTTATTCAGTTTTTTGCTTTTTTGGACTTTCTGACTTGCCTCAAAATTGTAAGTTTCTTGGGGGCAAGGATGCATTTTGTAAGTACTCAAATATGTATAAATGGTTTTGGAATTTTTAAACTTACTGATAGCTTTGTAAATGTTGACAAATCTTTATTGGCAATTTACATTTTCAAGGCCTACTGTGATTGATACCATGAACTTGCCCTTTTTTGTCCCCTATAGCATTTGACAACTTTATTGGCTTCCTCTGATATGCAAGTGGTGCTGGCAGTCCTTAACCTTCTGTATGTGTTTAGCAAAAGATCAAATTACATTACACGCCTTGGATCTGACAAGAGAACCCCACTGCTAACACGGCTGCAACATTTGGCAGAGGTGAGTCATGGGTGAAGAGTTGGAAGGGCACAAAAAATAGACTATGTAGTACCTTTTCACAGGTGTTTCTTGAAGTATCAAAATGGATAGGAGGCTCTAAGTTAACTTTACTGGTCCAATTGAGTAGAACAATTAGAGCCCATTTAACTGTATTCCCCCCCAATTCAAAATTAAGACTTCCTTTTCAAGAAAAGATGTCATTGCTCAATGCTACTCTTAAGGTAGTTACGTTCGAATGTAAATCAATATACTGCTTTCCTCATGAAGACTAATATCAGTTGAACAATGTACTTACAGATGTGGTTGAATAACATTTCTGATGCAAACTCATTTTGTCATGAACCTGTAACATTCAAACAATTGGTGAAACAGCAGCTGGTCTGTGCAATGTATGTATGACTAAGAAAAGGGAAATTAAGCAGTACTGCCAAAGACAAAAGTTAACAGATTGGTGATTGATTGAAAGGTCTTTAGTAATGCTTTAAAACTGACAAGGGATTGTCAATGCAGAATATACAAGGAGTACCTCCAAATCAACAGAGATAAACAAACAAAGACTGTGGATAGACAGTTCAGAGACCAGAGAACTCTTCAGGCAAAAAGATGCTCAAACTCATTAGTAATTAGAGAAATACAAATATAGTTAAACAAGATACAGCCAAGCTATATCAGATTACCAGAAACTAGAAATCTGTATAATGGTAAATGCTAGCAGGCCTCTGAGGCTATCAGAACCCTTATGTATCGCTGATAGGAGTGTGGGCTGGTACTCCTATGTATATATTCCAGAGATGATCTCACATTATCCCATAAGATGACATCTGTGAGGATATTCCATCTTTCTGGTAGGGAGAAGTTGGAGGCAGTCTTGGTGTCCATTATTAGTAGATTGGAAAGTAAAATGTGGTGCATGCATACTCTACAATATGTAGCAGTTAGAAGCAGCAAACCAGATAATACACATAGCAACATTAATAGCTTTTTTAAAGTGCTGAGTGGGAGGGGCAATGTTAAAAAAAATCTTTATTGCTCAGTACCATTTCTGAAACTTAAAAAATGTGCGCACAAAGCAAAATACAGTTTTGAGAAAATAAAAATTAAAGGCTAGATATCAGTGAAGAGTGTTGTTGCCTTTGGTAAAGAGAAAGATATGTGAGTAACAATAATGGGTCTGATGGGTTTCTATAAATAATTTAAAGAAAATAAATCTAACCAGCAATATTTAAGAAATGATATAATGAAACTAAACCTTTACTTACAGATTTAAAAGATCTAAATTTGTTAACAGCAACGGGTATCATTTCTTGCATAGGAACACTCAATAGTTTAGTAGGGGCTCTCTTGGATGAAATTAGGGACAATAGTTGGTAGGTTATTTATTTTTATAATCTTACAACAGGAACTTTTCATATTTTTAATTTTTTTAAAGTTTTTTTAGAAAGAGGAAGGGGGAAGAGAATCATCAGTCTGTTGTTCCACTTATTTATATATTCTTTGGTTGACTCTTATATGTGCTCTGACCAGGGATTGAACCCACAATCTTGGCATATCAGAATGGTGATGTATTTAACCAACTGATCTACCTGGCCAGGGCTAAGCAGGGACTTTTCTTTAAAAGTGATTAATACATACCATTAAAAAAAACCCTAAAACACAAGTGTCACTTCCTTTACCTGTCTTTCTAGTGTAAAACCGAGAACTTTACTTTCAGTGAGAAACAGTCTATTATCTTATTTACATAAGTTACAACTATAATCTGATTTCTTTAAAGTGGAGAAACAATGTAGAGACTTTAGTTTGTGAAGGAACCTGAATACAGAATTATTAATTTTTTAAAATTTACCCTTGAGTCTCTTTTCCCTAATTTGGCAGTATTTTTACTTTAGTATCTTGCCTTTTAGTCTTTGTAAAATATTCACCTTAATTTTTTTTTTTTTGTATTTTTCTGAAGTTGGAAACGGGGAGGCAGTCAGACTCCCCATGCGCCTGACCGGGATCCACCTGGCATGTCCACCAGGGGGCGATGCTCTGCCCATCTGGGGCGTCGCTCCACTGCGACCAGAGCCATTCTAGCACCTGAGGCAGAGGCCACAGAGCCATCCTCAGCGCCCGGGCCAACTTTGCTCCAATGGAGCCTTGTCTGCCGGAGGGGAAGAGAGAGACAGAGAGGAAGGAAAGGGGGAGGGGTGGAGAAGCAGATGGGCGCTTCTCCTTTGTGTCCTGGCCTGGACTCGAATCCCGGACTCCGGCACGCCAGGCTGACGCTCTACCACTGAGCCAACTGGCCAGGGCCTCACCTTAATTTTTAAAAAATAATTTTTCAGTTTAAATCATTGCCTTATATAGTATTTTAAATTATATAATTAAAATGCATACAATTGACATAAATGAGTTTTGGAGACAAACAGACCTGACTTGGTACACATACAGAAAACTGGTGGGAGCAAGAGTGTCTGCAGGCAGGCTGCATCAGTCAGTATGTTTTAAAAGAGGCGTGGAGAATGCAGTTTAATCTCTCGGATTGGTTAAATGGAGGCCTGTTAATAGCATAAACGGGAAAGCAGAAATGAACAAAAATAAGAAAACACTGATTAAGAATCAGGGTCATTTGCTGTACCAGATAAAATATAAAGCCATAATAATTTTAAGTTTTTTAATTGGCATATGAACCAATGCATAGATGGGACATAAAAATGAGACTTAGAGACATGGACAAGAATGTGATGGTAACAAGTTGTGGGGTGGAGGGGTGGGGAAGGGGCGAGGAAGGAGAGGGAGGGAGTGGGGGGAGGGTAGGGGCACAAAGAAAACCAGATAGAAGGTGACGGAGGACGATTTGACTTTGAGTGAGGGGTATGCAGCATAATCACAGGTCAAAATAATCTGGAGATGTTTTCTCGGAACATATGTACCCTGATTTATCAATGTCACTGCATTAAAATTAATAAAAATAAGATTAAAAAAAAAGAATAGACAAATGTTTGCAGAATGAAATAGTAAGCTTTGTCTTCCTCAGTGCCTTGGGCTGATGCACTCAAATCAATTGAGCCATGGCTACAGGAGGGGAAGAGAGAGAGAGACAGAGAGAGAAAGGATATGAGGGGTTGGGGAGAAGCAGATGATCGCCTCTCTGCCTTAGGATCAAAACAGTGGGATAATTGGCTTTTGAAGGGGAAATATGTATAGATCATTTCTTCACACTATTCATGTAAATCTTAGAAACATATTTAGAGGTATATACAGGCAACTTCTTTTTTTAAAGTGAGAGTAGGGGAGATATCCTGCATGCGCCAGAATGGGATCCACCCAGCAACCTGGTCTGGGGTCGATACCCATGTAGGGCCGCTGCAAACCCAGCTATTCTTTAGTACCTGAGGCAGAGGTTCATAGGAGCCATCCTCAGTGCCTTGGGCTGATGCACTCAAATCAATTGAGCCATGGCTGCAGGAGGGGGAGGAGGGGGAGAGAGAGAGAGAGAGAGAGAGAGAGAGAGAGAGAGAGAGAGAGAAGTGATATGAAGGGTTGGGGAGAAGCAGATGATCACCTCTCCTGTGAACCCTGACTGGGAATCAAACCCAGGACTTCCACAGGCCGAGTTGACTCTCTACTGCTGAGCCAACCCATCCAGACAGGGCTACAGACAACTTTTAACATCTTTTATGATGAAGTGTTTCCTAAGAAAGTGAAGAAACTTAGAGACCATTTTTAAAATTGACAGTTTTTTTATTATGTAAAAATATTAAAACTTCTGTATAACATAATTAAAATAAGAGACAGATGACTTCTTTTTTTTTTTTTTTGTATTTCTCTGAAGTTGGAAATGGGGAGGCAGTCAGACAGACTCCCGCATGCGCCCGACCAGGATCCACCCGGCAGGCCCACCAGGGGACAATGCTCTGCCCATCTTGGGGCGTCGCTCTGCTGCAATCAGAGCCATTCTAGCGCCTGAGGCAGAGGCCACAGAGCCATCCTCAGCGCCCGGGCAAATGCTGCTCCAATGGAGCCTTGGCTGCGGGAGGGGAAGAGAGAGACAGAGAGGAAGGAGAGGGCGAGGGGTGGAGAAGCAAATGGGCACTTCTCCTGTGTGCCCTGGCCGGGAATCAAACCTGGGACTCCTGCATGCCAGGCTGATGCTCTACCACTGAGCCAACCGGCCAGGGCCGACAGATGACTTCTTAAACTGGAAAAAGTATTTACAACAAAGGAATTATGTAAACAAATTCTACAAATGAACAAAAATGTAACTAATCCAATAGAAAAATATGCAAAATCATATAAACAGACAATTCACAGAGGAATAAAAAAATATGTCTTTAAATTTGACTGCTAAAACATGAAAAGATTACACTAGAAATACTCAGGGGAAATATACATTAAAGTGAGATAGATTTGCTAGGTTATGGGTAAACAAGTCCTTATAGACTGTTGGTGTATGAATGTACTTTTGTAGGGTCATTTGGCATCACTTCATTTGAAATTATGTTACAAGCAAATTTAAATGTGTAGAAAAATGTATGTGTGAATATTCTTATTGTACCATTGTTTGGGGAAAAAACTTAAAACATTATATTTAACCTGCCATTATCCAACCTATATATGACACTGAAAGATCAGTGAAAAGATCTCTTAGCAAAAAAAGCTAGTTGAAGATCCCCATTTATGGTTTTTCAAAAGTCCAAAAGTAAAACTGCATTAATAAAATCATGTAAGGTACATATCTAATTGTGAACGTAGACAAAGGGAATTAATTTTGGGGAAAAGAAGATGGGTGATTTCACTTTTTTGTTCTCTACTTTAAATATTTTATAGCTATAGTATATATTACTTATATAATTAAATTAGAATTGTTAATGACTCTGCAGATGTATTTTTAATGAATATTGTTTGTATGTACTGTAGTTTAGTTGCTACTGACTTAATATTACATGTAATCCACTTAATATCTGATGGTAGGAATTCTTTTTTTTTAACGATAGGGAGGGACAGACAGGAAGGGAGAGAGATGAGAAGCATCTACTCATAGTTGTGGCACCTTAGTTGTTCATTGATTGCTTTCTCATATGTGCCTTGACTGGGGGGCTCCAGCCAAGCCAGTGACCCCTTGCTCAAACCAGCAACCCCGTGCTCAAGCTGGCAACCCCACACTCAAGCTGGCAACCTCGGTTGTTCGAACCTGGGTCTTCAGCCTCCCAGGCATTGCACTATCCACTGTGCCACAGCCTGGTCAGGCGGTAGGAGTTCTTTTATATATAATTTTTTAAAATATATTGGGAGTTCTTTTTATTTTTTTATTTTTTATATTACAGTTGACATTCAATATTTCAGTTTAAGGTGTACAACGTAGTGGTTAGACATTTATAAGTGATTCCACGGTAAGTCTTGCACCCACCTCACAACATATATAGTTATTACAATATTATTGACCATATTCCCTAAACTGTACTTTTTATATATCCCCATGACTATTTTGTACTTCTTAATGCCTTCACCTTTTTCACTCTGCCCCCTGTTCCCCATCCCCTCTGGCAACCATTGGTCTCTTCTTTGCATCTGTGAGTCTGTTTCTATTATGTTTGTTCATTTATTTTTGTTATTTCACTTAGCATAGTACTCTGAGGGTAGGGATTCTTACACCCACTTTACAGATGAAGAATATGAGGTTAAGCAAAGCGATGTGATTTGCTCGTAATTCCCACAATTCGAAAGTAGTGGAACTGGGGTTTGAAACCTGATCTATTTGCTTTATACAAACCATACCCTTTCCAATGGCTATACCATTATCAAATGGTTTTGAGATTTTAGAACAAGTTTTATGTTTAGGAATAGGAGAAGAGCACTGTAGAGTTAGTTTGGTACTACACATAGAACCACAACAACGCCTATCAGAATTAATATCTTGTCAAATTATAACACCCCACCTTTTACTCTGATTTTCACACACTGATTTTTCATACTAAATTAAATATTCCGGCCCTTTAGAAAGTAAAAGTTAAGATGCAGACTACTTTTACATGAAGTATAGTATAGGGTTTTTCCTTTGCTTTTGTTTTGGTAGTTCAGGATTATCTTCTTCTTTTCTTTCCTTGGATCTTTCTATCACCAGGAAGGATTGCTTAAATCATTGCTGTTGTGTTCCTTCTTATTTTGATCTTTTAACTTTGATAGATTTACTTCTTTTTGTTTTGATTTGGGCTAACACTGTAGGTTAAAGGTAGGTTTTTAGTTATGGACAATTTGCAATCTTGTTGGGTGCGGTATGTTGCTGATTTTGCTGATTATTTTGTGCTTGATGCTTGCTATTACAAGTAAAAGAATCTTACAGGATTTTGAGAGTTAGAGATAATATGCTAGGTGTTTAGTAATAGTAGCTGCTATTACTAATAGCTCCCATTAAAATTTTAAAACTATGTTTTTCTCTAAAATGGAAATTTTCTATAAAAATATAACTTGGTGTGGGCTGCTTTGCTTTGCATCTTCCTTTTGATGTGTAAACTTTGTTTCTTAATAGCAGTGGTCATTGTAGACATTTTGGTTCATGTTTCTTTGACTATTTAGATAGCTTCCTGAATCTGAATTTCTTTTGTTGTCTCTGCCCTGTTCAACAAACACAGACATTCACTTGTATGTAATTAAGAACCTGGGTTTCAGAATCAGTCCTAGTTCTGTCAACAGATTAAATTAGTCTCAGCTTATATATCTGTAAATTGGGGGTTTTTGATATCTATATCATCTTTTTAAGATTAAACTAAATGTGGTCATAAATAAAACTCATAGATTTAATGCTGATCATGTCAAAAGTACTTAATAAAGGGGAGCTATCATTGAAGATGGTTAAGAGCACATAAACTACATGATATTTTCTTGTATACTTTCTTTTAAAGCTGTATATATATGTTATTTTATTTAAGTACGTACTTATTGTCACATGATTTTTTTCAGTGCAGAATTTTTTTTCTTGGGCCCTCACCACAACCTGAAATGTATTCTTTTGTATGTATTTTTATCTTTATATTATAGTGACATGTTTAGGCCATTTTTGTCATTAAATTGCAAAGGCAGGGTACTTTTACATCTTGATTTTCTTATTTAATACTTTGTATTAAAAAGTAACTTAAGTAGCTTTGTATAGCTCTAAGTCATTTTCTATTAATGGCTACATAATATTCCACAGTTTGGATGTTCCATAATTCAACTATTTCCCGACTAATGCATATTTATTTTTTTCCTGTGATGGACAGTAGGTGCTCCATTAAACGGTCTTGTATATATGCCCTTACTTACTAATGCTTTTGATTCTGTGATTGAGTCCCAGAAATCTTCGTCTTACTTTAGTTGGCACTTAGTTGATGAGCAGTGAATTTGAGCATGTTTTATTTTTGGCAGTTAAAGTTTACTCTTGTAAATGATCAGTTCATACCTTTTGCCCATTATTTTTATTGGTTTAGTGTTTTTGAACTATAAAAACTACTGGAGCTATTAGTCCTTTGTCATCTTGTTACAAGTGTGTTTTCCCTCAATTTTTTTTCTTTATTGCATTTGTGTACATAGTGTTTTCAAAAATGGTTCAGAAAAATTATTTTATGGCTTTTAGAAAGTGTTAAATAGCATATTTTGGTCTTTATGAAAAATGACTTTGCATGTTGTATCTTTTCTCAAGGTAGTTTTTTAATGACTCAGTTACCGGTAATTAACCTTGACTGTGACTGCACTGACAGTGAATTTGAATAGTGATTAGTGAATTGCAAATGTAGGGGAAGTTCTCCAGGAAGACATGTTGAATCAGTTAAAAGCTAGTTTGGTTTTGCTAAGGTCTACTAGTATACAGGTTCTCAAAACTTGAGCATGCACCAGAATCACTTGATTAAAGCATGGATTGATCGGCCTTCCCTGCTCACGCTCCTTTACCACCAGTTTTTGGTTCAGTAGGCCTGAGAATGCACATTGCTAACAAGTTTTCAGGTGATAGTAAGGCTGCTGGTCTAAGAACCACACTTTGAGAACCACTTGTCTAGTCTATCCTATTGGATAAAGTTAGAGAATTTTAACATTCTTATATAGTTCCATCTCAAAGAACATCAGGTTCTTTTCCTGATGTCTGAATACTTACTCATTTTTTTTAGCAAATCCCATCTAATACGGTCGTGTCAAATATGCCTTTCTGGCACAGTTAATGTAATAGTTATATTTATTAGGTGTCTCTCAATTACCAGGATCTATGGTAACATTATTTGGGTATAGGTGAGGACAGTAAGACTCAGAAGTTACATTATTTTGGGTGAAAGGCAGTGGGCTTTTTGTACCTTCTAAAATATAAAATGTAATATCTACTGTTTCTGTCTTAACTATTTGGAGTTGCTTGAGTATGGTTTTTATTCACAATCTGGTGTCATCCTGAGACCTAGCTCCTGAATCCACACTCAAGTCTCCCAGTTGATAACATTCAAGAAGTATATGACGAACCCTGTACTGAACATAGTATAAAACATGTTCTCTTCTTTAAAAAGTTCATACAGTCATTAATAAAGCAGATTATGTGTGTAGTAAAAAAGACAACTAGAAATTTTGAGTGGTTCTAATAAGTACCCTAGAATCTTAAACATTCCATAGCTTTATCTTGGCTACAAAGCAAAATGTACAGAAGAAAATTTATCATAATTATGTGTGTACTCTTAACATTTTAGTACACTTCTTTAGTATTTATTTTATGCATTTCTTTACATAGTTGAATGCATGTGGTATATATATTTTTATATCTTATTTACTAACATCAGTGTTATTCCATATTAATAACTTTACATAATTTTGTAAGAAATATTTATTTCCATATAACATAATGGTAATATCTCATAAATGTCACGACATTCACAGACTTTTTTGTGTGTGTGTGACAGAGAGGGACAGACAGAGACAGACGGACAGGAAGGGAGAGAGATGAGAAGCATCAATTCTTTTTTGTGGCTCCTTAGTCTCCTTAGTTGTTCATTGATTGCTTTCTCATATGTGCTTTAACCCGGAGGCTGCAGCAGAAAAGTGACCCTTTGCTCAGCCAGCAACCTCGGCCTCAAGCCAGCAACCTTTGGGCTCAAGCCAGCGACATGTGGTCATGTTTATGATCCCATGCTCAAGCCAGAGGAGCCCTCGCTCAAGCCGGCGACCTTGGGGTTTCAAACATGGATCCTCTGCATCCCAGTCTGATGCTCTGTCCACTGTGCAACCACCTGGTCAAGCTATCACAGATTTTTTATGAATCAAGTTTGGCTTGAACATGTTCTTTTAAGGGTCCCAGCTTTTTCAAATGAGAGGCAGGGAGGCACAGACAGACTTTCGCATGCGTACTGAACAGGATCCGCCCGGCAGGCCCCCTACAAGGTGATGCTCTGCCCATCTGGGGCTGCTGCTCCATTGATCGCCAACTGAGCTATTTCAGTGCCTGAGGTGAGGCCATAGAGCTATCCACAGCACCCAGGCCAACATACTTAAACCATTCAAGCCATGGCTGCGGGAGGAGAGGAAAAAGAGGAGGGGCAAGGGTGGAGAAGCAGATGGTCACTTCTGTGTGCCCTGACCAGGAATCAAACCAAGGATTTCTACACACCAGGCCAATGCTCTACTGCTAAGCCAACTGGACAGGTCTCACAACTTTCTAATTATAGGTGCTTGATTTTTATATCACAAAAATTAGAAAAAGATTTTGTGGTGACAGTAATAGTAGTAGAGTATTCTAAAACAATTTTGACAACAGAAGAAATGGAAGTTGTGAAGATGTGTGTCTTAAGCTTATTCTACCTTGCAAATTCAGGTCCTTGGATTTAATTACCTTTTAAATTATCCAGCTTTAATTACCTTTTCTATTATGTGGATATTACTTTATCCTCATGGTTTTCATCAAATTCCATGTTTCTTCACTGAAGTCATGGGAATAGCCAAGACAATGCTGAAAATGTAATGAGGAAGTACTTTTCCTATTAAATTTTCCTATTTCATTCATTTTTTTATGAAGCTGTATCAGTTAAAATAGTGTGACAATAGCAGTGAAATTGACCAGTTGAAAGTTTCCAGAAACAGACACAACACATAAAAGTCAAATTTATAGTACAGATGGCATTTCAAATTAGTAGTAAAAGAAAAATTATTGAATAAATGATATTTTAACAACTGGCTAGCTATTTGCAGGTTAATTAAGGTAGATCTTACCTCATCAGAGTAAAATTAAGATGTATAGAGAGTTGAATGTTAAAAGCAGGAAGTTAAAGCATTGAAAGAAAGTATAACTACATATTTTTATGTTGTTTGAGGTGAGCAAGGACTTTTCAGAAATGAAGCTAATACCATCAAAGAAGAAATTAATATTATATCCTTCTGCATGTGAATATTTTAAATACTGTCACATTATGCCATTATTCATTATCTCAGTTTATGTAATATTTCTCATATTGCCATAGTGAATAATTCATTGATACTTGGCCATATTTAGTAACAGATTATTTTTATTATGTTCTTAATGAATGTAGGATTTTATATTTGATACATTCTTGTCTCATTTAATCTTCAGAAAGATGCTACAGGCATCATCTCAATTTTGTACATAGGCTCATTTTTGAGGTAAAAATCAAAGAAATCAAATAACTTCTTCTGAGTGTCATTGAAGAGAAACTTAATAGTCAGCTGTCAGATCTTTGCCTTTTCACTGGTTCCCCCTATCTGAATGTACATTTAAAAAGAAAGAGCAAGAGAAAGCGTGAACATGTTCTTGGTCAGTCTAGTTAAACTTTTTTGTTGGAGGGGAAGATTAGAAGCATCAGCTCATGGTTGCGGTGCTTGAATTGTTCATCGATTGCTTCTCATATGTGCCTTGACTGGTGGGAGCTCTAGCCAAGCCTGCAACCCTGCACTCAAGCCAGATGAGCCTGTGCTCAAGCCGGCAACCTTGGGGTTTCAAACCTGGGTCCTCTGCGTCCAGTCCGATGCTGCCCTGCCCTCCTCCTATTTTCTGTTTCATGTATCTCTCCTCTAATTTTTACTATTTGCTTCTTTCTGTTTGAGTTTAGTTTGCTCTTATTTTTCTAATTTCTTAAGATGGAAGGTTAGGTTACTACTGATTTGAAGTCTTTCTTTCTTAAATATAGGCAATTATAGCTATAAATTTCCCTCCAAGCACTGCTCTCTTTGTATCCCATGAGTTTTTGTATATTGTCTTCTCATTTTCTTTAATCAGAATTTTTTTAATTCTGTTGTGATTTATTTTTTTTACCCATTAGTTGTTACCCAGATTTTCTTCTGTGATGAGATTTCTAGTTTCTTTCCATTACCGTTAAAGGAGATACATTGTATGATTTTATTCTTTATAAATTTCTTTGATTTTGTGGCCTAGCATATGGTCTGTCTGGGAAAATGTTTTATATGTACTTTAAAAGAGTGTGTATTCTGCTGTTGTAGAATAGATCGTTTTATATATGTATGTGTGTGTGTGTGTATATATCTGTTAGGTATAGTTGATTTAATGTTCAGGTCTTCTATTTTTTATTTCTCCTTTCTCTAGTTATTAATGTTTGCCCTGTGGATTATGACTAACATCTCAATTAATGAAGTTAGTTCAGTTAAAACCAACTTAGTTATAATAGTAGACCAAAACTTGGCTCTGTATAGCTATATCCTCTTCCACTTTATGTTGTTTTCACAAATTGCATCTGTATACATTGTGTGCTTGTAAACATAGATGTATCATTAGTACTTTATATATTTATTTTAAATACAGAAAAAAAGGAATACACACCAAAAAGTGCATTAATGCTGACTTATATTTTTATCTATGTACATAGTTACTAGTGTTCTTCATATGCAGTCATGTTACTAGTGTTTCATGCCCTATCTTTTCAGCCTGAAAGTCTCCCTTTAACATTTCTTCTGGCAGGTCTACTAGCAGCAAGCTCCCTCAGCCTATATCTGGGAATGTCTTGATTTCTCCTACATTTTTGAAGAGTTGTTGTGTCAGATACAGAATTCTTGATTGGCAGTTCTTTTCTTTTAGCACTTTGAATATATCTTCCCTCCATGGTTTCTGATGAGAAACTAGCTGTTAATCTTATGAAGGAACCCTTGTACACAAGTCATTTTTCTTTTGCCACTTTCAAGATCTCTTTTTGTCTAGACCTTTGACAGTTTTATTATATGGTACATTTCTATGGGTCTCTGTAGATTTATCCTATTAGAGTTCATAGAGCTTAAATTTGTAGATTTGTGTTTTTTATCAAATTTGAGACATTTTTGGTCATTATTTCCTTAAATAATCTCTCTTCCCCTTTTTCCCTCTCCTACTACTGTTCATTACGCATATGTTGGTACACTGGTGGAATCCCAGAGATATGTTAGGCTTTATTTACTGTTTTATTTTTCTTTCTACTTTTCAGACTAGGTAATCTCAATTGATTTATCTTTAAGTTCATTGAATCTTCCTTTTTTCAGTATTTATCTTTTAATATACTACAGTTCATATTTTTATAAAAGTTATGCATACTCAGTTTAGAAAATTAAGAAAATACAGAAAATTGTGAAGAAAATAACATTAATCCTCAGCCACTATGTAGAAGAACATAACTGTTAACGTTTCATATGCCTCTTCCTCCTCATCAACATACGATATTTTTCCCCATAGTATTAAATATTCTTGAAAATACCATTTTTTAAAAAGTGGACAATAATCTTAGCTTCTAATCCACCCTCCTGGTCCTCCTGAGTTTCCGTGATTGCCCTTCTATATCTATTTGGTGCTTCATCCTCTGCTCAGTGACTCAGGGCACCACCCCAGGCTCTCTGATCCAGCTACATTCTGCCTAGGTGATCTCATCTAATTTTTTATGGTTTTAAGGACCTCTAGCTCCCCAAATTGTGTCTGTTTTACTTGAATTTCAAACTTGCCTTCCCTAAGTCCCTATTTATCTAATTAGACACCTTAGTTATGAGCATACTTTTCACCTAACCTCCCATTTTTTCCCCAGGTTCAGTTTATTCCTGATACCTGGTGCACATACATTCCTGGACAGTGCCTGGAAGTCTTAAGTGCCACAAGCTCAGTGAAGTTTTCCCTACCATCCTAATTTAAAATTGGAACACCCTCCACACTCTATAACCCTTTATGCTTTATCTTCCTTTGCAGCACATATTACCATCTGACATTCTATAGGTTCATTGTTTCATTCTTCTTGCTTATATTTGCTGTTAAACCACTCTAGTAAACTTTTCATTTCTGTATTGTGCTTTTCAGCTTTAGAATTTTTATTTGCTTTAATTTTTAGATTTTACTTATTCACATTAGAGAAGGGAGAGAGAGAAGGGAGGAACAGGAAGCATCAACTCCCATATGTGCTTTGACTGGGCAAGCCTGGGGTTTCAAACTGGTGACCTCAGCATTCCAGGTTGACGCTTTATCCACTGCGCCACCACAGGCCAGGCTGCTTTCCTTTTTATAATCTCTCTTTATTGATATTTTTTATTTGATAAGACATCATTCTCATGGATTCCTTTAATTCTTTGTATATGTTTCTCTTTAATACTTTGAACATACTTAAAATAGTTGACTTGAGTCTTGCCTATTAAGTGCACTGTCAGTGTCTGGACTTTTTCAGGAACAGTTTTTATTTTCAGTTTTCCAGTTTTATTGAGCTATAACTAGCATATAACGTGTAAGTATAAGGAGTACAACATGATATGATATACTACACATTGTGAAGTGATTACCACAATAAGATTAATGAATGCCTTTGTCAGCTCATAATTAACCATTTCCTTTTTGTGGTGAGAACATTTAGGATTTATTCTCAGCAACTTTGTGAACTATAATAACAGTATTGCTAGCTATATTCACCATATTGTATAAGATCTTCAGATCTTATAGCTGAAAGTTTGTACCCTTTGTCTAACATATCCTCATTTCTTCCAAACCCCAGCCACAGCTGACCACCATTCTACTGTTGCTATGAGTTCAACATTTTTAGATTCCACATATAAGTGATAACATACAGTAATGTCTTTATCTGACTTATTTCACTTAGTAAAATGCCCTAAAGGTCCATCCATATTGTCAGAAAAGGTGGGATTTCCTTCTTTCTTATGGCCAAATAATATTCCAATGTGTGTATACCATACCATTTTATCCATTCGTACATAGACAGCCAGGCTGCCTCCTTATCTTGGCTAATGTGAATAATATTGCAGTGAAGATAGGAATACATATTTTTTCTTTGATGTTCTGATTTCATTCCCTTTTTAATTTTTTTTTAGGAACCTTCATTTTGTTTTTCATGTAGCTATACCAATTTACATTCCGACCAACAGTATATAATCGCTTTCCTTTTCTTTAAACTTTAGCCGGTACTTATCTCTTTTTGATAGAAGCATCAGCTCATGGTTGTGTCACTTTTAGTTGTTCATTGATTGCTTCTCATATATGCCTTGACCGCAGGGCTGGGGAGACCCAAGCTGAGCCAGTGGCCCGCCCTCAAGTGGGCAGTCTCAGGGTTTCAAACCTGGGACCTGAGCATTCCAGTTTGATGCTCTATGCATTTCGTCACCACTAGTCAGGGCCAATTTCATTGTTTATGCACATAGTTTTTCTAGTACCATATATAAAAGGGATCATGCTTTTCTCATTGATTATGCTTGGCTTCCTTTCAAATATTAGTTGACCGTAGATGTGAGGGTTTATTGGTCTGTGTACCTTGATCTTGACACACGAGCACTTTAAATCACAAGCAATTTGAGAGACAAGCAGTCACTCACAGGACCTTTTTGCTATAAGTCATGAGCAGATATTTGAATCACTAGCTTCTGCCACCCTCCACTAGATGGCCTGCCAAACGTTCTCAAAAGGAGGAATAAATTAATTTCCATGAAAAGATTTTTGTTGAAACGGCCTCTAAGTGAAAGCAAGGAAAGTGTGGCAAAAATGCCAAAAGTCAGGAAGAAAATGATTGTTGGGCAAAGGAATTTGTAAAATTTGTATTTTCTGAGTTTGCTCACTTTTATTGTTAAAAATGGCGCTGGGCAGCTGTCTGTGAAATTGCTAATTAACTTCCTGCTTGGGAAGGGCCGTTATGCTAATGTCTCCTCCCTCCTCCACCAGCATCTTTGCCTGACATTGACAGTAAATACACTTCATAAACCGGTTCACTTCTTTACATTCTCTCTTATTATGTATATATATGTATATGTATTTGTTATTTATAAAGTACATTTTCTTATTTAAAAGCATGTAAAGCAAAAAATTTGTGTGGTTTTTGGGGGCTGGAACAGATTAATTGCATTTTCATTAATTTAAATGGGGAAATTTGATTTGACACATGAGCAAATTGAGTCACAAGCTTGGCCATGAAATAAATTAAATGTGTGTCAAGCTGCAGGGGTCCCCAAACTTTTTACACAGTGGGCCAGTTCACTGTCCCTCAGATCAGTGGAGGGCTGCCACATACAGGGCTCCTCTCACTGACCACCAATGAAAGAGGTGCCCCTTCTGGAAGTGCGGTGGGGCCGGATAAATGGCCTCAGGGGGCCGTAGTTTGGGGACGCCTGTACTGTAAAGGTACCGCTGTACCATGCTCTTTTGATTACTGTGGCTTTGTAACTGTTTGAAATCAGGAAGTGTGATGCCTACCTTTAGCTTTGTTCTTTCTCAGAATTGCTTTCTATCTCTGAAAAATGTCATAAATTTTTATAGTGATTACAATGAATTGTAATAATCATAGTATGGACAGCCATGGGTAATATGGACAAAGTATTTTGCTGGTTTGATACATTATAAATGCGCTTATTTTCTTTTTTTTCACATAGCTCATTGTTAGTGTATAGATATATGACTGATGACTGTGTATTGATTTTGTATCCTGCAACTTGACTGAATTTATTAGTTCTAACAGTTTTTTGGTAGAGTCTTTAGGGCTTTATATGCATGATCATATCATTTGCAGAGAGACAGTTGTACTTAATTCCTTTCCACAGTAGATGCTTTCTTTTTTTTTTTTTTTTTTTTTTTTTTTGCCTAATTACTCTGGCTACTTCTAATACTATGTTGAATAGGAGTGGTAAGAGTGGGTATCTTTGTCTTATTCCTAATCTTAGAGGGAAAGCTTTCAACCTTTCACTGTTGAGTATGATATCAGTTGTAGACTTGTCATACGTGGCTTTAATTATGTTGGTGTGTGTCATTTTTACACACACCCCTTTTTTAGTTTTTATCATGAAACCATATTGAATTTTGTTAAATGCCTTCTACATGTCTGTTGGGATGATCACGATTTTTGTCACTCATTCAAATGTGGTGTGTATCACGTTTATTGATTTGCTTATGTTGAATTATCCCTGCATTTCAGGGACAAATCCTACTTGATCATGGTGTGTGATCCTTTAAATTTCCTGTTTAATTCAGTTTGCTAGTTTTGATGATTGTTTTTACATCTTGTGTTCATCAGGGATATTGTCTTGTAGTTTTCTTTTCTTGTAGTATCCTTTCTAGCTTTGGTATCATAGTACTTCTGGCCTCATAAAATGAGCTTGAAAGTATTCCCTCCTCTTCAGTGTTTTGGTAAGAACTTGAAAAGACTTGGTATTAATTCTTCTGTAAATGTGTGGTAGAATTCTCTAGGAAAACTATCTGGTCCAGTGCTTTTCTTTGTTGGGTGTATTTTGTTGACTGATTCAATCTCCTTGTTATTGGTTTATTTATAATTTTCTGTTTCTTCATGATTTAGTCTTGGTAGGTTATATGTTTCTAGGAATTTATCCAGTTCTAGTTTGCTGGCATTTTGTTACCCAATTTGTGAGCAATTTATTTATAGTTGTCTCTTAGAAACTTTTGTATATCTTTGATATCAGTTGTAATATCTTCTCGTTGTTTCTCATTTTATTTGACTTTATTCTTTTTTTCTTAGTCTAGCTAATTTTACCTATTTTATCTCCCCCCCAAAAAAAAACCCGCTCTTACTTTCATTGATCTTTTCTGCTTTTATGGTCTCTATTTCATTTATTTCTGCTCTGATCTTTGTTGTTTTATAACTTCTAACTTTGGTCTTTGATCTTTTTCTAGTTCCTTCATATGTAGAGTTGGGTTGTTTATTTGAAGTCTTTCTTGTTTGTTAATGTAGGCATTTATTCCTGTAAAATTTCTCTTAGAATTGCTTTTGGTGCATCCTATACATTTGGTATATCGTATTTCCATTTTCATTTGTCTCAAGATGTCTTTTAAGTTCCCTTTTGATTTCTTCCTTAGACCCATTGATTGTTTAAGAGTGTATTGTTTAATTTACACATTTGAATTTTCCAATTTTTCTGGTTTTATAACATTGTGATCAGGAAAGGTACTTTGTGTGTTTTGGTCTTCTTAAACTACCTGAGACTTGATTTGTGACCTATCACATAATGTATCCAGGGAAATGTTCCATGTCCATTTGAGAAGGGTGTGTATTCTGCTCCTGCTGGATGAAATATTCTGTATATGCATCATAGGTCCATTGGTGTAAAATATTGTTCATGTCTTCTGTTTCCTTACTGATTTTCTGTCTGCTCAATTTATCCATTATTGAAAGTTGAGGTGGCCAGTGGCTCAGTGGATAGAGCATCGACCTGGCATATGGATGTCCCATGTTCAATTCCCAGTCAGAGCACACAGGAGAAGCAGCCATCTGCTTCTCTTCCCTCCCTCTTTCCCCTTCTCTTCCTCTTCCTCTTCCTCTCCTGCAGCCAGTGGCTCAATTTGTTTGAGTATGGCCCCCAGGCACTAAGGATAGCTGGATTGATCTGAGTGCTTTGGCCTCAGGAGCTAAATAAAAATAGCTCTGTACTGGGGCATTGGCCTCAGAGAGGGTTGTTGGGTAGATCCCCATCAGGGCGCATTAGGAGTCTGCCTCACTGTCTCCTCTCCTCTTACCTTAAAAAAAATACTTTAGGAAGTTGAAGTATCGACATTCCCCACTATTGTATTGTCTGTTTCTTTATTGAAATCTGTTAGTATTTGCCTGATAATATTTAGGAGTTCCACTGTTGGCTGCATACATATTTGCAATTGTTATAAGCTTGTGATGAATTGACCCTTTTATCATTGAAATAATGATACTTTGTTGTTACAGCTGTTGGTTAAAAGTCTATTTTGTCTAAGTGTAGCTACCCCTGATCTCTGTTTCCACTTGCATAGAATGTCATTTTCCATCAGTTTCCATCTGAATCAATTTTATAATTCTTTTTCTATGTGTGGTCATTTACTTTGACATGTATGTGTCCTTAAAGTGGAAATATTGTAATTTGCTTGTAGGCAGCATATAGTTTGGTCTTGTTTTTTTATCCATCCAATCACTATGCCTTTTGACTGGAAAGGCAACTCACCTACATTTAGAGTAATTATTGATTGGCATGGCCTTAGTAATGCCATCTTATTAATAGTTTTGTAGCTGTTTTGTAGTTCCCTTGTCCTTTTTTCCTGCCTTTCTAAGTGAATTGATGGTTTTACATAGTAATAAGCTTTTTTTTTTTTTTTTTAAATGAGAGAGAGAGAGAGAGACGGACAGCAGGGGACAGACAGGAAGGGAGAGAGGAGAGGTATCAGTTCTTTGTTTTGTACCTTAGTTGTTCATTGATTGCTTTCTCATAGATTTTCCTTGACCTGGGGGAGGAGGGTGCCCCAATTGGAGCCAGTGACCCCTTGCCATTACTCCTCAGTGTCCCAGGCTGATACTCCATCCACTGCTCCACCGCCTGGTCAAGCTATAGCAGGGGTCAGGAACCTATGGCTCGCAAGCCAGATGTGGCTCTTTTGATGACTGCATCTGGCTTGCAGACAAATCTTTAGTAAAAAAAAATGTTAAAAATATAAAACATTCTCATGTATTACAATCCATTCATTTCCTACCACTCATGTTCATGGTTGCGGGTGGCTGGAGCCAATCACAGCTGTCCTCCGGGATAACACCAAATTTTTATTGGATAATGCATAACGTACACAGGTCGTTGTATGGCTCTCACGGAATTACATTTTAAAATATGTGGTGTTCATGGCTCTCTCAGCCAAAAAGGTTCCTGACCCCTGAGCTATAGTAACATGCTTTATTTCCCTTCTCTTTATCTTTTGTGCATGTAATCTAGGTTTTTGTGATTACCATGAGCCGTAAAAGAAACTGTTATATCTATAACAACTTAGTTTTGATTACATACAAAACTCTACCCTCTCTATATACTTATTCTCCATTTTATGTTTCTGGTGTCATAATTCTTTTTTCATTGTGAATTCATTAACATATTTTAGCTCATATTATTTTTAATTCTTTTGTCCTTTCACTTTTATTACCCATGGTTGATTGTTTAAGGCATGGGCTTCTCCAACGGCTGTGTGTGGGTATAGCCAGTTTACAGGCCAGTGCAGGTTCCACAGCTCAGACCACCCTGGTTCTTTTGGAATATGAAGCTGGATTCCATAGCTTATGCAAAGGCACTTTTGTTTAGATAGATGCCAAATTGTTGTGGTGGTAGGGAGCAAGAAACATCTTTTTGTTTGTTTGTTTGTATTTTTCTGAAGTGAGAAGTGGTGAGGCAGACAGACTCCTGCATGCACCCAACTGGGATCCCCCCAGCATACCCACCAGGGGGCGATGCTCTGCCTGTCTGGGCCATTGTTCTGATGCTACCGGAACCATTCTAGCACCTGAGGCAGAGGCCACGGAGCCATCCTCAGTGCCCTGGCCAACTTTGCTCCAATGAAGCCTTGGTTGCGGAAGGGGAAGAGGAAGAGAGAGACAGAGAGAAAGCAGAGGAGGAAGGGTGGAGAAACAGCTGGGTACTTCTCCTGTATGCCTTGGCCAGGAATTGAACCTGGGGCTTCCACAGGCCGGGCCAACACTCTACTGCTGAGCCAATCGGCCAGGGCCAAGAAACATCTTAATTAGCCATCTTGCTTATGTTTCTTCGTGTTGCTATAATTTATTTTTTTACTATTATAATGTGGTCACTCGGAAAATCTGATTCTCAGCCTTTCCCAGAGTTTGTTGTCATGGTTTGTTGTGTGTTTGGACTTTTTCTGAACGATTTTATAATTTTGCACATGTGTATGTGTGTGTGTGGTCATTGAAGTCTCTGTTCTATTAGCTTAGTGGTCAGCTAGTGATTTGCCTTAAACATCTAAAACCAAAAAAAATTTTCCAGTTTTTGCAGGGGGTTCTCTATGTATTTTGATGTCTTCAATGTTAATACTCAGTATCTTTAATACTGGACTACAAGTTTACAACTCTGCCATAGTGTTCACTCATGGCTCATGCAGAACCTGGTGGTCAGCCAGAGATGTTTGAATGTGGACCTTCTCAGATCTTTTCTGGGAATGTGCCTAGTCTTGGCCTTCTAGATTTCCAGGAATTCAAATCCCTAATTCCCCAAAGCATTTCACTCCCCAGATTTTCTTCTGAAGCTTTCAGTTTCTTATTTATCCCAATTCTATGTCTTGCAAGGACTAATGCATTTATTCTTGAATATTTTCAACAAATGCCCAGTTCACCCTTGGAAGAGTTCCAAATTAGGCAAAAAAACAAAAAATGATTGTTAGGTCAAATAAACCCTTTTAAAAATGCAAGCTAGCTATTAAGAAAGATCATATGGCTGTAATTTTGGGTTGGAAGTCAATATGGTGTACAGTTGAGCCATTCCTCTCCCATTACTGTAGGGACTTATACTTGTTAATGAGTTCTTAAGACTTTGTGGCAGCAGAAGTTACAATAGTGGTGAGTAATGCAGAATCTTCTGCTTTGCAACTTGCCTCATGTCCAAAATTGAGGAACTGGAGCGTGTGATTTTACCCTTGTGAGGGAAGTGAGCAGGCTGAGTACAATATTGAAGGCCTGATGGGACACAATATACCTGTCAGCAAGCATGACAGCAGGCATGTAGAATGCAATTGCTTGCAATAGCCGCTTATGTTCTACCCAGAAACATCCTCACAGGACAGTGAAATTAATCTCATGGGAGAAATTACTTTTAGGCAGACCATCTTGCCTTGCTTTTATTTGCTCCCTCTTTTCATTTGACTTTCACATTATCTGTCTTTTCAACACTGTGTTCCAGACAACCACATATTCTTTAAATATTTTATATACAAGGCTACCTTAAGCACTGTTTGAACACTGTCTTTTTCATTTTCCAAGAGCTGGGGTGGAAAGGAGAATGGCTTCGGACTTGCAGAATGTTGCAGAGACTTGCATATGATGGTAAGTCACTCTTTGGGATGTGGGTATCTTTTGGCAGAGCTGTGTATGATCTCTTTTTGAGCCTTACTTTACAATGAATAAATGGTATGTAAACTTGCCACTTCACATCAGGATTTTTGAGGAATCTAAGATCAATTGAGACATAGTACACCTTGTCTGCAAATGCTTGAGCTCTAAATGTACTGGCAGTAGATGAAGAAGCTCAGAAGCAAAGTGGATGTTCATAGCCAGCTCTCGAGCTGCATTGGGTGAATCAGCTCGAAACTGATGAAAATATCAGAAAGTGCATTTGCTTGCATTCTCTCTCACTGGAGCTGTCAGGAACTCTTGACAGTATGGCATAGTTTCAGAATGGCTAAAGAATAGTTCCACCATTACGGTGAAGAACTGAAAATGTTCTGTGTGCTTTTTATGTTTCCCCTCATGCACTGGCCTTCTTAAACCTTTTATTCATGCTTAGGTTAGGAGTTCAGGCCATCTCCCCTCTGCTTTGATATGTTACTGTGGAACCACAAGGCACAACTGGTTTTGTTAAAACAATTCTGTGCCAAGAAGCAACTATTATTTTTCAGCAGATGTATTTCTTTTGTCAGTTTGTCGTGTATAGGACAATGGCTGTGATGAAATTGAGTGAATTTTAGCAAGCCTTTTTTCCCCTGGCAGAAGCTTTTTTCTGGTCACAGAAAATGACAAATTAGGACAAATTACTTTCCCATCCTAGCTGGTTTACTTTATTAAGTGTGCATTATATTAATGGATATTGGATAATATGGGAGGTGAGTGTTGTCTGTTTAATAATCGAAGCTACATAAATCTTAAAAGGGTATTTAGTTTGGAGTTTTCATCTTGAAGTTTAGTTGGTTAATTCTGAGCCTCCTTATGTATAAGAAACATGGTGTTTTACCTGTTTTGGTCCCAGCTTGTGTTAAGAAATCACACATCTTTTTATTTATTGATACTGTGTATTTGGCATGTTATTGAGACTTTGAAAAATATCTGTACTTTAAAAGGAAGTAATATATAGACATGTTAAAAATTCTAAGAGCATAAATGGGTATACAATAATTCTCCATCCCCAGAGGCAACCACTGCCACTGGTTTATTTCAAGGATCAAGGATACATTTTAATGGGCGTGTGATTGCAGTCTTACTTTGTTTTTCATGTTGCTTTTCTAGAGTTAAAGAGGATTTGTTGTCAGGTTCTGGATTATATTGAGTTGGTATCTGTGTGTGCAGAAAAGCAGGTATGGAAGGGAGTTTATGAAGAATTGTGAAGGTGTACCTGTGAGGCATACTTTGAATAAAATATTTCAGAAGGCGATGATACAACACTAAGATTTCCATAAGAATTTTTCCCCCATTCTCGAGCTGGTGCCTAGACCCTTGTATTTGTCTTTATCTTTTATTGGATTTTTATTCATTACTGCTTAGCAGACTTGTCCCTCTTAGCTACAGTCCAAATTGATTTCTTGAAAGAAAGGGCAACTGGGTAAATAAATACGAAATTTTGGAGCTCTGGGCTCCATCATCCTGATTCTGTATTGTTATAAAACATCTGAGCTCTGCTAAGACAAGGAATGACAGCACTGTAGCTGCTGACTACATTGCTCATTCTGCTACCACAATAAGTTGCACAATGGCTAGGACTTTGAGGGAAGATTTGGGAGATGGTATCTGATACTTTCATGTGCTTTATACACAGAAATACCCACCCAGTGCAACTACACTACACTTTGAATTCTATGCAGACCCTGGGGCCGAGGTCAAAATCGAGAAAAGGGTGAGTCTCAATCAGACTTGTTCTGATAGAGTCTATGATCTGTAACTGGGGTTGACTTTTCTAGAACTCCTCAGTTAAATGAGGGAATGGTATCGAGTTACATTGCTGCCTTCCCAAGCTAAACATTCTCAAGAATAAGTGTTCATCATATGCCCAGCTCTGATAGGTTTGGATCTTAACGTTGGAGCTGCTAAAAGCAGGACTCCTTATATGGGGCACTGCTATAACTTGTATATTTTTCTCAGTCTCAGTTCCAACATGCAGTGTAGCAGTCTGGATAGTGACGGCTCGACTTTCTCTACTTAAGCCAGCCTTCAAGAAATCTATATATTGTTTACCAGGGTCCTGCTTCAATTATCTGGTCATTCCAATTTTTTGAGGAGATACTAAAATTCATTTTAGTTTAGAAGTGGCCTAGTGAATAAGATATTTTTTCATTTGCCTACTATATATATAATAAGAATAAATGAACTTTCTAGATTAATGGCGCCTTGAAAACAGCTCTAATGCATGTTTAAAGAGAAACCATTTTCATGGATTCAGTCTTTGCTCTGAATACAAAAGCTGTGGGGATTAAGACAAAGAAGGTTTAAGGGGAACAAGGAAGTATATGAAATATGTCTGGTTATGTGCATTATATTTTTATGTTACTGGTTTCAAAGAACCTTTCCTGAGAGTAGTCTGTATATAAAATGGGTGTTTTGGGAGACTCTAAACTGTTGATTTTAAGAGCATTCAGTCAGACTTCATTCTAGGGTAACATCTTGGTTTTCAGACAGCTCTTGCAGTCTAAATGACAGGGAAAGCTAAGGTATAATGACTCTTAACAACTCTTCTATCTTTTTAATTTCAGACAACTAGTAACACACTACATTATATTCACATAGAGCAACTTGACAAGGTAAGAGGTATCTTTGACTACTGACTATTTTCGTAACATTTGGTTTACTTTTTGTTCCTAACTATTTTATTTTCTAATGTAGATTTCAGAAAGTCCTTCTGAAATCATGGAATCTCTTACCAAAATGTACAGCATTCCTAAGGATAAGCAGGTATGATATGTTCTAAAATATCTAAAAGGTGTAGATGTTATTCATATGGAGTAATGATATGTGCTTGACTGAGAGACACCATAGCAGAAAGAATATAATCAGACCATGGACAAATTAGCCTCTGAAAGCCTTAGTTTCCTCATTTTTTTTTTTTTTTTTTTTTTTTTTGCATTTTTCTGAAGCTGGAAACAGAGAGAGACAGTCAGACAGACTCCCGCATGCGCCTGACCGGGATCCACTCAGCATGCCCACCAGGGGGCGACGCTCTGCCCACCAGGGGGCGATGCTCTGCCCCTCCGGGGCATCACTCTGCCGCGACCAGAGCCACTCTAGCGCCTGGGGCAGAGGCCAAGGAGCCATCCCCAGCGCCCGGGCCATCTTTGCTCCAATGAAGCCTTGCCTGCGGGAGGGGAAGAGAGAGACAGAGAGGAAGGAGGGGTGGGGGTGGAGAAGCAAATGGGCGCTTCTCCTATGTGCCCTGGCTGGGAATCGAACCCGGATCCCCCGCACGCCAGGCGGACGCTCTACCGCTGAGCCAACCAGCCAGGGCCTCCTCATTTTTTATGAGGCCAACACTTCCCTAGGTTTATATATGATAATGAGATAAGTGGTAGTAATAGTGCAACACTTTGGATACCAAAGAAGAAAACATTTAGTTGTGTTATTTTTTTCTACTCATTGTGATGTTGATAAAATACTTAATTTGGTTAATAACAATCAGAACTCTTGCCACATACCTCCATATTGGTGCCTATCAGTTTGCTTATGTTGGGGCAGTAGAATTCTGTATGGCTGTTTTCTCACTCATTTTGTCAGCTAACCTCTGAGTGGAACTGTTCTGTTTGGCACCTTACTTAACAAATAGCAACAGGAAACCATTTTATTAAATGGCTCAACAGGTATGATTTAGCCCTCAGAGAGTATAGTCACCTTTTCCGTTGATTTCCTAATTTAGGTGTCATGTCTCTACAGATGCTGTTATTTACACACATACGGCTGGCCCATGGCTTTTCTAATCACAGGAAGCGATTGCAAGCTGTTCAGGCAAGGCTGCATGCAATATCTATATTAGGTAAGAGAACACCACTGTAATTAACAGGTACCAGTTAAGCTATTTAGACTTATTTCCTTTGAACTTCATCTGTCTTTGTTGCTGTGAGGCTTATTGTAGTTACCTAGGTAGAAAGTTGAATTGTAAAATTGCCAGCATACCTGGTGTTCACCATATTCACCTCCTAAGCTCTTTAATGTTGGATCAGAAAGAGCATAGGGTTGTTTTTGATACACTACATGGGTTCAGTCTTGATTTCGATCTGTGTTGAGTATTCAGGTAGTTACCTCCCCGGCCCTCCTCTTGCCGTTTCATCTTCCTCTTCTGTGTCCTTCAGGAATGTAATTTCAAAGTAAGTCAGAAAATATTTGTTAAGTAGTCAATACTGTACATTTTACTTTTACTATAGGATGGTAGAGTACAAAGCACACTAGTTTTGGAATCAGTCCTGTTCTCTCACCCTAACTCTGCATATTACTAGCCACATGCTTATTTTCTTGGCTTTAGTTTCCTCATTTAATATTGGGACAATACTTATTTTATAAGCTGATATAAGAGTTAAACAGAAGTCTATAATGCACCTAGTACAGGCTAGGCACCTAGAAGGTATGAAATGGTATCTGCTATTAATATTGCAAGCTCTCATTGTTATTACTCATCTGCTCTTTTAAACTAGGAGTTCCTTGAAATGGAATTCCTACTCTTCTCTTTGTGGTCATACCTAGCATCATTTCTGATATGTTAGTGGGTGCTCAGGGAATGCTTGTTGAAAACTAAATGTGTTTAACCCCACTGGTTTGCACTTCCAGAGACTGATCCAGTATTGTCTTCATGTGGAGACTCGATGAAAGTGTATTACATGCATTCTCAAGTTTTACTCCAATGTTGTACAAGTTTCTGGCCTATTCTGCAATAGTCCATAAGTTCTGTTTACAGCTTGTGTATCCAGTGAAACGGAAGTATATATGAAGAGGCTAAAATGGAAGTCTATGTCCAAAGGCCAACAGAGTTTTCATATCAAGTAGTGATGTTATTAAATAGTAACTCTTCATTCTTTCATTCCAAAAATCCTTTGTCAAGACAACCGATACCATTAATAGCAGAATGTCAGTTGGCTGGATATTTAGAGCTTATGATTATGTTTGATCCATTCCTCTAGAATTCAGTGATTCTGTCCTCCAGTGCTGGTTAGAAGGGAATCCTATCCAGAGCCAGTAGGTGCCAAAATGTTTGTCATTGGGCAGTGGCTTGACCACTGCCTTCTTGCCTAAAGTGTTTATTTCTCCTTTTGCAGTGTATTCCAATGCCTTGCAGGAGTCAGCAAACAGTATCTTGTATAATGGGTTGATAGAGGAGTTGGTAGATGTCCTTCAGATAACAGATAAGCAGCTGATGGTAAGTGTTTATTAATATTCTCTTGTATATATTAGGCTAATACGTATTTACAGGGGGTCCTTGGGTTATGACCTTTTGAGTTTATCATGCCCACTCCCATAAAAACTTTAAAAAATTGAGATGTGAGTGTTTGGGCTTACACCATTAGTATCGTACTTATAGACAACGTGGGCAAACCAGCTTGATTGCGCATGGCAGAAGAATATGCAGTATTCTTTTTCTGTGGCTTAGCTGTGTTTTTATGTCCTAGATTATGATTTTACAACTGTGTTAGGATAGGTAAGTGACTTAGGCTAGGGTGTGTTTTGACTTACACCAAATTAGGGTTTACATCACTGTCGTAAGAATAGAACTGTGTTGTAACCCAAGAACCTCCTGTATTTGCCCCTTTGTATTTCCCAATAGTTTAGAATGAACCTCAAGAGGGGATCATGGCCCTTTTACTTCTTCCTCTGGATATTTAGCTGTAAAGTTAACAAATGCTGGATTTTCAGTGTTATTCTCATCGGAGTTCCATATCCACCAAGCAGTTACCAGTAGAATGACCTAAATTTTAGAGTTTTGGTTATTAGCAACTTGTTTTAGTCATTTACTTATTTAAAACACATACCATGTTTACCTTCTGTTTTCATAGGAGATTAAAGCTGCTTCTTTGAGAACATTAACATCAATTGTCCACTTGGAGAGAACTCCCAAGCTCAGCAGTATTATTGACTGTACTGGAACTGCATCCTATCATGGATTTTTGCCTGTACTTGTACGGAACTGTATCCAGGCCATGATTGGTAAATTTCGGTAGTTACTATTCTAGGCAACCAAAGGAATCCTACCCTTTGCTTGTCTTCCGTTTGTTTAACATCCTCCCAGCTTAACACCAATCTGAGCTTACTTTTTCTCTCCCTCTCCCAAACTCCTTTGTAGATCCTTCCATGGATCCTTACCCTCACCAGTTTGCCACTGCTCTCTTCTCTTTTTTATACCATCTGGCCAGCTACGACGCTGGTGGTGAAGCCTTGGTCTCCTGTGGAATGATGGAAGCCTTATTGAAGGTGCTCTACTTTTTAAAACATATATGTGTGCATATGTATATATATTTGTGGGAAAGTCATCTAAGAGAGGATGTAGTGTTGGAAGTTTGAAATGCTTCACAGTGAGAGCAAATAGCATAAGAAAGCTTAAGCAGAAAATGCTATAATTAATATTTATAGTTTAGCCTTCTAGTTGTCTCATTAACAACATCTAAGAGCAGCTATCTCCATTATTAAGAGTTGATCATAGCCCAGATGGTGTGATTATAGGCTCCAGAACTAGTCAAGGCATTGCCGCATCTTATTATGACCTTAGGCATGACACTGAATAAAATATATATATAAAGGTACTTTATAAGTTGTTCTGGTGTGTTTATAGGATTTACTAGTTATTGAGCATCATCAGCTTTTTCTCCTATTTTATTTAACCCTGAGAAGTAATTTATGCCCCCATTACCTCAGGGACTTGAGTCCCAAAAGTGATAGAGCTATATATATCATTTGGCAGGCACCAAAAATCAAACAAGTGTTTTTCTTCCTATACCATTGCTGCCTCCCTGACACCGTACAGTGCATGTTTCCAAAAGATTACATTATTTGCAACTTTGCGTCTTCATTTGATTGCTTTTGCCTCTTTTTTCTCTCCCTGATAGGTCATAAAGTTTCTTGGTGATGAACAGGACCAGATAACATTTGTTACCAGAGCTGTCAGAGTGGTTGACCTCATCACGAACCTGGATATGGCAGCTTTTCAATCGCATAGTGGACTTTCTATCTTCATTTATAGACTTGAGGTATTATTACACACAGAGCACTTTGCATAGACTTAACCCAATGTGACCTGAGCCTAGGAACTACCCTTATAATCCTAAAGAGCCATTTTATTCCTCTTCTGTTTTTTAAAACCAGTTTTGTAATTTTCATGTGACATTCTTTCATCTAATTATTTTTAATCCTTCATATATATGTAAGATTTTCTTACTACTTTTCCCTTGATCATAGCATGAAGTAGATTTGTGCCGAAAAGAATGTCCCTTTGTGATCAAGCCAAAGATCCAGAGACCCAGTACTACACAAGAAGGAGAAGAAATGGAAACTGATATGGATGGTAATTAATAGTTACTAAGTCAGTATTTTTGTGCTTGACATTTAGCTGTCATCCAACCCCAATTTTCATTCTCATAAATTCTAAAGTGCATAACTCACTTGTACACATTTTCAACCACAAAACAATGTTTTAAATCTCCCTCCACCCAAATGCATGGTTCATAATTGTAGTTCCAAAAATTTTTTTTAAAGTCTCCCAAAATAGCTTTCTTATAATTTAAGTTAATCTTAGCTTGATGACCCAGGTTGTCATTACACATATCTGTTACCATGCTTATAGTAAAGTTAGTAGAATTTATAATACTTTCTTTCTTAACACTAAATCTATAGCTTGCCTTTCCTCCCTTTCTTTATTCCGCGCTTAATTACCTATGTGAATTGCCGTTCCCTAGAAGCCGCTTTTTCCCAGTTTCTATCCCTAGTCTCTTATTGGGCAAACTTGTATTTGAGCTAATGGATGAAATCCCAGGGTGTTGATAAAAAATGTGCCATTTAAATTATGTGGTGTAGAGGACTATGTAAAGAATCAACTTTCATTATAAATCAGTGGTTATTAAAACTTTAGTAAGCATAGGAATAAATTGAAGTGCTTGCTGAAGATTTAGACCCTCATCTACAGTGTTCATGTAATTCATTAAGTTTGCAAATGAAGAGCAGGAAATGACATGTGTTTTTTTGTTTTGTTTTTTAAGTGAGAGGAGGGGAGATAGAGAGGCAGACTCCCACATGCACTCTGTCCTGGATATACCCGGCAGCCCTTGTCTGGGACCAATGTTCACAGCTGAGCTATTTTTAGTGCCTGAGGCGGAGGCTCCACAGAACCATCCTCAGTGCCTGGACCGACATGCTCTAATCAGTCCAGCCATGGCTGCGGAGGGAGGGAGAGAGAGAAAAAAGGAAGGGAGGGAGGGAGGGAGGAAGGAGAGAAAGAGAGAAAGGAAGGGGGAGAATGAAGCAGATGGTCGCTTCTCGTGTGTGCCCTGACTAGGAATCGAACCTGGAATTCCACACGCCGGGCCGACGCTCTACTACTGAGCCACCGGCCTAGCCAAAATGTGTATTTTTAACAACTAATCCAGGTGATTCTGATGTATTTCTAGAGAAAATTTAATGATCAATGAAAATCAGGGTACAAAACCATGAGTTTGTGTTTCTTATAATTAAGTAGGCAGATGTATATATGTTTGTATGTGTATTAAAAAATCGGAAGAAGGCCCTGGCCAGTTGGCTCAGCGGTAGAGCGTCGGCCTAGCGTGCGGAGGACCCGGGTTCGATTCCCGGCCAGGGCACATAGGAGAAGCGCCCATTTGCTTCTCCACCCCTCTGCCGCGCCTTCCTCTCTGTCTCTCTCTTCCCCTCCTGCAGCCAAGGCTCTATTGGAGCAAAGATGGCCCGGGCGCTGGGGATGGCTCCTTGGCCTCTGCCCCAGGCGCTAGAGTGGCTCTGGTCGCAACATGGCGATGCCCAGGATGGGCAGAGCATCGCCCCCTGGTGGGCAGAGCGTCGCCCCTGGTGGGCGTGCCGGGTGGATTCCTGTCGGGCGCATGCGGGAGTCTGTCTGACTGTCTCCCTGTTTCCAGCTTCAGAAAAATGCAGAAGAAAAAAAAAATCGGAAGAGTGTTCAAAGCACAGTGCGATAGAAATTCAGTATTTGGCATCATTGGTTTTCTTGGCTTTGTGCATGCTAAGCCTGGTATTTCTATTGATACAGTATAAAAAAAATCGCAAGAAAGTACGTCAAAATGTAACCAGTGAAAAATACAAAAAAAAAAAAAAGTAACCAGTGACCATGGAGCTTTATTATATTGTATAAATTGTAAGAAGTAATTGTATATTTTATACCCTATTAAAATTACTTTAGTCAAGTCTATAAAGTAAAAATGAATGCTCGTTCCCTGTTTACCATAGCTACTATTTTGGTGTAGGTTTTTTTTCATTTTTTTAATGCATATTCAAGTACACACTTACATAAGTACATAGTTTTTAAAATGAGAAGATGAAATCATTAACATACCACTATTCGCTCAGTGTATCATAGACATCCTTTCATATAAGTATATTGAGCATTAACGTATTAATGCTTTTGATATTTATTGTTACCCTCCCAACAAGGTCTACCTATCTACTATTAACGACCAGTACTATATAAAATTGCATGTGTTACCACCCTTTTTTCTCCCAAATTTTGTGATTGAGAAATATTGAAGGACTTCTATATGATTGTTTTTAATTTTCCTTTCTTGAATGACTAATATTGTTAAATATTTTCTATTTGTTTGTGGATAGCATACATTTTTATGTTGTGTTTTAATATCCTAATTCTCTCCCTTTGCTATATCATTCATCTCACCTTAGTGTAAAGAATTCTCAAACAATGTTTCTTTTTGTGGTTGGTTACCTTTTTATTCTAACTGGTTTCTTTATCATAACCTTTACTTAAGTTGCAGATGTGACTATGGAAAATAGTCCAGGATCATCCACCTCTATGGAACATCGTCTGGATGTTGAATTAAGGTCAAGTTCCAGCAGCAGTACTGCTATCTGCCCTGGCACCCGACCTGGTATATAGATACACCATCTTTCACTCTGATTAAATAACTAGTGGAGTAAGATGCTTTGGGGGAGCTTGAGTGGTATGTTTGAAGGCTTGCTTCTTAGGACTATATGTTTGCCATTCAGGTGTTTGTTTTTTCATATTTATTTTTGTAGCATTTTATAGCTTTCTAAAGATCATACATAGATTATTTTATTACAACAGCCATGTCGGAAGATAGATAATATCTAAAAAGGAACTGAGGATCAGAAAGTTCATCTTTTCACTTTGTAATTTTTCTTTTTTTACTTTGGGCTTTTAACTTTAGTAGTAGTTTTATTCAGTCCTTGTTGATTTATTTTCTAATGTTAAAGTTTAGGTAAGTATTCTTTCCAACGTCCAGAGATCTCACTTCAAATGTCTGCTAGGTTTGCTATAGGTGGGTCTGTTAGAAATTTGTTTTATGTGCCTACTCACTGTGATCTAATGATAAGCCCAGTATAATCCTTTCTCTCCCTTGCTAGGAGTCCAGTGTATTCCACAACGAGCAGCACTTCTCAAATCCATGTTGAATTTCCTCAAGAAGGCCATTCAAGACCCAGCTTTTTCAGATGGCATACGACATGGTATTTGATTCTAGATACTTTCTTGAAAGATATATTTGACTGTCTCAAAGATTGGTCCTTTTCATACTTTCTGAAGCTACTCTTCTTTTTTAAGGCAGGCTTAGGAGAAGGCCATGCCATTTTGAAAAGGTTTTAGTCGTTTAGTGTCACTTTCCCCAAACCTAAGGATCATTTAGTAATTTTCATAATAATTCACCTATATATATTTTTTCCCTTTTCCAGCTTTTGACTCTGTACTCACTTTCAACTCTCTCTGTCTGTATTCTTTTATTCTTTGACTCAGTGTGAAAAGGTTATTGTATGGACAAGGAATAAATAACAGGATATGGGGAGGAGAGACAGGTAGAGGCCATTAGATTGGAATCAATACAAACTATTTACCACAGTGTGTTATATGTAATATATTGATCCATCATCCTCACCCTTTAAACTACTACTGGACTGATCATATTTTCTTTAATAATCACCTTTCTCTTAGTGATGGATGGTTCTCTGCCTACCTCCCTGAAACACATCATCAGCAATGCAGAATACTATGGCCCATCACTTTTTCTCCTAGGTAAGTGGAGTTGATATTTGATTATAGCAAGCTGGAATAAGTTGGCAGAGTTTTCTGTGTGTTTCCTATTCTTATAAGATTTTACCATATACACTTGTCCACTGGGTGATTATGTGTCTTTCTAGTTGGTGATAAAATATAGAAAAGTCAGAATTCAATTTCAAATATCCATTTCTTAAATGCCAAGTATACTTCTATAAGCAGTGTATTGCGAATCATTTGTAATAAACAGCAGTATTGTATATTTGGCTTTTTGTGCTGTATGTACGCTTCAAGTGCGATAAGAAATGTGTCTTTATTTGCTGGTTAGCCGTTAACCTTGGTCTGGAAAATCCAGTCAGAATTGTTTCCATTCTCAGAACTAAATGCCAACCCACAAGCTGTAGTGTGGAAAATTGTTTCACACTGTAGGAAATACAGTTTTAGATGCTTTGAGTATTTTATAGTTATTTTCAATTTGATATTTGCACTACTTTGAGTATTCCTGTTGTTCAGACCTTATTTTTATTAACTGCCATCTATATTCAGGACAATACATGTAATACATTGGCTTTTAAAATTCTTCTTAAAATTATAAAGGCATATAGTAGGAGGTGTAGAAATAGAACAACCTTCTTGTACCAATAGCAGGCATTTTTAATACTTTGGGATGTCTGGAGAGAGTAGTTTTGATTACCACAACTTAGATATTCCCTTGCTGAAACAATTTAAGATTTTTGTGTATTAACTTGTAGTCTGTGACATTGCTGAAGTCACTTAGTAGTTCATAAATTGTTTTGCTAATCTGCAAATAGACAGTTTTGCTTCTTTATAGTCCTTTTTTCTTTTTGTTTTGTTGTGTTAATGAATTGGCAAAGATTTCTGATACAGGGCTAAATGGAAGTGGTGAGAATGGGCATCTTTGATTTGTTCCCGAACTTGGGGGAAAGCATTTAGTGTTGCACCATTAAGTTTGAGGTTGGCAGAAGGTTTTGAATTGAAGGTTTTGTTCCTTTTTATCCGGTTGATGAAGTGTTCCCTTGTGTTACAGTAGTTCCACCTTGATGTGGAGAGGCTCCCTTCCAAGGTTAAGTTCAGATGGCAACACTCAAAACAGTAGTCCTTTGGTATGATCCCCCCAAAAAGGTTTGTTATGCCTGTGCAGTTCCAGGTCATGGGGTAGAGAAAGACGATTTTGTCTGGGAGAAAGCCCCTAACAGAGAGAGAAAAACAAGTGCACAGGCTTTTTTTTTTTAAGGGGAGGTTTAAACGATGCCATAAGAGGACATAAGTGCTTGTGGGTTTGGGATAGAGAGAAGGTAAGCCCTCTCAGGATAATGTAGGAAGTAGGAAATGAAACTGAGAACTAAAACAAATGTCAGTGGAGGTCAAAATTCCTTCTCTAGATTCTTAGCATAGCAACCTCCCAGGTTTCTTATTTTAAAAATTTGTACTTGAGAGAGAGACTAAATTTGCAAAGCCAACCCAAAATAATTAATCCAGCAATTATTTTAGGTCCATAAATAATACATAGAGCCTTTTACCCCACACAGGAGATGACCTGAAAAAGAAATTAAGAGGGGTGGGGGTCTGAAAATCTCTGGATATTTTCTTAATAAAATTGACTGTTTTGGTTTGTTGACCTATTCTGTAATCTTTCCCTCATTCTTGACCCACATATAGCAGGAGGTCCTCTCTAAGGCGCAAGCTCCACTTTGATATACTAGTTGCTAGTTTAGTGTCAATCTTTTGTCATCTATCAGAACAACTAGACTGCTTTGTCTCTCGTTAAGGGCTTCTAAGGCCTGAGCAGTATGTGATCAGCCAGAGTTACCTGGGTAAGCTCTATGAAGTGAGTCTCATACAGAATTGAAAATAACTAAACTTGGGCCTGTTATACCAGAGATGGTGATGAGACCCAGTGTAATAGGTAAAATGATAGCCCAGTGCTCCCTTTTGTGGTAAGACTTGATGAAAGACCTAGACTTGCTAGTTGGATCTCGAGTACCCTGGGTATTAACTATCCATAGGAAACAGGTCAGGCTTTGAAGGGAGCAGTTGGTGGAGTAGAGTGTATGACCTTGACAAACAGGAGTTGTGTCATAGGAGAACTAGTAGTTCAAGTAGGTTGGAGGGTGGAGCTTCTACTGGCCAAATTATATCAGGTTAAACAGGCGAGGTCAAAATAGTCTCAAACAGTCTCAGTTCAGACTCTAAATTGGTGCAAGAGGCTAGAAAGAGCATGAGGGCAATTCAGTAAGGAAGCACATGATGAGGTTGTGATGTCCTAATCTCTTCAGGTCTACTTTTGCTGTGTTCCTCTGGTGCTAACTATTGTGATTATTGTAGACTGTTAACCAGAGAAGATGACAAGTAGTCAATGTGAATATTGAACACATCCAGCGAGGCAAGTTATTTGTATAAGTGGTAGCCTGAGCTAGTGCACGTGATATCATTACTGGAGGATTAGTGCTCAGGTGACATTTTCTGTTACAATTACGTAAACATTGTCCATCAGGTTGAGGAAGATAAGAAATGTTGGTAGTGGTGGTGGAATAATGGAAAATGAAATGTGGGACTGTCAGATGAGGGGAATTCATTCGATAGGGCTGTGGAGTTGTAATGGGTGATTTGGTAGTAATGCTAGGGGCACTTCACATTTGGAGGTGTCAGCTTTGAAGTTGGGGCTATCAGCTGTGCTGAAATCATTATTGAAGATGCTAAATTGGTGGGAGTCCTGGCCTAGCTCCAAAACTTTGATGCAAAGTTTTATATATTTGAGAAATAATTATAAAAGTAACTGAAGATCGATATTGCTTTGTCTCCAGGAGTTACAGAGTAATTTCTTCTGGGGAAATTATAGACCAATTGACTACCCCAAACAAGTGAGGTCACAGCATGGGCAAAAGAAGCCCATGGAGTTTGGAATTGAGCTGTAGCTGTAGAATTCCAGACCCAAGCCAGGAGTCAAATGGGCCAGTGCCAGCAACCAGGGACAGATTGTTCCATATTTTCAGACCTGTGGTCTATAAGCCTTGTCATGCTAGAGGTGCCTGCTCGTTATAGGAGTTACAGGCATTGTTATCCCAGACCCTGTAGTGGCTTCCCATTCAATGTCTCTGTAACAGGGTGGATCCAGAACTAGCATCCTGTTTAAGAATGTTGGTACTGGGAATGAATTTAAGATCTTCCTTCCTTTTTGAAAGAACCATAAAGTTGTAGGTGAGAGACCAAGCAGGCACCGAGACCTCCATGCCCTGCAAAAAGAGACCTCCAATTAGTGAACTTTTAAAAGTGTCATATTCAGAAGGACTATTGTAGAGAACTCTCTTGTGACATACAGAATAGTCTTTTGGAGAGCAAACGCTCTCAATTTTCAGTGAATCCTATTCCATTACCCACTTTCTATATAGGTTCCAGTCTAGCACAGCTTGCACCAGGATCAAAAAGTGGAGGTGTCTTTAATGAGGAGGGTTTCTCTTTGAGTATCATAGATTTTTATATGTGAAGTATCTCCTTTTGTGTCTACCGAAGGGAACAGAGAGGTTAGTTGCATTTTGTTAGGATATCATATGACTTAAAAGGTTGAAAGTTCAGAATAACTAAGAAAGTGGGCAAAAGAGACTCATTTAGGGAGACTTGTCCATTTTGTAAGTTTAAGAGTGTGTCCTTGAATAGATCATTATGTCTTTCTGTTAGGCCTGCTGTCTTCAGACAGTAAGACAAACTGGAAGCTCCAAGTGATGCCTTGTTTTTACAGCTTATGCCCAGACTTAGGATGCCCAGACTGTTCAGTATAATGTATAAGGTCTACCGGAAATTTCTGTCCATTTCTATCACAACAAGTTTCGACACGTTTATTTGGCATATGTGTACCTCTATTTTTATCACTTAATGTATACATACTGACATAGCAAATTAACTAAAACAAAGTTGATTCACGTTAGTCTTATGTGTGAAGCGATAGTGTACCCATGGCTACTGATAAAAGTTCATTTACGCCACTGTAATTTTTATGAATTTCAACAAGGAAGAAATGCTACAGAAGCATGTAGAAATTTATTGAAAGTGTTTGGTAAAGGAATAATACCGACTATCACTTGTTTTTGTTCTTACAAAATTTTTTGAAGGGCAAAATATTCAAAAATGAAGAAGATATCAAACAAGCACTGGTTCAATATTTCGCATCAAAAGATAAAACATTTTTCAAAAATGGGATATACAAATTGCCCTCACGCTGGCAAGAAATCATTAATAATAATGGCAATTATATTATTTAATAAAGTTTATTGACGGTAAGAAAAATTTGTATTTTGCTTTATTCCAAAAACGGACAGAACTTTCCGGTAGACTTTATATATATATACCCTGGTCAGAGTTAATGTAACCTGGAAGCCTGAAAGGAACTAACATTTAGTGAGGCCTGTAATAGTTGGCTGTAGGAAGGATAAACTAAGAGCAGATATAGGTAACAGTCTTTGTGAGGGCATAGCTGTTTTCACCAGCAGATTGGGGCAGTGGCTCAATAAAATGAATTTGCCAGTTAGAGAAGGGGTGTTCACCCTTTTGTATGGATTCCTGTTGGTCATGATGCCAGTGGTAGGACAGGGTGCAAAAATCACATTGAATTTAGGTTAGTGATAGTGGCATGGGAAAGCGTGTCATTTACCCTACATTTTAAAGGTCCAGGGACTGTGATGACTGCATGTTTCATGAACCCCATTGAGCCCTGGGCAGAGAGTAATATCTGAGCTTATTTGCAAAGCATGAGCAAATTAATCAGCTATGCCATAAAAATGAGTTTTCTCTTTGGCAGCCTTGACATGAGTTGAGACATTAGAGCCTTTAATTATAATATGCCAAGCCTGAGCAGCAGTGTATCCAATGTGGAAGGCTCCATAAGGCATAATCCTGAATGTGATAAACTATTTTGAGCCCATAGACAAGGAAAAAACAATGAAGCAATTATCTACAACTTAGGATTCTAAAAATATGAACAATGGGCATACCTTTATTGAGGTGTCCTCCAGTGCCAAAATGACTGCAATTGACTCTCGAATCGGGCTGACTCTTGAGTCCCTTCCTTTATTAGGAGTATGACCCAGTTATGGGGTGGAAAGCAGCAACTCTCCAGCAGGTTCCATTACATGTGATTGGTGTACTGCCATCTGTTATATAAACAGACTCCCTTTCTACTGGATTTCCTATTCAATGAAGGTATGTCTCTGTGCTTTTAGGTCCTATTCCAGTACCCTAAATAATCTTGAAAACCAAGATTCACTTGGTTAGATAAACTGCTCTTAAGACAAAAGTCTGAAGCTCTGAATTCATTCCTACTTTGACTTAGTTTGGAACTTTACTGTAATTTATGTAGACTGCTCTTCACATTTTAAAACATGTTTTCAAATATTTAATCCAGCTTTTAGTTTTCAGCAGAATGACTTACTAAGGTATCGTACCTTTTTATCTTAAAGAAAGAACCTTTATATACTGTCAGTTTTTTGTGATCACCAATTCTTTTAATTTTCCTAGTCTTTTTTCCTGTTTTATGTTGATATCTAAACATTTTTTACTATGTTTTCTGCCAAACTAGACAAAATAAGACCCATAGTCTGCCTTTCCTTTATGCCTTTCTCACCACTTTTTTTCTTTTCTTTTTTAGTAACCCTTCACTTTCCCTCTTTTTGATTTAATGTTTAAAATTTTTTTGTTTGTTTTATTAAGAAAGGCAGGAGGTAGAGACAGACAGGGACATCATGCTGTTCCTGTATGTGCTCTGACCGGGGATTGAACCAGTAACCTCTGCACTTTGGGGTGACGCTCCAACCAACCAAGCTATCCAGCGAGGACCTAAATTTTTCTTTATTAATTGCCTGACCTGTGGTGGCGCAGTGGATAAAGCATCGACCTGGAAATGCTGAGGTCGCTGGTTCGAAACCCTGGGCTTGCCTGGTCAAGGCACATATGGGAGTTGATGCTTTCAGCTCCTCCCCCCTTCTGTCTCTCCCTCTCTCTCTCCTCTCTAAAAATGAATAAATAAAAATAAATAAATAAATAAATAAATAAATTTTTCTTTATTGATTGATTTTTAAAGAGACAGAAAGAGGGGAGAGGGAAGGGAAGCATTCATTTGTTGTTCCACTTAGTTGTGCATTCATTGGTTGCTTCCCTTGAGTGCCCTGACCAGAGATTGAACCACAACCTTGTTTTCGGACAATGATCTAACGGACTGAACTAATTGGCCGGGGCCACTTTAATTTTATTATTTTATTTTATTTAGGAAATTAAATTTAACAGGGTTACATTGATCAATAAGAGTACATAGGTTTCAGGTAAACATTTCTATAGCATTTGAACTGTTATGTTGTATACCGATCACCCAAATTCAAATCATTTTCCATCATCATATATTTGTTCCTCTTTACTCCCTTCCCCCCACTACCTCACCCACATCCCCATCCTCTACATCCCCTCCCCCTAGTAACCACTTCACTTTTATCTATGTCCATGAGTCTCAGTTTTATATCCCACCTATTTGTGAAATCATATAGTTCTTAGCTTTTTCTGATTTACTTATTTCACACAGTATATTGTTCTTAAAGTCCATCCATGTTGTCATAAATGTCACTATGCCATTATTTCTTATGGCTGAGTAGTATTACATTGTATATATGTACCACATCTTTATCCAATCCTCTATCGAGGGATACTTTGGTTGTTTCCATGTCATGGCCACTGAGAATAATTCTGCGATGAACATGGGGTTGCATGTGTCTTTACATAGTTTTACAGTGTTTTCGAGTTTTGGGGGTAGATAGCTAGTAGAGGAATTGGCTGGGTCATATGATAGTTCTAGTCTTAGTATTTTGAAGAACCACCGTACTTTCTTTCATAATAGTTATATTAATTTGCATTTCCACCAATAGTGAATGAGGTTCCCTTTTTCTCCACAGCCTCTCCAACACTTGTTACTATCTGTCTTGTTGATAATAGCTAATCTAACAGGTGTGAGGTATCTCATTGTAGTTTTGATTTGCATTTCTCAAACAGCTACTGAAGATGAGCATATTTTCATATTATCTTTTGGCCATTTGTATGTCTTCTTGGAAGAAGTGTCTGTTCATGCCCTCTCCTCATTTTTCAATTGGATTATTTGCTTGTTTGTTGCTGAGTTTTGTGAGTTCTTTATGTATTTTGGATATTAACTCCTTGTTGGAGTTGTTGTTTGCAAATATCATCTCCCATTTAGTTAGCTAGTTAGCTGTTTTGTTGTCAGTTTCTTTTGCTGTGCAGAAGCTTCTTAGTTTGATAGAATCTCATTAATTTACTTTTGCCTTTATGTCCCTTGACTTTGGAGTGAAACTTATAAATTGTTCTCTGTGGCCACGGCCAGGTCCATGAGTTTAGTACTTATGTTTTCTTCTATGTAATTTATTGTTTCAGGTCTTATATTAGGTCTTTTATCCATTTTGAATTAATTTTTGTGCATGAGGACGAACTGTAGTCAAGTTCATTCTTTTTTATTTATTTATTTATTTATTTGTATTTTTCCGAAGCTGGAAACAGGGAGGCAGTCAGACAGACTCCTGCATGTGCCCGACCAGGATCCACCCGGCAGGCCCACCAGGGGGAGATGCTCTGCCCATCTGGGGTGTCGCTCTGTTGCAACCAGAGCCATTCTAGCGCCTGAGGCAGAGGCCACAGAGCCATCCTCAGACCCCGGGCCAACTTTGCTCCAATGGAGCCTTGGTAGCGGGAGGGGAAGAGAGAGACAGAGAGGAAGGGGAGGGGGAGGGGTGGAGAAGCAGATGGGCGTCTCTCCTGTGTGCCCTGGCCGGGAATCGAACCCAGGACTCCTACACACCAGGGCGACGCTCTACCACTGAGCGAACCGGCCAGCACCTAAAGTTCATTCTTTTGCAGTGGCTTTCCAATTTTCCCAGCACCATTTATTGAAGAAGCTTTCTTTTCTCCATTGTGTGTTTTTGACTCCTTTGTTGAAGATTATTTATCTATGTATATGTGGTTTTATTTTCTGGGCTCTCAATTCTGTTCCATTTGTCTGTATGTCTGTTTTTCTGCCAATACCCTGCTGTTTTGATTATCATGGCTCTATTGTATAATTTGAAGTCAGATAGTGTGATACCTCCAGCTTCATTCTTTTTTCTGAGGATTGCTTTGGCTATTCGGGGTATTTTATGGTTCCATACAAATCTGGTGATACTTTGTTCTGTTTCTTTAAATAATGATATTGGGATTTTTGATGAGGATTGTATTAAGTTTGTATATTGCTTTGCGGAATGTAGCTATTTGAACTTTGTTGATTTTTTTCAATCCATTAACATGGAATATTTTTCCATTTCATTGTATCTTTTTCAGTTTCATTCAGAAGTGCTTTGTAGTGTTCACTGTATAGGTCATTCACATCCCTTGTTAAGTTTATTCCTAGGTATTTTTTGTTGTTCTTGATGCAATTGTAAAAGGAATTGTTTTTTTGAGTTTAATTTTGAAAAATTTCATCTTTGGCATGTAGAAAAGTAATAGACTTTTGTACATTTTGTATCCTGCTATTTGACTGTTTTGGTTTCTTATTGCTAATCGTTTTTTTTGCTGGACTCTTTGGGGATTTCTATGTACAGGATCATGCCATTAGCAAAAAAATGATGCCTTTTACTTTTTCTTTCCCAATATGGATGCCTTTTATTTCTTTCTCTTCCCTGATCGCTTCTGGCTAAAACTTCCAGAACTATGCTGAATAAGTGGAGAGAGTGGGCAGCCTTGTTTTGTTCCTCATTTTAGAAAAAAAGCCTTCATTTTTTTCATAATGTAGTATGATATTAGCTGATGGTTAGTCATATATGGCCTTTATTTTGCTGAGGTACTTGCCTGTATTTCAATTTTATTGAGTGTTTTAAACATGAAGGGATGTTGTATCTCATTGAATGCCTTTTCTGCTTATACTGAGAGGATCATACGATTTTTGTTCTGTGTTTTGTTGATGTGTACTATGATGATCGATTTCCAAATGTTGAACCATCCTTGTTCTCCTGGAATGTGTCCCACTTGATAGTGATGTATTATTTTTTTAATGTGTTGTATTTAATTTGCTAGTATTTTGTGTAGGACTTTTACATCTTTATTCATTATAGATACTGGTCTGTATTTTCTTATTTGTGTTGTCCTTACCAGGTTTAGGTATCGGGGTTATGTTGGACTCATAAAATTTGTTAGGGAGTATTGCTGCTGCTTATATTTTTTGGAAGACTTTGAGAAGTATAGGTACCAAATCCTTGAATATTTCATAAAATTCACTAATGTAGTTATCTGTTCCTGGAATTTTATTTTCAGGGAGGTTTTTGATAGTCGTTTCTAGTTCCTCCCTGTTTATATATCTGTTTAGGTTTTCCACTTCTTTGTGACTCAGTCTAGGAACATGGTATAGTTCTAGGAATTTGTCCATTTCCTCTAGGTCAGTGGTTGGCAAACTCATTAGTCAACAGAGCCAAATATCAACAGTACAACGATTGAAATTTCTTTTGAGAGCCAAATTTTTTAAACTAAAACAATATAGGAAGGTACATTCCTTATCAAGGTAGTGCCCACACGTGGTATTTTGTGGAAGAGCCACACTCAAGGGGCCAAAGAGCCACAATTTGCCGACCAAGGCTGTAGGTTGTTGAATTTGGTGGCATATAATCTTTCATAGTAATCTACTATGATCTTTTGATATATCTATGAGATTTGTGGTAATTTCTCTTTCATTTCGGGTTTTGTTTATATGAGTTATTTCTCTTTTGTCCTTAGTCTAGCCAGGGGTTTATCAATTTTATTGATCTTTTCAAAGAATCAACTCTATTGTATTAATTTTTTTCTATAGTTATTTTGTTTTCTATTTTATTTCATTTAGTTCTGCTCTGATTTTTATGATTTCTTCTGACTTTGTGTTGGCTTTGTTCTTTTTCTGGTACTTGAAGATATGATCTTTGGTTGTTTATTTGGGATTTCTCTTATTTATTGATATAAGCCTGTAATGATACAAACTTCCCTCTTATTACTGCTTTCTCTACATCTCAGAAATTTTGATATGTTGTGTTGTCATTTTCATTTGTCTGTATATATCTTTTGATCTCTGCTTTTATTTCTCCTTTGACCCAGTCATTTTTTTAGAAGTATGTTGTTTAATTTCTACATTTTTGTGGGTTTCTTTACTTTTTACAGCTGAATTCTAATTTCATAGCCTTATGGTCAGAAAATGTGCTTGGTATAATTTGAATCTTCCTGAATTTGTAGATACTAGTTTTGTGGCCCAACATATGGTCTATCCTTGAGAATGTTTCATGCACCCTGGAGAAGAATGTATAATCTGATCTTTGAGATGAAACGTCCTGTGAATGTCTATTTTGTCCATTTGGTTTAGTGTTTCATTCAAGGCTGATATTTCTTTATTGATTTTATGTTTGGATGATCTGTCTAAAACCTCCAGTGGTCTGTTGTGATCTTCAATGATCTTCAAGTATGATTGTGCTTTTCTCTGTTCCTATTTTTAAATTGGTTAGTAGATGTTTTATATATTTTGTTGCACCCTGGTTTGGTGCATATATATTAAGACATCTTATGTCTTGATACAGTGTCCCCTTTATCATTATGAAATGTCCATCTTTGTCTCTGGTTACCTTTGTTGTCTTGAAGTCAGCATTGTCTGATATAAGGATGGCTGTACCTGCTTTTCTTTGGATATTATTTGCTTGGAGAATCATTTTCCAGACTTTCGCTTTGAGTCTATTTTTGTCCTTGCAGCTTAAGTGTGTTGTGTCTCTTGGAGGCAGCATAAGGTTGGGTTTTGCTTTTTGATCCAGTTTGTTACTCCTTGCCTCTTTATTGGTGAGTTCAACCATTTGCATTTAAATTAATTATTGACACTTGAATATTTCCTGATAGCCATTTTATATTCTGTTTTCTCGTAGTACTGTGTCTTGTTTCATTCTTCTCTTGTGTTTTTTGTCAGTTGCTTTTGTTTGGTGGTATTCTATACTTTCCCTGGATTCTTTTTTTTTTTCCTTCTTTTTGTAAGCTATGTGTTTCGGTAGTGGTTTTTTTGTAGGTGCTTAACTTTAGGTTATTAAGAGGAAAATTGTTATATGTACAAGAGTCCTTTGTCGTGTGTGTGTGTGTGTGTGTGTGTGTGTGTGTGTGAAAGAGAGAGAGAGAGACAGACAGACAGACAGACAGAAGGACAGATAAGACAGACAGGAAGGAAGTGAGATGAGAAGCATCAGTTCTTCATTGCAGCACATTAGTTGTTCATTGATTGCTTTCTCATAATGTGCCTTGATGGGGAAGGCTGGTGGATCTACATCAGAGCGAGTGACCCCTTGCTGAAGCCAGCAACCACTTTGGGCTCAAGCTGGTGAGCTGTACTCAAACCAGATGAGCCTGTGCTTAAGCTGGTGACCTCGGGGTTTTGAACCTGGGTCCTCTGCGTCCCAGTCTGACGCTCCATCCTCTGCGCCACTGCCTGGTTAGGCAAGAGCCCTTTGTCTTATCAGTGCTTCTGCACTCCATCCTCCTTTGCTACTGCAGATTTTTATCCTCTGACCCTTTTATGTTATTGTTGTCACAGATTATCCTTGTTTTTATTGTGACCTTGTTGGAGCCTTTACTTGTACTCTTTTTTTAATATAAATAAATTTTTATTAATGTTAATGGGGTGACATCAATAAATCAGGGTACATATATTCAAAGAAAACATGTCCAGATTATCTTGTCATTCCATTATGTTGCATACCCATCACCCAAAGTCAGATTGTCCTCCATCACCCTCTATCTAGTTTTCTTTGTGCCCCTCCCCCTCCCCCTTTCCCTCTCCCTTTCCCCCCTCCCCCCCGTAACCACCACACTCTTATCAATGTCTCTTAGTTTCACTTTTATGTCCCACCTACGTATGGAATAATGCAGTTCCTGTTTTTTTCTGATTTACTTATTTCGCTTCGTATCATGTTATCAAGATCCCACCATTTTGCTGTAAATGATCCGATGTCATCATTTCTTATGGCTGAGTAGTATTCCATAGTGTATATGTGCCACATCTTCTTTATCCAGTCATCTATTGACGGGCTTTTTGGTTGTTTCCATGTCCTGGCCACTGTGAACAATGCTGCAATGAACATGGGGCTGCATGTGTCTTTACGTATCAATGTTTCTGAGTTTTTGGGGTATATACCCAGTAGAGGGATTGCTGGGTCATAAGGTAGTTCTATTTTCAGTTTTCTGAGGAATCACCATACTTTCTCCAATAATGGTTGTACTACTTTACAGTCCCACCAACAGTGAATGAGGGTTCCTTTCTCTCCACAGCCTCTCCAGCATTTGCTATTATTACTTGTCTTGTTGATAATAGCTAATCTAACAGCTGTGAGGTGGTAACTCATTGTAGTTTTGATTTGCATTTCTAAATAGAACACCAAAAGAATATTTTGTTTCTTGAAGATCTGACAATAATTATGTCTAATGTTAACTCATTCACACCAGATTTATTGATTTTAGTGAGAGAGAGGAGGAAGGGGAATAGAGAAGAAAGAGAGAGAGAGAGAGTCAGGAACAATGAGCTGTTCCTGTGTGTGCCCTGACCGGTGATCAAAACGGCACTTTTGATGTTGATTTGCATTTCTATAATAACTAATGAAGATGAACATCTTTATTATATGCGACTTAAGTGTCTATTTGTCGCCGATAGCTTATTGGTTGCTTGCATAACTGTATTAGCCAATGGGGTGAAGTTGCCACGGCTGAACGCAAATTGAGCGGGTCAGGGGGAAGGTGAACATTTCTTTGCATTGGCAATCATCTGCTTTTGAAACACTTTAAGGCTGAACGCAAATTGAGCGTGTCAGGGGGAAGGTGAACATTTGTTTGCATTGGCAATCATCAGTTTTACATAAAAACTACGTCTTAACGTAATTTCTTTTAAGAATGCCTCCTAGAAAATACAACACTGAAGAGGAGAGAAAAGGAGCTAAAGCTGCACAAAAACGGCTTTCTCGACAAAAAGAAACCACTGAGCAGAGAAAAACAAGGCTTGCTTCAGTCGCAGAGCAAATGCGTCTTTCTCGGCAAAATGAGACTGATGAGCATAGAGAAACAAGGCTTGCCTCAGATGCAAGACAAAAAAGCCTGTCTCGACAAAATGAGTCCCTTGAAAAGGCAGGAGAGAAATGCAAAAAAATGACAGAGTAATGCTGACTGAAATGCAAAAAGGATTAAAATATATTTAAATCACCTTTATTTATTGAGCTAGCGGTGGCTCTTAAGAAATGTACCGCCAGTGGTTTCTTTCATTGCACTCTACTTTAAGAAATTAAGCAAGTAGAAGGGGGAAACCCCGTGGGGCACTAAGCAAAGGGGCATCCTCGCCGCCTGCCCTGGGTAATTCAGTTTGAATTAGCAAACACCTTTGCACAAATCATTTTAATTACAATTTATAATATCTAGAACAGTGGTCATTTCATATGACCGCCGGGCTTTCTAGTCTTTTGATATATCTGTTGGCCATTTGTATTTCTTCCTGGGAGAAGTGTCTGTTCATGTCCTCATCCCATTTTTTTATTGGATTGTTTGTTTGTTTCTTGTTGAGTTTTATGAGTTCTTTGTAAATTTTGGATATTAGGCCCTTATCTAAGCTGTTGTTTGAAAATATCATTTCCCATTTAGTTGGCTGTCTGTTTATTTTGTTATCAGTTTCTCTTGATGAGCAAAAACTTTTTAGTCTGATGTAGTCCCATTCATTTATCTTTGCCTTCACTTCTCTTGCCTTTGGAGTCAAATTCATAAAATGCTCTTTAAAACCCAGGTCCATGAGTTTAGTACCTATGTCTTCTTCTATGTACTTTATTGTTTCAGGTCTTATATTTAGGTCTTTGATCCATTTTGAATTAATTTTAGTACAAGGGGACAAGCTGTAGTCGAGTTTCATTCTTTTGCATGTGGCTTTCCAGTTTTCCCAGCACCATTTGTTGAAGAGGCTTTCTTTTCTCCATTGTGCGTTGTTGGCCCCTTTATCAAAAATTATTTGACCATATATATGTGGTTTTATTTCTCGACTTTCTATTCTGTTCCACTGGTCTCAGTGTCTATTTTTCTGCCAATACCATGCTGTTTTGATTGTTGTGGCCCTATAATATAGTTTGAAGTCAGGTATTTTAATGCCCCCAGCTTCATTCTTTTTCCTTAGGATTGCTTTGGCTATTTGGGGTTTTTTATAGTTCCATATAAATCTGATGATTTTTTGTTCCATTTCTTTAAAGAATATCATAGGAATTTTGATGGGAATTGCATTAAATTTATAAATTGCTTTGGATAATATGGCCATTTTGATTATATTTATTCTTCCTATACACGAACAAGGAATATTTTTCCATCTTATTGTATCTTTTTCGATTTCCCTTAACAATGCTTTGTAGTTTTCGTTATTTAGGTCCTTTACATTCTTTGTTATGTTTATCCCTAGGTATTTTCTTTCTTTTGTTGCAGTCGTGAAGGGGAGTTTTTTTTTAGTTTGTTTTCTAATATTTCATTGTTAGCATATAGACAGGCTATGGACTTTTGTACGTTGATTTTGTATCCTGCGACCTTACTGTATTGGTTTATTGTTTCTAGTAATCTTTTTGTGGAGTCTTTGGGGTTTTCGATGTATAGGATCATATCATCTGCAAAAAGTGATACCTTTACTTCTTCTTTTCCAACATGGATGCCTTTTATTTCTTTCTCTTGTCTGATTGCTCTGGCCAAAACTCATAACACCACGTTAAATAAGAGTGAAGAGAGTAGACAACCCTGTCTTGTTCCTGATTTAAGGTGGAAAATCCTTAGTTTTATGCCATTTAATATGATGTTGTCTGATGGTTTATCATATATGGCCTTTCTCATGTTGAGATATTTTCCTTCTATACCCATTTTGTTGAATGTCTTAAACATAAAGTTGTGTTGTATTTTATCGAATGCCTTTTCTGCATCTATTGATAAGATCATGTCGTTCTTGTTCTTTGTTTTGTTGATATGGTGTATTACATTAACCATTTTACGTATATTGAACCATCCTTGAGATTCTGGGATGAATCCCACTTGATCGTGATGTATTATTTTTTTAATATGTTGTTGTATTTAATTTGCCAGTATTTTGTTTAGTATTTTAGCATCTGTACTGATTAGAGATATTAGTCTGTAGTTTTCTTTTTTTGTGCCGTCCTTGCCAGGTTTTGGTATGAGGGTTATGTTGGCCTCATAAAATGTGTTTGGAAGTATTGCTTCTTCTTCAATTTTTTGTAAGACTTTGAGTAGAATAGGAACCAAGTCTTCTTTGAATGTTTGATTGAATTCACTGGTATAACCATCTGGGCCTGGACTTTTATTTTTGGGGAGGTTTTTAATAGTTTTTTCTATTTCCTCCCTGCTAATCGGTCTGTTTAGGCTTTTTGCTTCTTCATGACAGTCTAGGAAGGTTGTATTGTTCTAGGAATTTATCCATATCTTCTAGATTGTTGAATTTGGTGGCATATAGTTTTTCGTAGTATTCTACAATAATTCTTTGTATATCTATGATGTCTGTGGTGGTTTCTCCTCTTTCATTTTGGATTTTGTTTTATGAGTCCTTTCTCTTTTTTCCTTGGTGAGTCTTGCCAAGGGTTTGTCAATTTTGTTAATCTTTTCAAAGAACCAACTCCTTGTTCTATTAATTTTTTCTATACTTTTTCTGTTCTCTATTTCATTTATTTCTGCTCTGATTTTTATTTTTTCCTTTCTTCGGCTGGTTTTGGGTTGTCTTTGATCTTCTGTTTCTAGTTCCTTAAGGTGTGAAGTTAAGTGGTTCACTTGGGCTCTCTCTTGTTTCTTCATATAGGCCTGAAGTGATATGAACTTCCCTCTTATTACTGTTTTTGCTGCATCCCAGAGATTCTGATATGTCGTATTGTCATTTTCATTTGTCTGTATATATCTTTTGATCTCTGCACTTATTTCTTCTTTGACCCATTCATTTTTTAAAAGTATGTTGTGTCGTTTCCACATTTTTTGTGGGGTTTTTCCCTGTTTTTTGCAGTTGAATTCTAGTTTCAAGGCTTTATGATCAAAAAATATGCTTGGTACAATTTCAGTTTTTCTGAATTTTCTGATGTTATTTTTGTGGCCCAACATATGGTCAATTCTTGAGAATGTTCCATGTACACTAGAGAAAAATGTATACTCTGTCGCTTTGGGATGAAGTGTCCTTTAGATGTCTGTCATATCCAGGTGCTCTAGTGTTTCGTTTAAGGCCAATATATCTTTCTTGATTCTCTGTTTGGATGACCGATCTAAAGCCATCAGCGGTATATTGAGGTCTCCAAGTATGACTGTATTTTTGTCAGTCTTTGTTTTTAGGTCTATAAGTAGTTGTCTTATATATTTTGGTGCTCCTTGGTTTGGTGCATATATATTAAGGATTGTTATGTCTTCTTGATTCAGTGTCCCCTTCATCATTATGAAATTACCATTTTTGTCTCTGAGTACTTTTTCTGTCCTGTAGTCAACATTATTAGATACGAGTATTGCTACACCTTTTTTTTGGATGTTATTTGCTTGGAGTATTGTTTTTCAGCCTTTCACTTTGAATTTGTTTTTATCCTTGTTTCTTAGATGTGTTTCTTGTAGGCAGCATACAGTTGGATATTCGTTTTTAATCCATTCTGCTACTCTGTCTTTTTATTGGTGAGGTTAATCCATTTACATTTAGTGTAATTATTGACACTTGTGGGTTCCCTATTGCCATTTTATAAATTGCTTTCTGTTAGTTTTGTATCTTGTTTGATTCTTCTCTTTTGTTTTTCTATCATTTGTTTTTGTTTGTTTGTATTCCATACTTCTTTCCTCTGTTGCTACCTTTTTTAAGTCATGTGCTTCTGTGGTGGTTTTTTCAAGGCTGGTTACCATTAAGTAATGAAAAGGGTACCTACCATATTCATTGTAGTACCTTATCTTATGAATGTTTCTGCACTGCATCATCCTTTGCTGCTGTTAATCTCCGTCCTCTCTGCTTTTTTTTTTTGCTTTTGTTGTCACAGTTTAAATTTGGTTTATTGTGTTCTTGGTGGAGCTTTTACTTATGGTTTTGTTTTGTTTTGTTCTTTGAATCTGGTTGGAAAACCCCCTTTATTATTTCCTGGAGTGAGGGTTTTCTGATGATAAATTCTCTCATCTTTTCTGTATTTGTGAATGTTTTTATTTCTCCTTTGTACCTGAAGGATAGCTTTGATGGGTATAGTATTCTTGGCTGAAAGTTCCTCTCTTTCAAAGCTTTAAATATTGGGGTCCACTCTCTTGTAGCTTGTAGAGTTTCTGCTGAAAAATCTGATGATAATCTAATAGGCCTTCCTTTATATGTTGTATTCTTCTTTTCCCTGGCTGCCTTGAGAATTTTTTCTTTGTCGTTGGTTTGTGCCACTTTCATTATGATGTGCCTTGGAGTAGGTTTGTTGGGGTTAAGAAAACTCGGTGTTCTGTTTACTTCTTGAATTTAAGGTTGTAGTTCTTTCCACGGGCTTGGGAAGTTCTCATCTAATATTTGTTTGTATAAATTCTCCAATCCATTTTCTCTCTCTTCTCCTTCTGATATACCTATTATTCTTACGTTATTCTTTTTGATGGAGTCAGACAATTCCTGTAGGGCTTTCTAATTTTTTTTAAATTTTTGAGTCTCTCTCTTCTTCTCTCTGTTGTGCCTGAAGTTGCTTGTCTTCTATGTCACTAATCCTACCTTCTATCTGGCCTGTTCTATTAGCTAAGCTTGTTACCTCGTTTTTCAGTTCAGGAATTGAGTTTTTCATCTCTGTTTGATTTTTTTTTTATGGTTTCAATTTCCTTGGTGATATATTCTTTGTGTTCTTTGAGTTGTTTTCTGAGCTCCCTAAATTGCCTTTCTGTGTTTTCTTGTATATCTCTGAGTATTTTTAGGATTTTTATTTTAAATTCTCTGTCATTTAGCTCCAAGGTTTCCAATATATTAAATTTTTTCTCCATAGATTTTTCCACATCTTATCTGTGTTACTTCTCTATCTTTTGTATCCATGATATTTGATTTCCTTTTTCTTAATGGCATCTGATGGTGGTCTTTTTGATAGCACTAATGAGAATTAGAAAGAATAAAAAGTAAAAAAGAATGAAAAAAATTTTGGAAAAAAAACTCCAATAATTTATTATTTCCCTACCCTTTTCTTTCTTCCCTTCCCCTCCTCTTCCCTCCTCCTTAGGAAAATATCATGATGAACTGTGAATTATATTATGCTAAATGGAACAAAAACTGCCTATAACGTAGGGCCTGAGTTGGGGGGAAGTGTTCAAGGGGCAAAAAAGGAGGTGGGGACCCACAAAATGCAAAAAAGGAAAAAAATTGGGTCATATGTAAAATGATTTGCTTGTAAGTGATGGTCGACTAAGAGATATAATGAGAGGGATAAGAAGGAAACAGGAAAAAGGAAAAAAAATAACTATTGTATTAAGTGGAGCAAAGACTGAATAGAATGGTGGTCCTGGGTTGGGAGGAATGCTAATGAGTTAAAAAGCACCCAAAATGCCACAAAAACAAACAAACAACTTGAGTCCTAAATTAAATAATTTGTTCATGATTGAGGATTGAATGAGAGGAAAAGTAAAATGAAAAAAGAAGAAACTAATAGAAAGGGAGAAATAAGAAAAAGGGGAAAAGGAAAGGAAGAAAAAAAAAACAAAGAGAGAGAGAGAGTGTTAAGGGTTTTGGAGTGTAACCCTCATGGAGAGCAAGGAAGAAGAAAAGAAATAAAATGTAACATTTATGGGTAGTGTAGTTCAAGAAAAGGAAAGAGTAAGACGAGCAGAGAATAAAAGGACCAAGGTGGAGGAAATAGAGATAATAATAATAAAGGCAAGAAGATGAAAGAAACAAAAAAAAAATAGTGGAACAAACTATAAAGTCTGTGGATTTTTCTTGATTTTGAGAGGTTAACTTCTTCTTCCCTTTTTTTTCCTCTCCCTCTTTCTGGTCAGTGACTCTATACCCCAGGCTCTGGCCCTGTGGCATGCTTAGGTAGGGATTTGCAGTTGATGAGACTCTACAGCAATGTCATATATTTGGCTTCAGTCTCTTTGGTAGTCAAGGCTTGTTAGTGTTTGCAGGCTCCGAGAGAGTCCGTTTTCCCGGAGCCTCTTTCCTAGTCTCTCCTTCCTGAATTAGCAGCCTGATGATCCAGCTATGAGGCTTCTGCTGCCTCTGCCTGGGGAGTAAGAGGCTCAAAGAGCTGCCAAATCCCCACTCTCTCCCCACTCAACACAGGGCTCTAGGTAAAGCTCTGACAGTCCGAGCCGCCAGCGTAATCAGGCGGGGCTGGCAGCCAATTGTTCTCAAGGTGACTTTCTATGAGCCTCCAGGCCTGTTCAGCATGCCTAGCACTCTGTGGGAGCACTCTCCCCAGGCTTTGCACACTTTGTAACCTGTTTTAACTGGGAAGAAGATGCACTAGTCGCTTCCTGCAGTACAGGAGGTCTTATCATCTGCCAAGTTTCTCTTTTTAGCGTATATCCCTGAGTATAAAAGCTCTGCCAATCAGAAGTTGCCCCCACCCCTTTAGCAAGAGGCACTAAAACATCACGCCTCTTGTCTTTGATCGCTGAACTGAGATCGATCTTGTCAATTAGAGCCGCGTAGGTCAGTTGAGAGGTGAGCAGCCTGTGGGTTAAGCTAATTTCAGCGATTGGATCTGCCAAATCGCTCCAGAAAGGACTGCAAGCTGCCCGCATGCCCTTCCCCGGACGCTTGATTGTTAGCTTGAATGGCTGGGTGAGACACCCCACCCGCCCAGAGAAGCTCGAGTGTAGGGAAGTTCGCTTTGGCGCACTCCCTATGCTCCGCTGGCAGCTGCTGCTCATGGTGCGGGTGGTTGGGTGGCTCGCCGCGCGTGCGGGCGGTTGCTTGCGTGGGCTGATTCACCACAGGCACACTCTTTCCTTGGCTTGAACGAACGTTCGTGCCACAACCTAGCCTCCTCCACACCCTTAGCCACCCATGACTCTCAGTTCCGAGTGAAAGCAGCCTTTGCTCAGGTTAGTGAGGAAGGCAGAGTGTTTCTTTGTCCGACTTATTTCATTCAGGGTTGATTATATATTTAGTCAATTTTTCGCTCAACCCTACCTTCGCCTTCAGTGTGTGAAACTTCCAAATGCTCCAAGGATAGATTTTTCTGTCTCTGGTTGATGAACTTATTGAAATTTTGGGGAGATTTGTCAGTCACGCTCCTCACGGTGCCATTTCTCTGACGTCACTCTTTACTTGTACTCTTGATTTGTTCTTTGTGTCTGGTCAAATAACCCCCTTGAATATTTCCTGCATGGGGGTTTTCTGGTGATAGATTTCTTCAGTCTCTGATATGTCTGCAAAAGTTTTTATTTCTCCTTCATATTTAAAGGGTAACTTTGATTTATATAGTTGTCTTGGCTGGTAATTCCTCTCTTTCAGTACTTTGAATATTTGGCTCCACTTTCTTCTGGCTTATCTTTTCTGCTGAGAATTCTGATGATAAACTAATGGGCCTTCCTTTATATGTTATGTTCTTCTTTTCACTAGCTGTCTTGAGGATTCTTTCTTTGTTAGTTTTATTATGATGTACCATGGAGTAGGTCTGTTTGGGTTGAGGTAACTCAGTATTCTGTTTACTTGGATTCGAGGTTCTATCTCTTCCCATACACTTGGGAAGTTCTCATTGATTATTTGTTTGAATAGACTTTCCATTTCCTTCTCCCTCTCTTCTTCTTATATACTTATTATTCTTATGTTGCTCTTTCTGATGGAGTCCCACAATTCTTATAGATCTCTCACAGTTTTTTTAATTCACGAGTCTCTCTTTTCTTCTCTCTGTAGCATCTCTAGTTGCCTGTCTTCGATGTCAATGATTCTTTCCTCTCTATCAGGCTTGTTCTATTAGCTAAAGTTGCTACTTCAGTCTTCAATTCATGTATTGAATTCTTCATCTTTGTTTTTAAAGTTTCAATCTTTTTGGTGAAGTGTTTGTTTTGTTTTCTGAGCTCATTAAGTTGCCTATTGATATTTTCTTGCATCACATTGATTATTTTCAGAACTTCAATTTTGAATTCTCTTGTTTAATTTCAAGGTTTGCCTGTGATTCAGATTGTTTTCTGGAGATGTTTTCTTTCTGATGTATATCTCTGTCTTGTATAGCCATGGTATTTGATTTCTTCTTTCTTGATGGCATTTGAGAGTGGGATTGTTAAGAATTCTAACAAAAACAACTAAAAATTGAAAAAATAAAATTAAAATTAAAAAATAATGTTAAGTAAAAAATAAAAATCACAGAAAACAAAGATAAAAAACCAAAAAAAGTCAAAACACCCAGAAAAATAAGAATAAAAATATAAAAAAATGAAATGGAAAAAGGGAAAAATGATTTTCAGTTTTGAGAGGTTACTGTTTTCTTTCAATAAGTGTCACTGTATTATAAGTTTTAGTTATTAAATTCCTGCCTGTCCTCTGCTGTGAATTGCTGGTGCAGATACAGGCAGGGATGCAGTCATATTGGTGGGTGGGGCATGCTGTGAGGACTTTATGGCTTTAACAATGGCAATCTTAGGCCTCCAAGCACTATTCTTCAAGTCTCAACAGACCAGGGTACCATACACAGGGTAGCTCTGTTCTTCAAGGGTAGAGTGGCTTTGGAGAGTTAGATCTGGGGTCTTTCTCTGCCAGTCTCCATACCCACAAGGTTAGGGAGTTGGGATCTGGGAAGCTGGGGGACCACACTTTGGTTTTCTCTCTGTCTGTGCTTAGTGTGAGCTGTTGGCAGACCCCAGGAACACAGGCCATGACCCCTGCTGCCACTTTGGTTTAGTATCTCCCCGTCTGCTCCTCAATCTCTCTGCTCCTCCTAACAGAAGTAGGCCCAGGTACTCTGGGCTTCCCGCACTGTATCCCAGCATTCAAAACCCAGAAAGCACGAGCTTCCCTCCTCCCTGTAGTCCAGCAGAGAATTAAAATCCCTGTCACTCTGGGTTTCTCTCCTGTCCAGAGTCTACTGCAAGTGCGTTTTATCTTCCATTCCCTCCTCCTTTTTCAAACCCATCTCACCTTTAGTCCATTTGGTGCGTGGATCTTTTAGGTATGCCTGCAAGCCCAGCTGTGGTTCCTTCACTGTGTTATAGATGTTCAATTTGTTGAAATCTCAAGGAGAGAGATCAGGAATATCTCTCATACCACTATTACTCTGATTTTATCTCCTGTTTAATTTTGTTAAGAGTAATCTTTGGGTAATTCTTTTTCTTTCAGAACTTTCTTAAAATTTCTCCAATCTTAAAATATTACATATGATACACAATGGTGTTAAACTGTTTCTTGTTCCTTTGTTGGTGACTTTATTTTTTCTTGTGTAGCTCACAGATTTCACCACGATTTTTTTAGTTATAATTGGTCTAAATGTTCTCATAGCACTTGATTAGGCCATTTTTAAAATCTGAATTGTTTTTCCCTTCAAGAAAAGTTTTTTGGTTCCTTTTAACTTATCAGTTCTCTTACAGAAACCCTATTATATGGCTGGTAAGCCTCCCACATTGCTCTCATCTCACTTTCCGAGAGAATTTCTCTGAATAATCTTTTAAGATGCCTGTTGCATTGTAGAACTCTTTATGTTTTCATTGAATTGGGTGACACTAATTAATAAAATTATAGGTTTCAGGTGCACAAGTCTGTAATACAGCATCTGTATATTGAATTGTGTGTTCACCACCCTACAGCAAGTCTCCTTGCATCACTTTTGTCCCGCCTTTACTCTCTTCTACCTCCCCACCTTCCTTTCCCTGTTGTAATCACCATACTGTTGTCTGTCAAACTCATTTTTACAAACATTTTTATATTTCTAGCTATTCCCTTCCTCTTAAGAAACCCTTTGTCTTAATACTATAGATTATTGGTGTTTATGGATTTTATAGATTGTAGAATTTTATTTTAATCAGCAATCCCGAAAGTCAGTAACAACTGTTGGTTACCAGTAATTGTCATATAGCTGCCATTTTAGTGCTGTTTGGAATAGATGAAAGGTGCTCTATTTATCATCTTGAACCAGTTTCTTTTAGCTCTCAGCTATCAGCATTACAAGTTTGTTTTATACATGGTTTATGGATATTGTATACTGAGTACCAATTTGGCAGATTTTATAATCAAAATTTCATAAGATCTCATAAAATGAATTGGGGAAAACCTGTCTTAATTTTCCAGAAAGCTTTAATAACACTTGTAACTAAAACTGTTGGTTGTTGTCTTCCTACTACTTGGTGTTTTTGTACTTTTAAAAATTCTTGTGGTTGTTGGTCTGATCTTAATCTGCTTTGCTATCATTTCTTGAGAGTCGATTTTTATAACATTTTCTTACAAAAGCATTGCATTTCACTTGTTAGCATATAGTTTGTAAAATAAATTTGTTCTTAATCCAGTTAAATTTCTTTTTCATTGCTAGTATATGCATTTTGTTTTCTTTTATTCATTAGATTTCACAGAAGTTTGTGAGCTTTTTCAGAGGGGTAGTTATTGGTTTTAATTATTGCATTATTGCTTTTTATTTAGTTTCACTAAATTCTAGTTTTATTCCTGTTCATTTTTCCTAGCTTCTTTTTTTGGTTACTTTTTAATGAATGTATCAATGCTGTACTATTTCCTCTTGAGTAGAGTTTTTGACATGCTCTAGAAGCATTGATAATTCTTTATGACACATTTCTAAATATTATGTCATCAAAAATTGGTCTACCTGACCAGGTGGTGGCGCAGTGGATAGAGCGTTGGACTGTGACACAGAGAACCTAGGTTCGAAACCCTGAGGTCAGCTGCTTGAGCATGGGGTCACTGGCTTGAGCGCAGGCTCATCTGGTTTGAGCGTAGCTCACCAACTTGAGCCCAAAGGTTGCTGGCTTGAAGCCCATGGTTGTAAAGGGTTGCTCACTTTGCTCGAGTCCACCCCCCCATCAAGGCACATATGATAAAGCAATCAATGAACAACTAAGGTGCTGCAATGAAGAATTGATGCTTCTCATCTCTCTCTCTCTTCTTGTCTGTCCCTATCTGTCCCTCTCACTGTCTTTCTCTATCTCTGTCACACACACACACACAAATTTGGTCAGATAAACACCCAAGGACTCAATGCTGATATCTTTAAATTGGTGAAAAGGCTTTTTAAGAATACACTTTGTTCATTTTTATCAGTTAAATTTGTTCACTTTTACCCAGAAAACCATCCTCTGGTTCATCTTAGATTTTTGTTTCCTGCTTAAGCTGACAGGATGGTTGTATTTAATTCTCACAATTGTGCATTGGTTTCTATACATGGTGGTGCACGTATTCAGTGGAATAATATGCAGCTATTTAATTTGAATGAATTGTAGTGACACGGAAAGATAAAGGAGATTATATAGTGTTGGGGAAAAAAAACAATTGAGAAAAAAAAACAAGTTATATAACACTATAATTTGTGTAAAAATATGCTTGTGAAATCCTGATTTTTTTTGTTTATATTTTTTAATTAAAATTATTTAAGGTGTAAAATGTCATCTGATACACATAGTGAAGTATTTTCTACAGTCAGGCTAATTAACATATCTCCTTATGTAGTTAGTTACCTATTTTTGTGTGATTAAAACAGCTAAAATCTAATATGTTAGCCTATTTTCAGTAGTCAGTATAGTGTATTATTAATATAGTTGTCATGCCTGTACATTGTCCATAAAAAACTGAAGGGTAGTCACTAAGTTCTTAATGATTAAGCTGATGAACAGTATTAGCAACTTTCATTTCATAGTAGGAACAGGGGTTTAAATTGTTGTGCATTTAGTATGTTTGTTTGTTTGTTTAAGCCTTTGAAGTGTTACTTATAGCACCTCTAAACAATCTCTCAATTTCTCATATTTCTTTTTTTTAAGCTACTGAAGTGGTGACTGTGTTTGTATTTCAAGAACCATCATTGCTGTCCTCACTCCAAGACAATGGATTGACAGATGTTATGCTGCATGCACTGCTTATCAAAGATGTGAGTCCTTTCTACTTCTTTGTAAAGATTTTTTCATATATACCCCTCCCTGCAAAATGCGCTCTCTCTCTCTCTCTCTCTCTGTCACACACACACACACACACACACACACACACACACACACTTAAAAAGCAGTCTTACGGCATGAAAATCCTATCTCATGTCTTCTGTATGTAGTATTGAAACTATTTGACGTGATCATCAAGATCCCTCTATCTCTGTGCAATACCCCTGACCAGTTTTTTTAGCATCTATACCTGAACTCTTTCAGATGTCTTCAAACTCAATTTACATTCTTTCTAGGTTCCTGCCACCCGTGAAGTCCTTGGTTCCCTCCCAAATGTATTCAGTGCACTCTGCTTGAATGCACGAGGTCTTCAGTCATTTGTACAGTGCCAGCCTTTTGAACGTCTCTTCAAAGTCCTTCTGTCTCCAGATTACCTTCCAGCCATGCGGAGGAGGAGGAGTTCTGATCCCCTTGGTAAATCACCAGGATTTATCTTAAATAATAGGTTTGCTATTGTGCCAAGATTTTACATGATTAAAAGTCACCAGTTGACAAGGAAACCCTTCCTTGATCTCATATCACTTCTCTGACCAGGTTTGCTAAGTTTATTGGGAATTATCATCATACATTGAATTGCACTTAGAAATATTTCTTCCTTTATCTCTGCTCATAATATTTCCATGCTTCTCAGCAGTTCACTGTTAAATATGCCATCACGGTGCTGGTGAGAAATTGGTATGAGAAAGCAGCAGTAGATTTCCAGGTCTACTATCTAGTCTGTAGCAGAGAGGAGATATGAGTCCCAAGGTGTTGATCTTGATAATCTTTAATATCCAAGTCCCTAAGATACAAATGAATAGATTTCCTTCTTACTGTATTTGAGACCAAATAAATTAAAGAATAGAAAGAAGGAAAAGCTCCAGAAAGAATCCAGTTTTCAAAAATGTGCTTTTTATGATTTCAGCTATCACTGTAGAATTCTAGCTATCATTCTTTACTAGGGCAGCCAAAGGATTAGTAATTACACCTCTTTTCTCTGCAATAGTGGTTCAGACCTTGATAGAGATTGCCAGGGTAGAATGGAGCATTCATGGTTACTTTAATATATGATTACTAGACTGACAACTATTCCTTCCTCCTCCCCAGTGATTTGGTTGCCAAGTTTGGTGTGAATTCATTCAAGAAAGCATAGCATTAGAAAATCACAACCACCAGTTCGTTTTCTTTATTCTTATAATATTAGTACAGAAAATAGCTCAGGCTCTGTTTTCTTCGGTTGTACTAACAGTTCATTTTTTGCTTTAAGGGGATACTGCATCCAATCTGGGGAGTGCTGTTGATGAGCTCATGAGACATCAGCCCACCCTTAAAACAGATGCAACGACTGCAATCATTAAGGTGGGAAATGATAAGGTTGTGACCATGTGCATGAGACAACAGTGAGGAGGCGTGGGGGATAGTTTTTAGAAAACAGCTTGGCCTACTGGAGGTCATTTGGATTCTTAGACTGTGCCTATAAAAGGGTTACATCTGCCTTATTTTTTCTGTGTTCTTGGGTTGGTCCTTTTTTCCATCCCCCCTTCAAAAAAGTCGCTTAGTATTATGTACTTACTTATACAGGACAAAAGTAGGTTTACAGTTGTGAATATGCCAAAACACAAAGTTTATTATTGTATTATTATTGTTTTCTTACAAACAACTCTAAACCTACTTTTGCTTCATCCTGTATAGGATATTAACAAGTCGCCTATGCTTAGCTTCTGTTTGTAAAAGCATATTATCCTTTCTAAACTTTCTTGATTTTTTTTCACATTTACTAGCCCTGCCAGTTTCCTTTCAGGATTATTGAAACTGGTGTATGAGTTCCTGGTGCTTGGTGAATTAGGACATGTAGTCAGATCAGTCAGTCACTTAATAGCCATGTGACCCTGAACAAGTTGTTTTAACTTCACTTATCTAGTTTGTAAAATGGGCTTTATGACTATATTTCAAGAATGGTGCATATAATGTTTTGATTCTTCTGTGTATAGTACATAGAAAATGGTCCAAAAATTGTTAGTCATCCCCACATTTCTTAATTACTAATAAATAGAAGTCTGACCTAGAATCCTTAAAAGAATTAGAAGAAACTATAGTAATCATTATTACAGTTAAGCACTTTGTTTTATAGCTTAGGGAACCACACATATCAGAGTTAAAGAGCTATTAATTTTCTCTGAAAACTTGACATGGGTCTTTCTAAGAGGGATTTTAAGAAATAATGTTAGTAATTTCTTGTTACTAGTTTATCAAAAGATTTTGGGATCTTTATGTCTATCAGGATAATAAAGTGTTTTAGTACTGAAAAACCACATACTGTACATTAAAGAGACTAGCAACAACAACAAAATTATCTTATTTCCTGTACCTTTCAGTTACTTGAAGAAATCTGTAACCTTGGGAGAGACCCTAAATACATCTGTCAGAAGCCATCAATCCAGAAGGCAGATGGCACTGCCACTGCTCCTCCCCCAAGGTCTAATCATGCTGCAGAAGAGGCCTCTAGTGAGGATGAGGAGGAAGAGGAAGTACAGGCCATGCAGAGCTTTAATTCTGCCCAGCAGAATGAAACCGAGCCGAATCAGCAGTGAGTGTTGCAAAACAAGTTCACTAGCCTTGTGATCTTGGGCATATTATTTTCATCTATAAAAGTGAGGGGGTTGGATTAGATCATTGTAAGGTTCTTCTGACCCTAAGAGTTTATAGATTTTTGTTTGTTTGTTTGATCTTTGACCATTGTATATGATATGTGCTTTGGTATTTAATTGTATTGGTTACCTTAGCATGCTATCTTTCTTAAAAGTTGTTTGTGAAATTGAATCAGAATTTAGTATAAGTTGGTGGTCTTTCCTCAGAGGTCCTATTTTCTTTGTTGATGTGGTATTCCACATCCTTGACTGTTTGTTTCCATATGTGAGCACATATAGAACACTTTGCATTTTTTAAGCCTGTCTCCAAAGAAGCCCTTAAGAGTTACAGAGGTTTTTTGTTGCACTGACTGTTTTTGTTTGTTTACTACGTTTATTCCAGATAAATGAGAAGGCTTTGGAATGTACTATATGATCTAACCAGGCTCAGTAGATTTCCTTTCTTACTTCTGTTTATTTGAGGTGTGTTTAACCTAAAAATTGAAAAACTTGGCTGGTAGTGGATAGTCCACCTAACACAGCTATAAATGAAATCGCCTTCTTGCTAGAAGTAGGTATGATCCCTTTGGACAGTTATGCATCCATTCTTTTAATAGTGCTCTTTTGGTGTACAGATACGTAGTTCTGAGAGAAGCATGAGCATTTTAGAAATGGATATGAATGGGTTTGAGCTTGGTACTTAAGAGAAGACTATAGTGGAGTAGAAAGCAGGAGCTAAGTCCTAGACTCCAAAACCAGTGTGCCTTTTGGAACTCTGGAAAGTGTTGAGCCTGTTGGTGTGAATTTTTGGGAGGTTTTGTTTTTAAGAGAGGGCTTCTTACCCTTGTCTAAGTAGGCAATCTTACCTGTATTCTAGCAGCATCTTGTTTTGATTAAATTTCTGGAAGGGGGAGTGCCCTAAAAGAAAGCAGGACTGTTTGTAAAGGAGTCAGAATCTTAAGTGTTTCCTTCCCATACCCTTGACTGTCAGCCAGCCTGCTGGGATAGGATTTCTTAAACATGGGGGGACAGATGCTGGTTTTAAGTCAAGCTGTATACATTCATCTGCACACAACTTGTTTTCTACCTGGATTATTTTATAGATACCTTAGATCTAACATGCCCAGATTTCAAACCATCATGGTATACTGACATTTTCTGAAGCCCTTCATGTCTTCATTCTCCATGACTTTCTTAGGATATCGTTTGTGAATGTGTTCTATCCATATTTACCCCCTCCCATCCCCAAATCATCTTATCTCCTTTTTCACCTACCAAATTCTACAAGGCCAGCTCAAATGTCTTATTTGTATAAGGAGCTTTTTCTTTTACCTCCGAATAGGATATTGGTCTTTTGTGTCCTCCCAACAGTTTTGTAAAATTACTCATATATTCTAATGATTTCCCCCTTCTAATCTATATTCTCCTTCAGGAAGGTACAATGTCTCATTCAACAATGTGCCCCAGTGTGGGTAGTAGTGGTTCAGTGGATAAAATGTTGACCTGGTATGCTGAGGTCCCAGGTTTGAAACTCTGAGGTCAGTGGCTTAAGCACAGTCTCATCCAGCTTGAAAGAGAGATCATCAACAAGATCCCAAGGTCACTGGCTTGAGCATGGTTTTGCTGGTTCGTCTGGAGCTCCCGCCCTGGTAAAGGCACATATAAGAAGCTATCAGTGAACAACTAAAGTGCTGTAACTATGAGTTGATGCTTCTCATCTCTCAAAAAAAAAGTGTATCCCAGTCACTTTGTATATAGTCCATAATCATTCAATAAATGTTTATTTAGTAGGTTGATGAAAATAATCAAAAGCATTAGATTAATGATTTTCTTGAGTCTTAAATGTCAAGAGAGTTGGCCCTAATGAAACATGAATGAGAATGAAGAGATGGAAAAAAAATCTAAACCCACAACATTAATACTCTACCATAGTGTTAGTTGTATGTAGCTTCAAAGCTGCAAAGGACTATAGTAGTTGTGTTCCATGGTATTGATGTTTTTCTCTGCATCATGTGGGTGTTGGTCACTAGCTCATCTACATAACATACCTACGGTGTTTCCCCGAAAATAAGACAGTGTCTTATATTAATTTTTGCTCCTAAAGACACGCTAGGTCTTATTTTCAGAGGATGTCTTATTTTTCCATGAACAAGAATTCACATTTATTGTTGAACAAAAAATCAACATTTATTAATATACTGTAGTCATGTCATCACAAACATCAGCATAACCAGCCAAACTGAATTCCATCAAGAATTTCTTGTGACTATTTCCATGTACAACAATCTACCATTTCCCCAAAAATAAGACAGTGTCTTATATTAATTTTTGCTCCTAAAGACGCGCTAGGTCTTATTTTGGGGGGAGGTCTTATTTTCGGAGAAACAGGGTAAGAGTCTTAGCAAAAGTTGGTACATACATACTTTTCCACTTCTGCCACCTTTAGAAGCTTCAGTTGGGTCATTACATGAATTATTAGGGCTAGAAGGGAAAGCAAGAGACTATCAAACTCAAGTTCACTTTGAAAATTACAACATATGAAAGGGTTATCTCGGGCAGTTGTTATGGTAAGAGTCATTATATACTTTCTGTCAGTGTGGGAAGAGGCTTAGAAAAATTTGCAGTGTATGCCATACCTCTCCCCAAAAGTCTTTTTCATACCTACCTCCAAATACAAAACTGTTCAGTGGGATTCCCCAAATTCCTGTCTCCCATGTCCTAGTCTGTTTTCCAATGCCTTAATTATATAGAGTAAATTTTTTATCGAGATACAATTTCTAGATAGTGAACTGCACAGATTTTATTTCCCCACCCTAAAATGGGGCAGCTATTCATTTCTATCATCATAGAATAAGTTTGCCTATACTAGAACATCATATAAATAAGATAAATGGAGTCTTATATGAGTATCATCTGATATATATACTTTCTTTCTTGTACCTGGTGTCTGTTGCTCAGTGTTTTTCAGATTCTTGTTGCATCTATCGGCATTCGTTTCTTTGTTGAATAGTCTATTGTATGAATATACTACAGTGTGTTTATTCATTCCCCTGCTGACTTCTAAGTTTCATTTTTTTCCAGGTTAAGAGTGTTATTATTTTTTCCCCAAAATCCACAACTAGTATTTAAAAATGTTTGTATTTGATATTGTCACATGAGTTTGTGCTAGAGATCTGCAGTTAGGAAACCTAGGCACTGCGGTCTCCCTATAAACAGAGTTCTGTTCTACATGTGAAGGCACTCATCAGAAGTGTTTCTAAATATTGGTCTTTTGGCCCCTTCTGCATTCGAATTGTTTGTTCTCAGCACAACTGATATTGTTGGGAATGAATGTACTTGCCAGTAAACAGGGGTTTTAATTGGGGGAGCATGGTAGAGAGAGAGAGAGAGAGAGAGAGAGAGAGAGAGAGAGTGTGTGTGTGTGTGTGTGTGTGTGTGTGTGAATGAATTCCATTTACATTGCCTAACTTAAACCTAAGCCTATCTTGAACAACTTGAAATATATAGATTACATAAATCCATGTGTTCTTGGGAACTTGAATAGCAGCTGTCTGGGCTTTAAAGGCAGCAGATGCAAATAAGCAGGTTTTACCTGAATTGTGGCCCACTGGGAGGGCTTATTTGCCAAGGCAGTTGTGTTTCCTCAAGAGCTAGAAGAGACATGATTTTTCCCACCCACCCCCTCAGAAAACGGTGAGGTCTGTTGTATTATACATTATAATATGGCACTCATTTGGAATCCTCCTTTACCTCTGATTAAGGGATTCATCACCAGAAGTACACATGTAAAACTGACCGGAGTGAAATTGAGAAATTGAGCTTGGGAATGTGCTCATGTTTCGGAGAGGGAGAAAGACAGGAAGTTAAGGTCAATTATTTCATTCATCTTGGGAATGCACTTTTTTTTTTTTTCTTTTTTCAAAAATGCTGAGTCATAGTTTCATATAAGGTTAAGATTAGAATGACTTTTCTTAAAACCATTTGGTAGGGGGATTTCCACTGCAGAGAGCTGATCATTTTTATTATTTATATATGACATCCTGGGCCTGGATGCCAAAAGATAAGGGTAGGAAGAAAAGTGGTTTCCGAACAAGTTCGCTCATAGAGTTGGATTAAGAACATCAGTTGGTTTGTTTTCTCTCTTGTTCTCTCAGACTTGTATTTAGCAAATTAAGGAAGTACCTGGGTCCCATTTCATGGTATTGCTTTGGCTCTTTACCATTATACAGTGTGTCCATAAAGTCATGGTGCACTTTTGACCAGTCACAGGAAAGCAACAAAAAATGATAGAAATATGAAATCTACACCAAATAAAAGGAAAACCATCCCAGTTTCATACCTATTCAGTGCAGTTCCATGTGGGCTCACGCACAGATTTTTTAGGGCTCCTTAGGTAGCTATCCCGTATAGCCTCTACAGAGTTGTCACTGACTGATGGCCTACCAGAACAGGGTTTCTCCACTAAACTGCCGTTTTCCTTCAACTGCTTATCCCACTGAGTAATGTTATTCCTATGTGGTGGCGTTTCGTTATAAACACACCAATATTCACGTTGCACTTTGATCACAGATTTGAATTTAGCGAGCCACAGAACACACTGAACTTTCCTCTGTACCGTCCACATCTCGACTGGCATGGCCGTGGGCTGCTCCGCTGTATACACGGTGTTACATCATCTTCTGCGCATGCGCACATGCTGCTACATCATCCTACAGAAACTGGGAGGGTTTTCCTTTTATTTGGTGCAGATTTCACATTTCTATCGTCTTTTGTTGCTTTCCTGTGACCGATCAAAAGTGCACCATGACTTTACGGACACACTGTATTTGGCTTACGGCAAAGGGGACAGATGTCTCAATAGGCTAGAGCCACACCTGTGCCCCTTAGCTGTAGAGATGGATTTCTAGGTTCTTTCCAAAGAAGTGCAACCCAACTTGGGTAGATAAATACATCGGTGTAAGTAGCAGGGAATGAATGCTGCAGCGGTTCCCCAGGGGGAACTTTATAGTTAAGGAAATATTTGCAGTTCTCTCATGGAATCATTTCACTCCTGACTTTTGGGCTCTCCCTTTGTGCAAAGTTCCTTCCCTCATTCTTCACTGAGCACGTTCACAGCATCCTACCCAAACATTTTTTATTCCTTTCCACTCTCTTTACCTAGTTTAGATTTTGCTGCCAAATGTCTTTGTTCCTAGCAAACCTTTGTTCCCATCTTATCTTGTTCGGAGACGAGAAATACTAGCTTCTTGCTAACTTTTCTTGTCTTTCTCCCACTACCTCTTCCTTTTTTCTCCTCTTTTTCCCCCATAATCTGTTTCAAGAGCCTGTAGCCAAAGTGCTCCTTATTTGACTCTTACTGTCACTACATAGGGTTTATCTTAAGGTAGATTTTGTTTCATTTCCGTATACTCTGGGGTTTTCCCCAATTATTTCTTGCAAATGGCAGGATGTAGTGAAAGGCTGCATCTTTTATGGCTATGGCATTGTAGCCTTTTCATCTGTAGTGCAGCATTGAAGCATCAGTTTTTGGATAGTTCAGGAACTGTTATGACAGAAGCACTGATTGTTAGGGAAGGAGGGCTTGGATGTTGGCTTCATCTTTGACCAACTTTGTTCTGAATGGTTTATCGTTCTAAGAATGGGATTTTTGAGCAACATTAAATTTCATTTCCTGTTCTTTATAACTTCAAACCTGATGCAAGAACATGGTAAACTTTTTGAATTTGTTTCTTTGTCTAGGCTCTTTCTTCAAGTAAATGTTTTTAATAGTCTCTTAATTAAACTTCCTTATTTTTAACATTTTCATATTGATGAATTCCTCTTACGGTAGTGGCCTAAGATTGGATTATTTCTTTTGATATGTACAAATGATGAGTTTGTGAAGGCTTCGTTTTTACTTTCTTGGTTTTTCTAAATCTAGTCATGCTGGGAAAGCTAGCTACAGAATTTATTTCAGCTCTTCCCCCCCCCCCAGCTATATATCTATATATCTATAGATATATACACTAAAGGCTCTAAGTCTAACTTAGAAAAGGGCCTAGGCTTTCATGCTCTTTCCCTCTCCTCACTTTTTTCTCTTACACTGGTATTGTGAATTTCTGTGTAACTTCCTCTTTTCTCCCTTAACAGGGTCGTTGGTACTGAGGAACGTATTCCTATTCCCCTCATGGATTACATCCTTAATGTGGTAAGATTCATGGTAGGGCCAAATAAGTAAAGGTTTGGGATTTTCTGGATGTATGGGGTCACCAAATAGTCCAGTGATTTAATCTGTTTGTTTTAACTGGAGCCCCTAAAATGTGAAGAAGTGAGGAAAGATGTGCAAACCTTGTTCTCTGAGAATTTGTTTGCCAGAAATTGGCCAACACTCCCTTTTTTTGGATATTCCCAATTTTCTGTAGGTTGTTATCATTCCCTGTTGGAATCCAAACTAGAAGGGTGGACTTTGTTAGACCAATTCAGTATTTATTATGTTCTTTGAATGTGTTCACATATGTTTTTCTCATTGTTTGTCACTTTTTCCCATTAACTTCTCCTTTAAAAAAATTAATGTGGTCTCTTCTTTTAACTTCCTGTGTGTCTCACAGGAACTAGTGAAGAGTTTGAATTTTCCCAGAATTATTAGCCTATAAGGGAAAGCCCACTTAGCATTTGTTCTAGCATATTAAGCGCTTCCAAGACTTTCAGAGATTGTTTCTCTTATGCCTAGGTATTTATTGCCCACATTTTACTTTCTTGCCCTCACAAAATACTTTATTTGGTCTGAATCATTTTCCAGAGTTCTAGGTTTAATTTGCATTATGAGCATATTTGAGGGAAAGTATCCATGGTGTTTGCTTCCATGGAGAGGCAACAAGTTTTCATGCAAAGAGCACTAAATGAAGAAACTAAGAGATTAGACTCAATTCTGCCACTAGTTCATAGTGTGGCCCTGAGCAAGTCATTTAACCTCTCTGTGTTCTCAAATTATATGACTTTGTGTGTTGCTGAAAAGGTAGACTGAAACGATCTTGTAATTGTTTTTTATTTCCTGGGTGTTTAGGGCGTGTGTGTGTGTGTGCATATATTTACCTGTTTGCCTAAAGTTTTTTATATTCTAGAAAATACTGATTTCGTGACTGCAAAACTACCCCTTTCCTTACTCCAAGCTGGCCTTTTAGTTCCAAGAGTTAGGCTCTTAACTATTTTTTAAAATTTTTTATTACTTAGATGAAATTTGTGGAATCTATTCTGAGCAACAATACAACAGATGACCACTGCCAGGAATTTGTGAATCAGAAAGGACTCTTGCCTTTGGTTACCATTTTGGGTCTTCCCAATCTGCCCATTGACTTTCCCACATCTGCAGCTTGTCAGGCTGTTGCAGGTGTCTGCAAATCCATATTGGTAAGAAGCATCTGGCCAAATATTTTCATTTCCTTTTAGAAGTTTATTGCAGTACTTTTATCTGTGAATTTCTGCTGTGGTTTCCCTTTACCTTCAACTAAAAAAATAAAAGATGAAATTAGTGGTTATGTACTACAAGTGACATTTTCTGAGTGATAGTGCGCCACATTATTTCTCATTGGGAAGTTGAAGTGTTTGTTCTTTGTTCCTGAGTTTGGTGTATAGTTCTAACATTTGAGCTCATTGGAAAGGACTATCTCCAAGAAAACTTTGGAGCTGGTTTTATTAGTGTGTCGTTTGTCATAGATGCTTTTAACACAATGTGGTGTATTATTTAGCCTTTTATTTTCCATTTTCAAACTTGATAGTCATGAATTTGAAGCATGATTGATCTCAAATTTTACCAAAATGTGAAATTTCTTTATTTTAAAAGTGGTAAAATACATGTGACATATTTACCAGTTGAGCCAGTTTTAAGTGTACAGTCCAGTAGTAGTAAGAACATTTACATCGTTGTGCAGCCCATCGCCTGAACTTCCTTCATCTTGGGAAACTGGAATTCTAGACCCGTTAAGCGGCTTCTCATCCCCCCCTCCTTCCCAGTGCCTAGAAACCACCATTCTATTTTCTGTCTCCATGGCTGACCATTATAGGTACCTCATGTAAAATGCACTTCATACAGTATTTGTCCTTCTGTGGCTGGCTTATTTTGCTTAGCATAATGTCTTTAAGATCCATCCATGTTGTAGCATATGTCATAATTCCTTTGTAAAGCTGGATATACTCCGTTCTGTGTACAAACCACATTTATTATGTATATTCATTCATTGATAAACATTCGGTTTGCTTCCACCTGTTGGCTGTTATGAATTAATGCTGCTATGAACATGGGCGTTTGAATTTTTCAAGACTGCTTTTTTGTGTGGTGAGGACACCTATGATCTACTCTTAGCAAACATGAAGTATATAATACATTATTATAAACTATAGCCACCAGGCTATACAGTACATCTGTAGTAGATATTCATCTTAAAACTGAAAGTTTGTATCCTTTGACCAATGTATCCACATTTCCCTCCAGCCCCTGACAACCATTGTTCTTTTCTCTGGTTATGTGCATTTGACTTCTTTAGATTCCACATAAAAATGAGATCATACATGAGACCTGGTTTTCAGTTCTTTTGGATATATACCCAGAAGTAGCATTGCTGAATTCATAGGGTAGTTCTGATTTTAATTTTTTGAGGAACTACTTCACTGTTCTCCACGGCAGCTTCACATTTCACATTTCAACTAGCACTACACAAGGATTTCAATTTCTCCACATCCTTAACACTTACTATTTTCTAGGGTTTGGATAGTAGCCAACCCAATGAGTGTGAAATGAGATCTCATCGTTTTGATTTGCTTCTCCCTAATTAATGATGTTGAACATCTTTTCATGTGCTTATTGGCTTATTCGAGTATCTCCTTTGAAGAACTGTCTATTCAGGTCCTGTGTCCATTTTTAAAGGGGTTGTTTTTGGTTGTTGAGTTGTAGTTCTTTAAATATTTCGTATATTAGTCCTTTATTAGATAAATTATTTGTGACTATTTTCTCCTATGAGTTAGCTTTTCACTCTGTTGATAGTTTAGTTTGGTGCATAAAAAGGCTTTAGTTTTGAAGACATCTGATATATAATAGATTTTTTTTTTAACTTTTGTTGCCTGTGCTTTTGGTGTCATAGTTGAGAAGTCATTGCCAAATTCAATGTTGTATAGGTCTTACCTATCCTACAGCTTCCTCTAAGTGTTTTATAGTTTCAGCTCTTACATTTAGGTCTTTGATCTATTTTGAGTAATTTTTTAATATGGTGTAAGGGAAGGTCCAACTTCATTATTTTGCATGTGGATATTCAGTTTTTCTAGCACTGTTTGTTGAAAAGACTGTCCTATCCTTATTTGGGAATCGGGAAGTGTGAAACCTCCAACTTTGTTCTTTTTCAAGATAGTCATACCTCGTTTGGGGTCTCTTAAGACTCTTATATGAATTTAAAGAGATATTTCTAAATCTTTTTAAAAAGCCTTTAGGTTTTTGTGTTTTTTATAAGGATTACTTTAAATCTATGAAGCTCTTTTATTAGTTTGGTTGTGCAGTAATAAGTAATTTCTGCTAAAAATCAAATCCAGTTACTTGTGAACTTGGAAAGATCCTTAATTATGATTTGTGCATTTGATGTTTTGTTTTGCTTTACTCTTCATGAGTATTTAATTGAATGCTAATTTATAACTAAGATGGGAAAGTGCTATTTTATCTTTATCCTACTTCTTAGAATGGATAGAATTATTTAAAGCCATAGGAAAGGCAGATAAGTTCTCACATATTTGAATGACATATGATAGTATTTTACTATATCATATTTTTCTGAAGACTCAAAAAGAAATTATAGGTGCTATGTAATCCTTGAGTTGTCTCATAAAACAACCTGACTTGCTGGTGCCTATCCTTAAGTAGTCTCTCTTATTGTGGGGAAGAAAAAATAGTTGTAATAGTGGTTCACTTCCATGCTTTGGAACCTTACCTAAAATTGTTCCCAATTGAGCAAAATTAGGAATTCATCTTACATCATAGAGTCCTGGCTATGAGAGTATTCCATTTTGGTTATCTCAAGCTTTTAAATACGATTGGCTTACCATATTTGAAAGCCTCTCATCTGAGAAAAGTTATGTGTTGCTTTAGAAGGAGGTGTTGAGGTATGTCATACCTATGAAATTCATATTTTGGTTCCACCATTTACCAAGTAAGGAGACCATGACCAACTCTGAAATTGTAAGACTTGTCTTATTGTTCTTGTTTCAGACACTGTCACATGAACCCAAAGTCCTCCAGGAGGGTCTGCTCCAGTTGGACTCCATCCTCTCCTCTTTGGAGCCCTTACACCGCCCAATTGAATCTCCTGGGGGCTCAGTGCTATTGCGAGAACTGGCTTGTGCTGGCAATGTTGCTGATGCTACTCTCTCAGCTCAGGCCACGCCTCTGCTGCATGCACTCACTGCTGCCCATGCCTACATCATGATGTTTGTTCATACTTGCAGAGTTGGACAGGTAAGAATTATCTTAGTGGTAAGCACGTTATGATTTAAAGCCAGTGAAATACCTAGGGCATATACCTGGAATCTTACTGTACTTAGCAGTTCTACCTGGGCTAGATGCTGAAAGAACAGTTTTAGGGTAAGATTTTTTTTTTCTGTGGGGGACTTAGGTCTATGCTTCAAGTTGCTATCTAGTTTTATTTTCCCTAAGTATTTTTTTTCATTAGAAGTTGGTGACCATATAATTTGTTTTGTGAACTGGACCATTTTGAGAGTAAAAGAAGCTGGTATAAATAACAGACACTTATGTAGCATTCATATAGGCCAGCTGGATAGGGTGTATAGTTAAACTTTATAGCAGGCAATCCTCAATTGGGTGCTCATCTGGCCTATTACTTCCTAATCTTTTTCCAAATGAGTGAAGGCCTGATAATGGGATGGCAAGAAGGAAGTTTGACCACAGACTATTTAAGTCAATGGTAATTAATAGATTACTAAAGATTTCCTAAATATCAAACCCTATGCCTGCAATCCATGTGAGGTACCTCCTGTGGTTCCAAAAAGGTGGCTTTATTTGTGTGCTCAGTTTTACTACCTTTAGTTCTCAAGTAATCAATTCTAAAGATCAGTGGTAAAATATTTTAGTAGCCCTACTTTATGCTGTTGAGCAGGACTAAAATGGAATCAAATCAAATGAAAAGCAAAGCAGTTATAAACTATTTAGAAAATAGACTAACTAACAAAGGTTAGAGATTCATTTTTACTAATTTTTCTTTATTAAATGAAATAAAATTAAAACAAAATGTTTAATATAAAGAATTGCATAAATCTAAATATTTATTGAAATAAAGAAGAGGGAAATAGCCTGACCAGGCGGTGGCACAGTGGATAGAGGGTCAGACTGGGATGCAGAGGACCCAGGTTCGAGACCCTGAGGTCGCCAGCTTGAGTGCGGGCTCATCTGGTTTGAGCAAAGCTCACCAGTTTGGACCCAAGGTCGCTGGCTTGAGCAAGGGGTCACTCAGTCTGCTGTAGCCCCACGATCAAGGAACATATGAGAAAGCAATCAATGAACAACTAAGGTGTTGCAACGAAAAACTGATAATTGATGCTTCTCATTTCTCTCCGTTCCTGTCTGTCCCTATCTAGCCCTCTCTCTGACTCTCTCTCTCTGTCTCTGTAAAAAAGAAGAAGAGGGAAATAATAGCATGCCTCTCACCACCTTAAAAAAATTAAGGAGCTGTCAATGAATCTACAAAACTGTTTCTTTGATTTGGAAAAACAGAGTTGTCTATGGCTGCTGTCTTTCCCTTTACAAAAGGCAATGAGAATGGATGTTAGAGGCAAATTATAAATATTGTAATAGAATGCCTTATGGAACTATGATCTTAAATGTAGAAATTTTGATGAAATAGACAACTATGAAAATAACACGGAAAGGAAAATAGAATTTCTCATCCTTTTTAAGTGGCTCAAAGTTGATTTTGAAAATAATTATTTAGAGAGCACTCCAAAGATCAACTTCTTTTTACTTTGGTTGCAGAGTGAAATTCGTTCCATCTCCGTAAACCAGTGGGGCTCTCAGTTGGGTCTGAGTGTTCTGAGCAAACTGAGCCAGCTATACTGTTCTCTGGTGTGGGAAAGCACTGTCCTCCTCTCCCTGTGTACCCCAAACAGGTAAGGGAATAGTCATCTCTTGTTATCTGTGTTTTCTTTCCTAACAGAGCACTAAGCTCAGTGAGCCTGGAGTATTACCTTTAGTCAAGGATGGAAGGGTGTGTAGTGAAGAGTTCAGAGGCTTCCTTAGTCCTTTTGGACTGCTACAACAACAACAAATGCAAACTGGGTCCTTGTAAGCAGCAGAAATGTATTGCTCAGTTCTGGAGGCTACAAATCTGAGATCATGGTGCCAGCCAGTGTGGTTGGGCATAGGCCCCTCTTCCAGGTCACAGATTTCTTACTGTATCTTTGCATGGGAGAAGGGACTAAAGATGCTAGTCCCATTTTGTAAGGGTTCTATCCTTATGACTTAAGCAGCCTTTCCTACTAATGTCATCACATTGGACATTAGGATTTAAATATAGAAATTTTGAGAGGGGCATAAACATTTGATCTGTAGCATTGTCCTTCCTACTTACCAGCCTGGAGACTTGCTTACAAAAGTAATCTTGTGCATCTTTGATCTGATATCCCAAATATGTAGTTTCAACATGGTGGGTGTTTAAAATTTGGTCCTGTTGATAGCCTGATTGAAAAGTTGAGTTGGAAACCTTGTGGAGTGCTACCTCAGGAATTTCATTATTGAAGTTATTCTGTTAGGTTAACTTAATCTGCTATAGAAAGGCATAGATAGTATCAACCAAGCAAGGCTAGAGACTAAGCACAACATAAGAGATGAACTGTCCAGGTTTTTTGACTCATTCTTTCTCTTATTGCAGCCTACCATCTGGGTGTGAATTCGGCCAGGCGGACATGCAGAAACTGGTTCCAAAGGATGAGAAGGCAGGTACGACCCAGGGCGGAAAAAGATCAGGTAACTCCAAGAAACTAAAATCTCAGTCATTCTCTTAAGTTATATCTGACTTTATAGATAGGTCTATTGTGAAAATTTTGTTAGCTCTCTATCATCTATAGTCCTCCTTTTTTTCTTTCATTGATTTTTAATTACTTTAAAATTAAACTTTTTACTTTTTTTTATTGATTTTTAGAGAGAGAGGAAGGGAGAAAGAGAAACACCGACTGGTTGTTCCACTCATTTATGCATTCATTGATTGATTCTTGTATGTGCCCTAACTGGGGATCGAACTCGCAACCTTGGTGTTTCAGGACGGCGCTCTATCCAACTAAGCTACCCAGCAGGGCAACAGTTTACTCGTTTTTTTGTTTAAAAATATATACACACAATGGTAAAAATTAGAAGATGTAGTATAAAGAAGAACCACCCATATTTGTACCACAGAAAGAATATTTTGAAAGTGTCTGCCTTATCTTTTCCTCTGAGGATATATTTTATTAACATAGTTAAAGTTAGATGTAATATGTTATAGATCTGTTTTCACTTAAGTGCCATGTAAAGGTACAATGAATTCCTGTTAAGTTTATAATATGCTGTTTTGAAAAATGACCATCTTTGTGTGTATTTTTATGCAAGTCTTAAGATTGATTCCTAGAAATTACTGTATCAAAGGGTATGATGAGACTTTAATTTTTTGTATGCTTATTTTTCAGAAACTTAATTTCATAGGTTAAAAATGATAAATAATTTTTAAGTAGCTCTGTAACACTTAGAATCACACTGTTCAATATGTTAGCCACTAATCATGTATGACTGTTGGATAATGTGGCTGGCACAACTAAAAAAATGAATTTTTTTCTTCCTCTTTTATTCTCCGTTACCCCCTTTCTTCCTTCCCTTTCTCACTCTGTCTCCTCCTCTTTTTCTTTTTTCTTTCTTCTTAAGGGGAAGGTATTATGAGTTGAAATGTACCCTCCAGTACCTCATAATATTACTTTATTTGGAAATAAGGTTGTTGCAGATCTAGTTAAGACAAAATCATAGGTTGGAGAAAACTGAATTTTTAATTTTTATTAATTTAAATATAACAGCTGTGCCCTGTTCAGTTGTTGGAAGATTTTTAAGTATGTTTGAAACAACTTGGGTATGTGAATCTACTTTTTTCAACTAAATTGTATGAAATATAAACCTATCAGTTATTTTAATGAAAATGTAATGTCTTGACTGAGATGTGCTATAAAGAATAAAATAGATATTATTTTTAAATAGTATAAAATGTAAAATCTTAATTTATATATGATTACCTGTTGAAATAACTTTTATTATATTGGATTAAATGGTATATTAAAAAGTTATACCTGTTTCTCTTTACATTTTAATGTGTATACTAGAAATTTTAAAATATATATGGCTCACATATTTCTATTGAACAGTACTGTTTTAGAAATAGTTTTTACCTTATAGCACAATAAATGTTCCAAATTTCAATAAACAGAAATTATACACAATTTTCTGACCCTAATGTAACCTAAAATTTATAAAAGCAGCTTTTTAAAAAAGTTTTTTTACTCCTATATTCTGCATCAGGGAGAAAGTACCTTTGATAAACTGTTAAAATGAGATAATTGTTTGTATGCCAACCTATCAGATATGCTTGAAAATTGTACTGAAGTTACTAAAGAACCAATAAAGAAAGACATAACTTGGCCTGACCTGTGGTGGCGCAGTGGATAAAGCGTCAACCTGGAACACTGAGGTCGCTGATTTGAACCCTGCACTTGTCTGGTCAAGACACATATGGGAGTTGATGCTTCCTGCTCCTCCCCCCTTTCTCTTTCTCTCTCTTTCTCTCTCTCTCTCTCTCTCTCTCTCTCTCTCTCTCTCTCTCTCTCTCTCTCCTCTCCAAAATGAATAAATAAAAAGAAAAACAAAACAAAAAAAGTAAATTAAAAAAAAAAAAGACATAACTTGTGAAACAACAGATAAGGTAAGGACTGATATGACATTATGAGAAAGGATACAGAATTAATAAAATAGGTACACACCTCTAACAAGGTTGATTTTTGAGAAAATGAACCAAACTAAAAATCAGAATATCAAATTTAGTCAATCTATGTCAAATTTAACTCCAGGAAAGAATAATTTACTAAGAACTAAGAACAAAATTAGACTCACTATCAAAAGAATTGCCTTGCCTAACAATCCAGATATATATTTTTTTCCTAGCAGTGTCTTTCACACATTTAACAAAGATGACTCCATTTTTACATAGTTTTTCCAGAAAATTAGGTGATGTATTTTATAAAGTGTGCCTAAAGCCAATTCTTACATCAAAGAGTACACATACACCAAAGAGAGAGAGAAAGAGAAAGAGAGACATATCCCACATTTATATACAAGATTTTTAAATGTTAGGACCTAGGAAATGTATTTCTGCAATGGTGTAATCTATGATGTCCAATTTGAGTTTGCTAACAAGCTACAAAATTCTAGCAGTGCATGTTTCTTGACAGCATAAGAGTGCCGTGCACAGTATAGTGTGTGTGAATGGCACCCTGTGGGTCATGCAGTGCCTACAGTCTTGTAGAGTAGCCCTGGCTTAAGACTGTTCATAAGCTCTCTTTGGAAGATGTCAATACAGGACTGCCTAAAATGGGCTCCAAGGAGAGGAGCATGTCAATACAGTTTTGGATTTTGGGGGGGTTTTTTTGTTTTGTTTCTTTTCAGATTTAGGAAGTCATGGACCTTTTTTTAAATTTATTTTTTATTCAGACAATTAAATTTAACGGGGTGACATTGATCAATAAGAGTACAAAGGCTTTAGGTAAATACTTCTATAGCATTTGAATTGTTGATGATGTTGTATACCCATCACCCAAAGTCAAATCATTTTTGTCATCATACATTTGTCCCTCTTAACTCCCCTTTCCCCACTCCATCCCCCATATCCGCCTCCCCCTGGTAAACTCTTCACTTTTATCTATGTCCAAGGAAGTCATGAACATATAAAGAGTAACAAACTCATAGGTAGCTCTTTCTTGGGACTCTTCAAAACAAGCAACCAACCAGGTAAGTGCTTGGCTCAACGTGGTCTTCTTGTTCCCCTCTTATGTCTGCAGATGGGGAACAGGATGCAACAGCTGGAAGCATGGATGCTTCTACCCAGGGCTTGTTGGAAGGCATTGGACTTGATGGTGACACATTGGCTCCTATGGAGACAGACGAGCCTACTACTTCAGACTCTAAGGGCAAATCTAAAATCACACCTGCCATGGCTGCCAGAATTAAGCAAATCAAGCCTTTATTGTCAGGTGAGTTATTTACTTTCCTTTTTCTACTCCCTTTTCTGGCTTTCAGAGAGCCTTAAGCAGTCCTCAGACAAATTAAGTGTTGTTTCTTTTAAAGAAGTTTAAAACTTTGGTGTTTAATTTTTATGTGTACTTTATTGAATGTCTGCTATGTGATAGGCTCTGTACTAATTACTAGGGATACAGAGATAAGCGAATCGCTTCCTGAAAACCATCTGCCCCCCTCTATCTTTAATTCCTCTCCTATCCATTCTTCAACTGCAGATGGCTTCTGCTTCCACCAGTTCCACTAAAATGTATTACTAAGGTACCTACGACCTCCTCATTGCTAATTTTATGGTATATGTCTCAGTCCCCTTGTCACATCTCTGCAGCATGACAATTGACCTACCACCTCCTTCTTGAAATGGTCTTTTCTTGACTTTTGTAGTAATAAACTCTTGCTTTCCAGTTTACCTGTCTTGTTATTCCACTCAGTCTCCTCTTTCTTTCTCTGTCCCTTAAATATAGCAAGTGACATGGTTATTTAACTTGACAAAGTCACTTTAGCAACTCTGTGGAGAGTGCATCACCATGATACAAGACCATGTTAAAGATGTATGCTAATCTGTCTTTACCATCTTTTTGCCCCTTAATGTAATATCAGTGTTTTGGGGGGGTCTATTTTTTAGTGTTCCTCGGTATTTACAAGTTTCTGACACCTTAATGTAGAGCAGCAGTTCTCAACCTGTGGGTCGTTCGACCCCGGGGTTACACAACCCACAGGTTGAGAACCGCTGATGTAGAGGAAAGTGAAGATGCAGCTCTTGGGAATCTGCAGCTCTGCCCTAAAACAAACAGAAAATGGCCTTTGGTGTTTCCATTTGTTATTTTAAAACCCCTTGAATTGTATATTCTGTTCTAAGTTATTTCTACTCCTTTTGTTTTAATTTGAAAGTCTATCACTACTATGCCAAATTGAAGGAGAAACAAGAAGATGGCTCGCATATACCTCCCTTTTCTTTGTTAAGCCTCTTGGACTACTCTGACCTTAGAGTATTATGGGGTGTCTGTGTGGGTCTAGCTGGTGGTTTCTGATGTCTGTTTATTTGTGGTTGCTGGCCTTGCTGATTACATTTGAACCACTTGGCTGTCTGTTCAACTGAAGGTGGGGGTGTAAAAGTGTGAACTTAAAGTTTAGATACATCAGATTTTCAGAATCTGGGCATAGTCAACCTCTAGCCAGGTAATGCAAGTATCAAGTACAGAGAAATATTTTAAGAAAGGCAAATTAGCACCAAAATATGTTTAGACACTTTTCTTTTTCTATACATTTTTTAACATGTTTATTTGGATTCTACTGTTTTGTTCCAACAGTATATACCATCAATTTTCAACCTTTTTCATCTCATGGCACACATAAACTAATTATTAAAATTCTGCAATATACTGAAAAATATATTTTTTTGCTCACCTGACAAAAATATAGGTAAAATTTTGATTCATTCATACCCGACAGCTATTGTTGTGGTGTTGTCATTCTGTTAATTTGACTATCTAAGGGAAAAGAGATCAGTGCCCCTGACTGAATAGTCAGGTATTTTATGATTTCAAAGATCTTGCAGCATGCTGATTAAAAATCACTGATGTATACTGAAAAGCATCTTCCAAAAGTAAAAATTTGAAATACTTATAATCTACCTAACACCCTAAGAAAGCCACTTAAAATTTTTATGCTTTTCCTAGCAGTCTTTTTTTCTTTGGGTACCATTTATATAAAATGTTGTGATAGGACAGCATATATTGTCTATTCTGTTCTTTTCTGGTCTATGTCATTAACATTTTACCATTTTTAAAGTTCTCTGTAGGCATTTTATGTGACTTCATAATCCAGTAAATATATCATTTATTTAACTAGTTTTTTTTAAGATATTATTTATTGACTTTACGGAGAGAGGGGAGCAAGAAATATCACTCATAGTTGCTTCATTTTAGTTGCTCATTGCTTGCTTATTATGTGCCTTGACCAGGCAAGCCCAGGGTTTCAAACCAGCCACCTTCAACACTCTGTCCACTGCACCATCACAGGCTAAGCTACTTAACTAGTTCTTATTGCTACATTGCTCTCTGCAAAGATGGTTTCAGTTTATACCTCCTCTAACAGTGGGAGTGCTTACTTTGTTTGACATTCACATTTGTTATAAATTGAATGCCAAGACATTTTTCTGTCTCCTGCCTTTAAAAGAGCCCTTTATTCCCTAACTTCCTTTCTTTGGATTATCATATGTAGAAACAAATTCAAGTGTTTTCTAGGTGTTGTGTAGAAGGAAATGATCAGCATAGAAATTAGGTGGTAATGGTATTGTAGTAATGGTAATGTTTCTGTTATACATGTAATTCTGAGAATACTGACAGCTTTATTCTAACTTTTGGATTCCAGCCTCTTCTAGGTTAGGCCGAGCACTTGCTGAGCTATTTGGACTCCTTGTTAAACTTTGTGTGGGGTCTCCTGTCCGCCAGAGAAGGAGCCATCATGCTGCCAGCACCACCACAGCACCCACACCTGCTGCTCGATCAACAGCCTCGGCGCTCACTAAGCTCCTCACGAAGGGCTTGTCTTGGCAGCCTCCACCATATACACCTACTCCCCGCTTCAGGTGAGGTTCTGCTTAAGATACAGAATCAAATTGATTCCCTCTCTACTTAAATGGAGAGTGAAACACTGAGTTATTAGAGGACTTGGGTGGGACCTTGTTTAGATGTGTTAGCCAAATACAGTTTAAGGTACTCATTGTGGTTCTCCTTAGTCTAGAGCAGGGGCAGTCAACCTTTTTATACCTACCGCCCACTTTTGTATCTCTGTTAGTAGTAAAATTTTCTAACCGCCTACTGGTTCCACAGTAATGGTGATTTATAAAGTAGGGAAGTAACTTTATTTTATAAAATTTATAAAGCAGAGTTACAGTAAGTTAAAGCATATAATAATAATAATTACTTACCAAGTACTTTATGTCGGATTTTTGCTAAGTTTGGCAGCATAAACCTTTATGAAACAACTTACTATAGTTAAATCTATCTTTTTATTTAGACTTTGGTTGGTCCGCTACCGCCCACCATGAAAGCTGGAACGCCCACTAGTGGGTGGTAAGGACCAGGTTGACTACCACTGGTCTAGAATATAGAGATGTTTAAAACATTATTATCAAGCTACATTTCAATAATCTTGTATTTTTAGTAGTTGGGAGCCTACTTAGAAACTTTAGAAATTTTAGTAAGCAGACTAGTCACCCACCTGCATTCTAATCAGTCTGTCAGTCAGTTCGATGCTATATTAAATTTTACTTTTGGCTTCTACATGAATTTCCCATTGCTTCTGTGTCTGCCTCAGAGAGTTGTTTTTTTTTCCCCCTTTTTCAGGTTAACATTCTTCATCTGTTCAGTTGGTTTTACATCCCCAATGCTGTTTGATGAGAGGAAGTATCCCTACCATCTCATGCTACAGAAATTTCTCTGCTCTGGAGGCCACAATGCTCTTTTTGAGTAAGGATCAAGTGCTTCACCAAGAAGCATTTCACAGTTCGGTCTTCTCTGTATTCCTTACCAGCCCACAACTTTCTAAGTCATCTATCGTGTGACAGTGGGGTACATACAGATACCCATTGGTTCTACCTTTTCACGTTCTGGGCACTAGCCCTCTTTATCTCCATCTTCCTTAGAGGGTGTGGGATTCAGCCTTTCTTAGAGGTTTTCGAAAGAAGGGGCTCTGCTTTTCCTCATTTGGTTTCCAATGCCTGGTACATACTTTTCTAATAGGCTTGTCCTTTTCTGTTGTTTCTCTGAATATACTTTTTCTGCTTCTCTTGGTCAGAATTTTAAGCTAAATTTCACTTTTTGTTTGGTTTTGAAAGGAATACTAGAAGTAATCATTTTGCAGTATATATGTATATCAAATTATATCACTGTCCTCCTTGAACTTACATGTCAACAATATCTATTTTTTTTCATTTTTCTGAAGCTGGAAACAGGGAGAGACAGTCAGACAGACTCCCACATGCGCCCAACCGGGATCCACCCGGCACACGCCCACCAGGGACGATGCTCTGCCCATCCTGGGCGTCGCCATGTTGGGACCAGAGCCACTCTAGCGCCTGAGGCAGAGGCCACAGAGCCATCCCCAGTGCCCGGGCCATCTCTGCTCCAATGGAGCCTTGGCTGCGGGAGGGGAAGAGAGAGACAGAGAGGAAAGCGCAGCGGAGGGGTGGAGAAGCAAATGGGCGCTTCTCCCGTTGTGCCCTGGCCGGGAATCGAACCCGGGTCCTCCGCACGCTAGGCCGACGCTCTACCGCTGAGCCAACCGGCCAGGGCTCAACAATATCTTAATAAAGCTAGAATAAAGACCAAAAAAAGGGTAAATCTAATGATGAACAGATTAGAAGCAATAGCTCCAAGAGGAGGGACATGTGATGTCAATATAAAGACTAGGAACCTGTCAAATGTCCTTTCCACTACCATCTATAATGTTCTCTATCCATACTTATTTAAATTTAGAACCTTCAATTGGGCTCTGTCCATGGGTGGCAAAGTTCCTGTCGCTGAAGGATTAGAACATTCAGACTTACCTGATGGCACAGGAGAATTCCTAGATGCCTGGCTCATGCTGGTGGAGAAGATGGTGAATCCCACCACGGTGCTTGAATCTCCACATTCACTGCCTGCCAAATTGCCTGGAAGTGTCCAGAACTTTCCACAATTCAGTGCCCTCCGTTTCCTTGTGGTAACTCAGAAAGTGAGTATTTAACATTCTAAAACCAAGGGGAATTTCTCATGCTGACTAAGTAGCTCCCACTCTGTTTTGGTCTCCTTAATGAAATAAGTTAATTATTGGCGAACCATTAGATCGTCCTCCCCATATAGGGCTGCATTAGAGCTTGGGATAGATATCATTTGAGATTTTTCTGTGGTATACACATTTGAACTGTAAAGTTCAGATTGGTACTTTCAGGTTAGATTAAATGCCCCTTCTCTGTGCTTCCTTAGACCTCCTCAGTACTGACAGATGATTTTGTTGTTGGCCCTGATTGTGGAAAGATTGGCCCGTAGGTCTTTAGCTTATTCCTAACAGGGCTTTGAATTAAGGCAAAATGATTTTCACACAGTTTTTCAAATGATTTATAGGCAGCATTTACTTGCATTAAGAACCTGTGGAACCGGAAACCCCTGAAGGTGTATGGTGGGCGAATGGCTGAGTCCATGCTTGCCATCCTGTGCCACATCCTCCGAGGAGAGCCTGTAATTCGAGAGAGATTGAGCAAAGAAAAGGAGGGGTCTCGAGGAGAAGAGGATACAGGACAAGAAGAAGGTGGTTCCCGCCGTGATCCTCAAGTCAACCAGCAGCAACTGCAACAGGTAGAGTGCTGGCCTGGCTGACATTCCAGGGCCCAGACTTTGTACCTGATGGACTGCGAGGCTTGGAGTTTTCTAAGTTTACATGCCACCAAGTGCCTGGTCCTGTTAGCCAGGAGATAGATTTAAATTTGATATTTCTCTATAGTGTTTATTTTTTCATCTTTAAATAAACAATATAAACCACATTTGGAATATTGTAAGGCAGAAGCAGTGGGAGGCGGAGGTGGGAGGGAGCACTCATGAACCTGACATTTCAATCTCAAAAGAGTATTTAGCATAATTCCTCCAGGAATTTGTGTGATTGTATGTGTGTTCTTTTTATGTTCAGTTCTGCTTAAATATGTCTTCTATCTATACATGCCACATTTTTTATCATAACAGTAATATAACAGTAATAAATACTCACTTTCAGAAAATTTAGATATACAGCACACTATTTTTAAAAGGCACTCATGTCACCACACAAGGTAATTATTGTGTTCTCTTTTTTACCACATAGTTCTATGCCTAATTTTTATGTAGTTAACAACATATAATATGTACAATTATACTGCTGTCATTAAGAAAAGGGTTTTTTTAATGTCTTAGCATTCTTTTATTGTTAGGTGTTAATTTCCTTATTTGATGTTGTAAAGCTGTGGTATGTAGTTTCTTTTGGTACAAATCTTTCTGTATATCTTATGATTATTTCCTAGTGATAGAAAACCTGGGTCACTTTTTCAGGCTCTTATTGCCAGTTTGTTTTACAGAAAAGTGGGACCAATTTTTGCTTCTTTCGTATGATTTTCGAATTAAAATAATCCTGTTGATGGTAATAACCATCTAACCCCATTTTCTTAGAGGATGGAATTGAGAATCATCTGCCCCATTGTGTAGCTCTAATGTTCAAATGCTGTGGAAGCACCAAGTAGACAAGTCCATTCATGTTACCTGTCTTAGCACATTAATGTTCTCAGTTCACATTAAGTTAGAAAAACTTATTTCCATCCAGAAGGGGTCCCTTTCTTTTAAAAATGTGTTTGGATTTTTTTTGTAGCTCATGGACATGGGCTTCACAAGGGAACATGCCATGGAGGCCCTGTTGAACACCAGCACCATGGAGCAGGCCACAGAGTACCTTCTATCCCACCCTCCCCCGATCATGGGAGGAGTTGTTCGGGTGAGTTGGCTCAGCGGTTCTAGTCTTTTAGGACATTAATATGGCTGCTGACGTGCTTTTCTTCTTTCGTGTTTCTGTTGCTGGTTTTCCCTTCTGTAAACTGCTTCTCATTTTCAGACTTCTCCATGCCAATATTTTCTTTTCATGATAACTCTTCTAACTCTGGAATATAATCAGCAAAAGTTTCTTATTTCCCAGCCATGCAAATTACTAGACTTTATTTTCAGAAGAACTCTTCAGTTATCCATAGTCAGAAAGCCATAGAAGAGGATCTCTTTTTCTGTGATGCAGAATAGGTGGTCACATCATAGCCTCCTTCCTATACTTAATTTCATTGTGATTTTCTCATTCTGTTCTTATAGAGACCAGGTAAGCCTAGTTGGGTTTAACTCTAGAGAGCAGCATTCAGGGTCCCTTCTCTACAGCTTCAGCAAGGATGTCTGATTCCTTATGAGTTGAGGTATGTATGGTTGCTGAATTTTCTGTCTTTGCTCTGTAGGATCTGAGTATGTCTGAAGAGGACCAGATGATGAGAGCTATTGCCATGTCTCTGGGACAGGATATCCCAATGGATCAAAGAGCAGAGTCACCTGAGGTAATTAGAATACAAGGCATTCAAAAGTATGTGACACATTAACCGTAGTATTTCTATGAACATTCTCCTACTACTGCAATGTAACTGGTGGAAATAAAGTCTAAAAAAAGACATGGGAGTACTCACTTATCCCAATCTTGCCATCACTGATCCACATTGTATGGACCTAAAGCTTTAAGTGGGGCAGATTGTTAAAGAAGAAACCCAGAATGTACTTGGTTGTACCCATTAAGCTACATTTGGCTGTTTTTAGGTAACAGTCATTTCTGTTTGCTATACTGGCAGAGAACACAGGACAGTGTCTATAAACCATTATATAGGATACTGTGAATAAATTGGCAGTGCTTTAGTGTTTAGAGATGCCGTTTCCCACAACTCTGCTTTCACTGTCTTGGCTTAGCCTTTGTGACTACCCTCCTACTCATTGCCACTCACTTGCTTAAAGAGAAAGTAGAGGGCGTTCATGTGATAGAGCAAGTACATTCCTAGAGTCTTCCGCATCTTTCTTCCCTCAACTCTTCCGTATGCTATCACTCTTTCTTCCCTGCCTCCAGGAAGTTGCTTGCCGGAAGGAGGAGGAGGAACGGAAAGCTCGGGAAAAGCAGGAAGAGGAAGAGGCTAAATGTTTAGAGAAGTTCCAAGATGCTGATCCATTGGAGCAAGATGAGCTGCACACTTTTACAGATACCATGTTGCCAGGTTGCTTCCATCTTCTTGATGAGCTGCCAGATACAGTGTACCGGGTGTGTGATCTGATTATGACAGCAATAAAACGTAATGGCGCAGACTATCGAGACATGATTCTGAAGCAAGTAGTCAATCAGGTAAGCTCTGCATTGGCCAGATGAGAGGAGTATATAAAGTGAATTTCCTGCCACCTATCAAAACCTGATTTTATTTTTAAGTCAATATTTTTGTATTTCACCCAATATCAATGTATTCTCTCTTTGAAGTCTTTAGATCTGCTTATCTAGCTCTTTCTTGAGAGTGTTCCCACAAAAAATAAATTGACTACATCGCCAAAATGTTTTGAAAGAAAAAGCCAAAGCTATTTCTAGGCATTTCTTCTTAGATTCATCTTAAATATCCAAAATATTGCCTCACTTCTGAGCCAGGATAAGCCCTGTGGGCTAAGAGTAAAATGTTTTTTTTCCCATGCAGCAACCACTTTGACTAATTAGTTGTAGCCTGGTATTTGTCTTTTTTAAGCAGTTTTTTCCTCATTATGAAATCAATGTATACTAATTGTAGGAGTAGGGTAAGAAACAAATTCTCTAAATTCCCACCCAGATAGCCAGTTAACATTTTGGTTTTATTCTTGGAATCTTGTTCTATATTTTTTTAAAGGTGAGACATAGAGGAAGAAACCAGAAAGTGATGTACATGGTCATGACTTTATGGGAACATCAAAAAAGTAAAAGACAAACTGGATAAACCATTTTTTTCACAAGCTTTGCCTGAGATTTAGTTATCTTTAATCTATATTAAGCGCATATAGAAATGATTTTAAGCCTGGCCTGTGGTGGTGCAGTGGATAGAGCGTAGACCTAGAATGCTGAGGTCACTGGTTTGAAACCATAGGCATGCTAGGTCAAAGCACGTAACGATAAGCAACCAATGAACAACTAAAGTGAAACAACTATGAGCTGATACTTCTCACATCCCCCCCCCCCCCCCGTCTATAAAGTCAATAAAATCTTTTTTTTTTTAAGAAATTATTTTAGGAAAACTAAAACCTTACAGAAAAGAGCAGTTATATAAAATTCATTACAAAAAATTGTACAAACTAAAGACCAAGATTTCTGACAATCTGGAGTTTTGTTTTTTAACTCCAGAGCAGAATATATTAAACAATTACTGATGGAAGTCTAAATCGATAGAATCTTTGTGGAGTTGACTATATGGATCAGAGTTTTTTAAAAATACTCATTTTCTTTCATTTAGGATTTAGGCTTCTTTTAATCTAAGCCTAAGAAAATAATCTTCAGAGATTGTCCTATGGTAGCATATATATTTTAATACAGACATTAAATCTCAGTGGTAAATATATTATTTACCCACCCTCTTTTGGTAAATATGTTGAGGGTGGAGTGTTTTACAAGGTTGAGGATGTTTTGACAAACCTTATCATACTCTGTCTATAGTTATATGACTTGGCCACTCTGCTTTCTAGGTATGGGAAGCTGCTGATGTATTGATCAAAGCTGCTCTTCCGCTGACAACAAGCGACACAAAAACTGTGTCAGAGTGGATCAGTCAGATGGCCACCCTGCCCCAAGCATCCAATTTGGCTACTAGAATCTTGCTTTTAACACTGCTTTTTGAGGTAAGATTTAGATCTTTTGGTCCCTCTGATTAATTCATTAGAATTACTGAACACCTGTTATTTGAGACACTGAAGAAGATGGAGGGAAATGTAAGGCATGATCTCTGCATTTCATGAGCTTGCAATTTCTAATAGGCTTAACACACATAATTAAGTACGAAATACAGCTCTGTGCATGAATGGTAAAAACAGTGAGTTCGGGGAGGGCATATACACCACTTCTGGATAATGAGAGATAGCCTTCTTGGAGCAAGTGTTAATAATTGAATTGAGTCTTAGAGGATTTGGGGGTAGTCATTAAAAGAGGTATTTAGAATGACTGTCGTAGTTCTTTTGTGGAATACTTTTGGTCTCTCTGAGGAAATCTAAATGGCAGCCAGAGTGTGGTAGATGGCGAGAATTGGGTAATAGGCATCACATAGAATCTTAACTATTCTTTGTACTTGGTCATTTAGCAGATTATTTGTAGGGACAATAGTTATTTGGCCAGGACATGTTCTTGTCCTAACCAATGTAGGAGAATTAGTAGGCAATTGATTTTGAACAAATGACTTTATTTGTCATATTTAATGTAAAACCTAAGTTACTGTAACTTGGGAGTAAAGTTCAATATATGTGTCAAACTATATGTCTGTATGTAGACTTGGGGCTTTCACTTATGGTAGAAATGGTGGTTCTTATTAAATCATTTGTAATTAGGTTGCAAAGTACAGAATGCTGCGTGTAACTCATAACATTGTAATATAAAAAATTGCAAGTAACAGTCTTACATTTTCTTCTAGTCCTTTTTCTGTGTATTTTAAAAATTGGGATCAGACTATTTTAAAAGTGTTACATTTTCTCTCTGTGTTGTATTATGAATATTACTGTGTCATGTATATACACTGCTCACAAAAATTAGGGGGTCAGGGAACGTGCAGAAACTCCAGTACTTTCAGCCTTTTGTACAGTGCATTTTTACCAATGAAATAAAAATTGGTTTTGCATCTCATTTGCATAATCAAACAAATTTCTTTGACTTGTTTGCTTTTCTGATGTTCTTGTTTAATAAAAAAATCAAAAGCTTCCTTTTTTTTATCATTTCATACTCATTTTGAAATATCCCCAAATTTTTGTGAGCAGTATGCTATTCCATCTTTTAGAAATCTCGTTTATTTAAGAAATTACCAGTTGTTGGGATTTTAATTTGCTTCTGTTGGTTTCCTGTTATTAGTAACACTTTAGTGTGGACCTGGAGGGGGAAGCATTAACTGGGTGGCTGTGTTTAATTATTCCATATTCCGTCAGATCTTATAAAGGTTCTTTGTAAATCAGAAGCTATTCAACTTCAACATAGTTAAATTAACACTGTATAGCCTACATGACAGTCCTTAATGGTATTTATGATACTAGTAAAGTTTCCATATCAAGCACATACTGATGTGCCAGACACTATCTTGAGCACTTTGAATATATACCTTCATTTAATCATCACAATAACCCTGGAGGTATAAATTATTTCCTTTGATCCCTGAGGAAAAAAAGGCCTAGAGAATTTAAGTAATTCATCTCAGATCACATAGCTGGTACAAGTACAGATAGAATTTGAATTCAACTAATTCTGTTAGTGTTCACCCCTCTGATTATTGAGTAGAAGTTGGTATTTGTTTTATTTATTTTTCTCTTTGATTAATCGATCAGGAGTTGAAGCTACCTTGTGCTTGGGTGGTTGAATCTAGTGGCATCCTTAATGTCCTAATCAAACTCTTGGAAGTGGTTCAGCCCTGCCTACAGGCTGCCAAGGAGCAAAAGGAGGTCCAGACCCCAAAGTGAGTGACCCTGTATCCTGGTTTCACTTCTGTTTTTCTGGGGTGTGTATGGGGCAAATATGGGTAACTTGAAACTTGTGAGGTGCCTGATGAAATCAGAATAAGTTTTCCCATGTTGTGTATAGGTTTCTGGCTCATTCAGAGTAAGTCATTTCTTCTTTCTTAGGTGGATCACCCCAGTGTTGCTTCTGATTGATTTCTATGAAAAGACAGCCATCTCCTCAAAAAGGAGAGCCCAAATGACTAAGGTACGTAATATAGTGTATATGGTTAGCAGAACTGTTTCTTGAAGCAAGAGTAGACCAACAGAGAATATAGAAGAGTGGTAAAGAATGTAATGATTCCTCTCTCAAGGAATAAATCTCTTGGGGGATATTGACAGCTAGATTTCTCTTTTGAATGGAGCGTTAGAATTATGTTTTATAGCACTTCTCACTAAAGGGCCCAAGAACTTACCCTGGAAGTAATAAAAGTTGTGTGCAGAGAAGGATTGGCTCTTCTGTTATGTAAAGGACTGAGTGTGCAGCAATTCCTCCAAAAGCAAGTGCTCCTTATATGAAGATCACATATGTCACATTATCTCACTCCTTTCTCAGAAAGAGGTATTTTGTTCC